>NC_137202.1:11544298-11826798 GCF_960531495.2 Zeus faber | reverse complement strand
ATCGGACTGGGATCACTGGGAGCATTTGGTCTTCTAATTTGTCCTGATAACTGCCAGATGACGCAGCCATGTAACAGGCGGCACGCAAGGTGGGGGGGTCGACTGACTGACTGACTGACTGACTGACTGACGGTCTGGTAGAGCTGTAGGATGGTTGCGATGGGATGCTTCCTGGAAAGACAACACCACTTCCTGCGTCATGGGAGCGATCCACAGCGCATCGCCTCCATCCCGACCGCCGGGCCGTTTGAAAGTCACGGCTGAGAGATGGAAGAACAGCAGCGGTGGAAAGTAACTGAGTACTTTTACTCAAGTAGGGTTCTTGGGTATTAATTTGAGGTGTGTGTTTCACTCGAGTAGTTCCATTTTAGAGGGCATTAAGCTTTTACTCCACATTTGATAATCACTGCATATATGCATGACTGCATGTACATGTATGTGGCAAATAATCTCTTGAACTTGACCTTGATTACAAGGCTCTGCCTCAATTCTGATTGGTCAATAGCGGCGATTATTAGCGGACAGTTATTTCTGAATAATGACCGCCAACCTGTTAATAATGACTGTTGTCAAGGGAGACACTTCTTCCTGCATGTACTCACATCTCTCATATCACTCTGCCTACTGTACATGCAACACTAGCTTGTGACGCTGCATAGAAACTACAATGGAAGACTTGAAGAGATGCGAATGTGTCCAATTTCCCATTAATAACAAAACATGTGTTGATTAAAGTGGTAGGCTGAAGTGTTTTTGGTATAGTGAATAGTTCTCTACATTGTTGCAGTGCTTGCCATGTTGTCATGGACTATTTTTTCTTAGCAGATGCTATTAAACTAGGCATACTAGTTATCAAATAATTACAAGTCAATATTCTGTCAAGTCAACATGTAGTCTTTTATGTAAGTGTATAGCCGGGTAATGTGCAGCCACCCGGCCATTACCGCAAAATAACCCCCAACCGGGTGATCGGGTTCCTTTAAAAGGCACTCTTGAAAGATACCCTTATTGGGTTTGCACAAAAGCAGTACGATCAATTTGTAAAAAGGGGTTGACTATTACGTTTGAGTCAGCGAGCAATAACACAACACCATTAGGGAAACCCAAAGTGGACCATCAACAGCGTTTAGCTCAGCGCATTAAGGAAGAACGTGTCCATACTTTTACCTGAGGAGGAGGCTTTTTTGTTTGTTTGTTTTTTATTTATCCTTCCATTTTTAGTACGGGTTACGAGTACTTTTGCCGCCACTGAAGAAAAGACAGCCGGGGCTCCAGTCTTTTGATAAGAGTCATTAGCATTGTTTTCTATTGCTATCTGAAATCGTGGCTTTAATCATCGATCGCTATTGTTTTTGCAGTGAACACAATTAGGTTATTTACATCTGGAGCGGCTCCCCCCTCGGGGTGCGGAGCAAGCGGTTGCACCGGGCCACCCACATGGCCATGGAAACCAACACAAACTCCAAGCAATTGAGCGGTTTGCCACAGTTCTAAAATGAAGAACTGTGCATTGAACTAGTGTGGCCGACAGGTCCAAAGGCCCTTAATCCCCCATACAGCATGTCAAGTCAAATCAAGTCACGCTTTATTTATCAAGCCAACTCCCTCAAATCACAATAGAAAGTCTTCAATCCCTTATGTTGGGTCAATATGAAATGTTTCAGCCAATAGTTTATATTCCTTTGATCCAGATGACCACATTTTGAAACCCCCCAACCCGAAGGAAGCGCCGGCCCTACATAGACACACGCACGCAGGCATGCACACACACACACACACACACACACACACACACACACACACACACACACACACACACACACACATCCCCGAAGTTGAGACGTCTGGTCACCGTAGTCAGGGAGGAAATTTCACTCGTGGCCAATTGCTGTGATGACAACCACTGCTTCCTTCCCTCTTCTTAGGCTCCAAGTCCAAGTCCAGCCTGGTGCGCTCCAAATATTAAATCATCAACTCCTGCGGCATCATTTAGCCAAAGCTTTTACACTTTTTCGACGCCTGAATTATATATTTCGGCACAGTCCGACAGATGCCGTGTCCTAATTTCTTCGCAGGCTCGTTAGGCCTCGTAGTGAAGTGACGCGGGGCCGAGGTGCAGCCATAAGTCACCGTGCCTCAGCAGTGCACTGTCACATCTGGCCAGGCAATTACCTCTCTCTCTCTCTCTCTGTGTACAAGTTTCTTTCAGCGTCAGCAGGAAACGCAGGGCAGATGCTTGCTAATCAACATGGTGGATCTGAAGTGTAATTTAGTGCTAATGTCAATTCAGGCTTCGCCTACCCGGGAAAATCAGAGCCGTCCCCCCCGATACATCATTGTAAACATAACTTTATGATTTAAAAGACTCCAACATTTGCTTTTTTTAAATTTTTTGAATGATTGCGTCCCCCCCGTCCTATGCCTGATGATATGATTTTCAAGTGGTTTGGTTTGTTACAAATGCCAGATGTGTATTTATAATACAGTATACACAGTTTAATTAAAAATGGGTTTTCATACCAAAATGCTTTGTTTTATAGATGGAAACAGTAAAACCTCTTGAATATATACAATTTGAGATTATTATAAGAAGTATATTATTTTTTTCTTACTGCACGTAAAATTATGGCATATTGTTTCTAATTTTGGAAATAAATGAAGACTTAATTTGATGATAATTGAAATTGACAATGACAAGGTTGAGTTCTTATATACTATAGTGTAATGTGAATTTGCTGTCACAAAACATAAAGTACAAATGTGTGGCAAAAATAACTTCTTGAATCTTGAATCTATACAGTATTATCTATACATAAATTCATTTTGGAGTTTGAGGAAATTAAAGTATTGTATATTTCCACGTTGAATAAACATTTTGAAGTTGAATATGTTTTGAATTGCAAACACACAAGCGCGCAAACATCTGCATGTAGGGAGATGGACAGTTTTGTTGGAGGTGGTCAGTGCATTTAGAGTTTTGATCGTTCAATGGACGATCTTTGTGTAAAAAGATAAAACTCATGAAAACCCATTCATGGCTTGGTTTTCATGGAGCACTGTGGTCCTAGCTGTGTGAAGAGTTTTCCAAAAATGAACTTGGAATTGAAAAATGACATTTTGCAATTGGAACAAAAAAAAAAAAAACAGAATATAAAATAATGACTCAAACTTTAATTTAAGTATGTGTCTGCTTCTTTAAATCACCGGATTATATAGCAAATGCTTCCTTTTTGGGGTGGGTGGGAGTGGGGAAGGGAAGTCCTAAGTAAAGTAGCGTAAAATGACACATATCAGGTTTTCCCCTCTAATGGATTGTCATGCTGCTTCCCCCCTTTTTCTGATGGTGAGGGCCATGTGAAACCATGACCAGGAAGCAATTTGTATGGCCTCAGAAGCTTTAAGGAGACAGGAGGTCCTCGGGTTGGAACAGCAGATCTTCTCACTTAGCTCTGTCTGGAGTCCCAGGTCCGGAGATGCACCTTTCTTTTTTTTTTTCTTTTTTAAACCATCCATAAAGTTTGAGGAGAACAGGGGGAGGGGGAAAAACAAAGTGTATTTTACTACAGTGATGAACCGCACGCTCTTTCTAGAGAGGTACGAGAGTTTAAATGATCCCAAGCCATGAACAGGTCATGGTTCCCCCTAATAAACACCATTACCGATGCAGCGGGTATATGATTTTATTACTGACCCACAACTTGAATTTTTTTTTTTTTGCGACTAACCTTGTGTGAAATGGTCTTTTTAAAACAACCTCAAATATAACCTGTTTATATACCGATCCCATATAAACTATTCAGAATCAGTTTATTCTGGCAAGTACATTTTCATGTATGAGGAATTTCTCGTGGTGAGGATTGATGCATTTCTGTCCAGAATATTTGCAAGAAATGAGCTTAACAGTCTGAAAAAAAATTGAAATAAAATAAAAAACAGCCAAATATACAGAAATAGTAAAAAATACACAACAGAAATAACAATATACAGAATATGCAAAGTGTGATTTTATGCAGGGGATCAAATATTGGTGATATTAGGTATAAATGATTACTATGTACTGTACCAAATTGTTATGACAGTCTAATGTAGTGATATAACCATAATAATATGACAATGTATTATAATATATTATATATTATAAAAAGAAACACTTATGGTGCTATGACTGTTCTAATCAGTAAAACTATCCAGTGACTTCATTGTCTAAATCTACTGATGAGTATGGAAATGACCTGAGCCGCCAAAGCCATTTAATGCCTCAGAAAATAAAGGCGTTATTTTACGACATTTCACCGAGGAATCACATTTAAGTTTAATCGCCGTCGCGATCATAGAGACTTGGAAATAATATTTTACGACTCCTGTTCAGATGGTTTACTCTAAGTTGTTTTCGCCAGCCAGCCTCTGTTTTTTACGACTCCCCGACAGTCAAAGATATGAAATAATTTATTGCCTAAAGTTGCTGTAATAGATCATACGGTGTGTGTGTGTGTGTGTGTGTGTGTGTGTGTGTGTAGTCTTTAAGGTGGTCTGTCATTCAGGGAAAACAAAAGTATTGAGTAGAATATCTATAAAATATGTCAGTTGATTTGTCAAAAAGAAGATAAATGATGTCGTTTCTGCTAAATTTAGCTTCTTATCATTTTTAGTGTTTCACACACACACACACACACGCACACACACACACACACACACACACACACACACCCAAAAAGAAAATAAATGAAATACACCAGGAAATGGACTATTTTTCATAGTTTCTGTGAAATTCTCCCCTGGATCTCCACCATGCTCCACTGGGCTCCTGGCCTCGCTTCCTCGCTTCCTTCTCCTCAGGCTGCTCCTGGTCTCAGACCATTTAAAACCCAAAACATCAAGGTCTTGAAAAAGCCTCCTGGAAGTGCAGTCGTTTCACCGTCAGCCCTGTTTGTCTTGGAGTTTCTCTCCGAGAGCAGACTGTAAACAGACCCAGGAACAGGATTATGATGATGAAGGATCTCAGCCCAGTATTTCACCCACCCTCCCCTGACGGTGAAATAAATCTTTAGCTTTACCCATTGGACGTTTTCTCAGCCCGGTGTTAAATGACATTTCACTTTTTATTCTTGGGAGGGAATCATTCCCGTTGGCCCTGTGCGAGGTTGTTGACGTTTTGCGAGCATTAAAGCTGTAATCCAGTGACTGTTATTATTTCTGGACAATGTCGGGTTCCTCAGGAATGAGAAGTAAAATACCAATCATCAGATTGTTCTACGTTCATGGGACTGGGCTGCGTTCTCATTTGTACAGTATATACAATGAGATGAAGTTGGCTTCGACGGCGTACGGAAAGTTGTGTCAGCCATGAGCAACAACGCTTACAAGAATAAAACCGAATAAAAGCCATTAAACAACACATACATTAGAATTATGACTTAGTCGTCCGACAGAATTCAGCATGTTCTGGCCCCCCGGTGGGACTCAAACCTACCATATAACAGAGCTGACTTATAGGACTACACTTATTTAATTGACTCTAACCAGAGCAAGGATCTGATTTATAGCCTATGAACGCTCCTTTTGTTTTGTTTATTGCTGAAATTCTCAATAGGGATATGAATCTTCGGCTCATTTGAAAAGTTTCTGCTACTGGAATTTCAGAACCTCAAGACCTCGCTGTCAATGGACCGACTGGTTGAAACCACTGGGGGCGTGTCCACTTAACAATGACACTGTCTGCCACGTGCTGTGTACGTGCACGTCTTCAACATAATTACGTTTCTAATATTCTGTATTAGAGAGCCTTCGTCAGACTTTACCCCGGTTTGGATTTAAATTATTTTTTTTCCATTTTATTCTTTTACCTACCCCTCATGTGGGGACAATATCCACAATCTGCGTTCAGTGCCACGGTGTTATTACCGGTGCTGCGCTGAAATGTGTGTGATCTGCGGAATGTGTGATGTGTGTGTGATGCCCTGTGTGACACGGAAGATGAGATGTATCGTGTCAAATCGCTGCTCTGGTGGAACCATCGAAGCAAAACAAACATTTTTCTGTGAGACTACATCTCTGTCATATTTGTACCAAAGCGTGGTGTCGAGATATGTGTGATTATTTGACCCTTTTTGACAGGTCAAATAATACAGTTTTTAATACAGTCAAGTGCGTCAATAACTTATACATTTTCGTCATTTGTTTCATTTGTCACCCATTGGGATGTAACACCGGCAGTTTTGGGCTCGTTACTCGAAAAATTTAATTTATTACTCGTTACTCTTTTCAAAATTAATAGTTTTACTTATTACTCCCTGCCAACAGTAATTTGTTACACTACATGTTCAATTACTTTTTCCGTTACACACCACAAAACTGGTAGTTGCGTCCAGAAAACATTGAATTGCACAATAAAATCGAATTATTATTATTATTTATAACTGAAAGTTAAGGGGATAACTTTCGGAGGATTCCAGATTGGCCGGACTGGGCGCAGGGTACGAGGGTCTTGGTGCACTTTCATGTGGATCTGCTGCAGAAGAACAAAAGCAAAGCCACCGATGATTACTCAGGAAGCAGGGAAGACTTGGACCCCAGACACAGGAGAATTCCGAGAGGGGGAACGTGGCCCTATAGAGTCATTACAGAGTGCATTAGGACTAATGTTTTCCCCATGTGCTGCGACATACCCCGAAAACAATTAAGAGTTTACCTTGAATATAATAGGCCGGCTATTGGAGAATTTTTTTTTTGTTGTTTTCTACCGAGTGATTTATCGCTCACTCAAACAGGGCTAATCCAGCAGTGGAACGATCGGATCACTCAAAACTCCGTAGATCAGTGGTCATTCAACATTTTTAACCTTTACGCTTTTTCAATTTTTGAATGTTTTATTTTTCGTGCAATGAGAGTATTTAACGCAGAAAAGCAGCACAGGGTCATGTGGAAAAACGGTCTTTTCAAGTTCACCTTTTAACAATGACCTTTTTTTAATAAGTGCAATCAAAAAGATGATTGTAGCAGAAATGTTGGTTAATACAGCTGCATGTGAAAAATGCGTAATTTGAGGGGAAAAAAAACAACTATTTAGTCCAGGTGCATTGGGTCCAATCTAGTCCAAACAGTATTTTCCAGTATCAAAAGCTCCAAGAAAGAAGAAAAAAATTCTACTGCAGTCTGCTGTCTGCTAAAAATCTGCTAAAATTCAACTCTAGATCTGACACTGACTGAAACAATGAGGAGGACGGTTTAAATTCCAAAACCTCACCACTCCTCATTTCACCAACTCATGGCCCCCTCGCCAGTAATGACCTAAAAGGGATAAAAAAATGGGTGGATAAGCCGTCCCTGGGTCGTTGTGATTTAATGGAACTAGTCACTGGGGCCTCAAATAAAAGGGATTTTTATTATAGGAATTGGAAGCACATTTGGAAGTGAGGTTTTTAGGATTTGGGACTTGAAGGAGCAGTATATCATGGAATTACCTCTGAGGTGAAGACGGTGACAACAGGCTTTGGAGATGTGAGGAGGCCATCTTCCATGTGCATTTTCTCACTTTAATTCAAACTTTTTGATGGAAAAATAATGGAAGCCTGGTGTTTTCATCCTAAGAGACAAAACCAGGAGTGTTTTTCTAAAGGACATGTTGACAGATAGCTGGATGGATGGATGAGTACTTCATCCTCCGAGGGAAATTGCAGTGTCAGCAACAGCTTATATCAAAATAGGCAAAATAATAATAAAGCAACAGAATAAAAACTATAAAAATATAAGAAAAGAAAGAAAATGGCAATAAACAGTATGGAAAAATGCGTAAACATACAATAATATACAATAACGGTAAAATGACAATACACTTAACCTAACGATAATCAGCAAAATATAACTAATAAAATTATAAGAAAATTGATTAAATTAAATGAAATTGAAGGGGCCCAAAAAAAAACCCCAGAGAAATGTGGTCATAACCAGAAAGATGGACCTACTGTGAGATGAGAAAATAAATGGTAATGTACAATAAACCGAATGACAAAGCTTTAAATATGAGCCTAAAAGAACAATAGAGAAATAAAGCTACAATTTAAGCGTTAAACAGACACCAGCGCTGGTTTGTGACGGTGGATAGTGAGGCGGGATCAGCAGGATATCCCCACTATCAACACCAGTGCAACGGAAATCCAATGTTTGTAGCAGCCTTTGTGATACCCAGAATTAAATTGTCGTTTAGTGCGTCATGTGGAGTTTTTAATAGACGAGAGGCCAGACTTTCGGTCCCAAAAAATCAATATCTACTTCACGGTTTGGAGAATTTCACGAGCAAACAAAAGGCGGCGACTGCTTGTCCTGTTTTGGGACAATAAACTGATAATTTTTGCGCAGGCATTTCAAGGACAGCGTCGTCGGGAGGCCCTTTCCTCCGCGCTCTGGAGGTGACAGACAGGGTGGTGTCTTTCGTCTGGGAAACGAATGGGATTTACATTAAGGAGGAAGTGTGTTCGGATTTTACCATTCACGTTCAGTTGCCGTCATATTTCGGATTTGTCTTGGTATAGTTAATTCATTATAATGTGAAAATGAAAAAAATAATAACAGAAAGCATAAAAAAAGGCCCACACAAGAAAAAAACTCAAGAAATGTGATATATACATAATACATAATACATAATATTTTAAAGAAAAACACAAAAGGCTCTGGCAGTAAGGAAGTATTGACTGGATGGTTAGATATTTCTGTACATGATTATTATTATTATTATTATTATTATTATTATTATTATTATTATTAATAATAATAATACATATTATTATTTTTATTATAATTATAATAATTATAACAAGTATATGACAATAGGGGTCTATAAGGACCTATACATACCTAAAAGTACCTTATTAACTTTGAAAATGGCTAATAAATTGAATAATTTTGTTGGCTTTCATTTTCTCTTTAGAGGTTACCATAACATTATTTTGTTAATAAAAAACACACATATTTGATACTTTCTTAGCCGGCACTTCCTAAGAAACAGCCATTCAATGTATTTGTGTTATGTATTGTATACGCAGACTCTGTGAATTTGGTAAAGTAGAATAGCTCTCTGCGGTCAGTAAACTGTCAATATGGATGAAGATTCACAAAAAATAACAAAATATATGCCCACCACTTCAAGTGACCAAGAAAAAAGAATTCTATCAAACGATCCAAAAAAAAAAAAGGGAAACTTTGAAGAGAAGGAAGTAATGTTGCATTTTCAAATGGAATTCTGGGACTTGCCACATGACTTCCCAGCACAGGCGATCTTATGGATTCCCACTTGAATGACACTTGATATTATTAAATTGTTTCTTTAAAAAAATAACTCATAAATACTACTGCCCTCAAATGACACAATCTCCCAACAGTGTTTATTCCAGCTAACCGGCCATTCCCTGACAGCATTAGGGGTTTTACAGACATTGCTGGGAATATCATTTACCGGTTCGCCACCATCAATACCATTGAATGTTGCCTCAAAGAATCGCTTCCTTTCCATAAGAAAACATTTGGGAACTTGATCGTGCAGAAACTAATTTGTGTTATTTAGCCCTGGAGCGTGTGAGTGGAGGAAATGGTTCCCTGCGGCTTTCTCCTCCAACGGACGTGGTCGGTCGCTGGTGTTGGAGGGTCAGGGAAAATAATACCAAATCTACATCAACATGTCAGAGCTGACGACCTATTTACAACAATTACAGATACATTACAAGACAGAGAAACCTCTCAACCAGCTATTATGTTATGTAATATGTAAGGTATTCAACCTTTCCCATGAATCGCTATATGGATGACTTGCTTTGGACATGAATAACTATGGTTGTATTTTGCAGAGAAACACTTAAACATTCAAATGGACAAAGTAATAGATAGACAGATATCAAAATAGCTACAGTATTAATAATAAAAAGTAATAACAATAAAAATAGAAAAAAGAAAATAGCAATATGCAATAAACCTTAACATTTGCAAACAATAAACCTAATTTAAAAAATTGGCGAATATCGAAAAACCTCATGATGAACAATAAACAGTTAATAGAAACCTAATTAAAACCCGAAACAAGGAAAAAATACAATGAAATAACTAATTTAACATAATGAACTAGAAGATAGAAAAACATGTTTTTTTAATATACAATGAACAATTAATCACAAACAATATAAATAGACCTAAAAATGAATAATAATTATAAAAAGGCAAATCTTCAATAAACCTAACTCGATCCATCCATTAAATATAAACCAAGAAATTCACAAAAAAAATAAAAAATAAATAAACCTTTCGTCCCCGGGTGAAATTACCACCCACAAACTGCTGCAATGATCATTTATAAGATGGACGCCACCTGAGTCAACAGCCAGGGTGCCCTGCAGTACTGTCAGGGGTTAGGACTTATTATTGCCGTCCATTTAATGTAACGGCCTCAAAATTCCAGCAGGGTTTGTGTTTGTGTACTGGACAGACGCCTCACTCAGCTGTGAATAGTCCTTAATTTAGACTCAAGAACCTTCTCCATAAGGACAAATACCGTAAGTACTATGTTATACTATTTCTACTGCTGCCTTGTACCGTGACCCCTCGCCCCTCCACTTTCAATTGGATTTCTTAGCAAGTCCAATTTCTAGTAAAAATAAAGAAAAAAGGTATTTCCTGCTTTCGGCTGGATTTAAATGACTTAAATAAAAGGTCCTTGTATCCAATGAAAACACAAATGTGTAGTTGGCTCTTTGTAGCACTGATACAACTTACTTTGTTTGGCGCCTGCTCAATGGCTATAAAGACCTTCCCTCCTCTGGTAGGAATTCAAAGCTCAACTCACTGAATTGTTGCACGAAAATTCTGGCTGGTTTTCGTGACACACGTAAAATGACTGAACGGATCGTTTTTGGCTTTTGGTCTGTCCATCTAGTCCATCCGGATTTGCACTAGAAGGTCAACACCAATTTCATCCATGTGTGCCCAGTACGAGTTAGCGACAGGCTGCATGCTAACCGTGTTAGCTCAATGCTTGGCTGCAGATCGGATCAACTAGCCTTGCTTCGATTAAAAAAAATGGGAAATACATACAGTACAGTACAGAATCCAGCACCTCTGAGTTTTTTAAGCGATACTTACATCTAAGCCTAGCTGTTCTTCTCCTGAGAAATTGTCCAACAGCCTGGAATAATCCTTTCACAACATTGTTTGACCACCGTGGTGTAATACTACAACAAATTTCTATGCAGATGAGGTTTTTTTTTTTATCTGTCTCCGTAATAACGTGACCTTGGACTTAACTTAACGACATGGCTTTTGAATCATTGTACCTTCGAAGCTTCTCTCCATTCTGAAATTGCATCACAGTCAGTCACAGCCTTTTCCCCCTCCACCTACCAGCACCACCGCCGTGTTCCCTTACCCGTGATGTACGCCCCCCCCCCCATATGCCGCCGGTTCAGTCCGGATCAATGTGTTGAATTCTGGGTGTACTGCTTTGAAAACACTTAACCCTGCCCGTTAACCCCTGGAGCCGAGGCCCATCCTGTGCCCAGCAGCGTTGCTTTGCTGACCCCCATCACCCTCTTCAAGTGGCCCATTAAGACCACCCCCAACCTGGTCCTGCGGAGACCACCTCCACCTCTATAGCTAGGGATGCTCAGAGATTTTACCTGTTTAAACGTCTACAGGGTTTTGTTGGGGGTTTCTTTGGTCTCGGACACAAATATGGAATAATAACTAAAGAATCCTTCTTGCTGTTTTGACATCTCGACGAACTTTGGAGGCAGTTCCCCTGAGAAAGGTTTCCATGTATAAGGGTGTCACTGGAATTCAGAATTTGTTTCGTCGTTTTTAGTTGCTGTTTTAATGCCCATGTTCCCCGAATTGTGTTTGCGCTTAAAACATGTTGTTCTGCGAAAGCGGAAGCATGAAGCTTCGCAGATAACTTAAAGAATAAAGTTCAAGGATTCCTTGAGGTTATCCCGGGGGGGAAGAGGATATTGCAGATAGGACTGAGACTAAGTCATCTGTACTTCCCACCCCAAAACAGTGCACCAGGAAATGCTGCTGCCGGATTAGATTAAAAGGAGGAACAATTGTTTGGCAATTGTGTTGTCTGCAGAACAATATTATTTTTAATATGCGGAAGGTGTGTGGGTTTTATCATGTCAAAGGGAAATTTTGCTTCTGGAAAAGTGACATCAAAGTCAAGTGCCATGTTGAAAGGGATGTGATGACGTAGCAACGGTTGTTGGTGTCATCAGGAGGAGCAGCTTTTAAACCACTTTCTACTGTAGTTTCTCGGTTAAAAATACAATTGTTCAAGTCTTATACATTATTCAACATTCATATTTGTGAATTCTGCGATCATTTATATAATAATGGGTGGTGTGGGGGTGGGTTTAAGCAGCCACACCTGTCTTGGGTCTTAGTAATTGGGCCCGGGACCCGGGAGGCTGTACGCCTGTTGTTCGTTCGACCAATCAATGAGCAACAGGTAAAACTCCCATGCCCCACACACACGAGGGAGCCCTTGTCATGACATGCTTTCCATCGGCTCCTTGCTTGTTCCACCCTGCCCACCCTCTACAATAAAACTGGTGTGTTTTCAACCCCATCGCCTGTGTCTCCGTGTCAGGGGGACCTGAAAATGCCACTCTGGTGGCGTGTGGCATGCGGAACTGCCACTAAGTATTTACCTCTACACTTAATGTCAAAATTCCTGTCAAATTATACCAATCGGCCACAACATAAAAAACCACCACTAATAACCACTAATATTGTGTAGCTCCCCCTCGTGCCACCAAACGGTGGACAGGGGTCAGCATGGCCACTCAGACAGGTCTACGGCTACACAGCCCACTAAGCAGCAAGCTGTGATGCATTGTGTGTTCTGACACCTTTTTATCATATCCAGCATTAACTCTTTCAGCCATTTGTGCTGCAGTAGCTCTTCCATGGGATCGGACCGGAGGGACTAGACTTCGCTCCCCACCCGCATACATGAGCCCTTGGGCGCCCATGACCCTGTCGCAGGTTCACCAGTTTTCCTCCCTTGGACCTCTTTTTTTTGTAGGTACTAACTTCTGCATATCTGGAACACCCCACATGACCTGCTGTTTGGGAGATGCTCCGACCCAGTCGTCTAGCCATCACAATTTGGCCTTGTCAAAGTCGCTCAGATCCTTACGCTTGACCATTTCTCCTGCTTCCAACACATCAACTTCAAGAACTGACTGTTCACTTGCTGATTAATATATCCCACCCCTTGACAGGTGCTACTGGAACGAGGTGAGCAATGTTATTCACTTCACCAGTCAGTGGTTTTGCTATTGTGGCTGATCTGTGTATAGATTGTGTGTATTGTGGCAGGGAAACAAATATTGTATTCTTGAATTTCCAGAAAATGCAATTTTAAGTTAAGAAAAATCTTCATTCAGCTTCCGTTATTGTTGCTTCCAGGTCAGTTTTGATATTTTTAAAATTAAAAAAATCTGAAATTAACTGTTTTTAATAGACTTTCCAAAGATGCCACGCTTACTTAACCGTCACTTCACAAATCCGTTCATTCTGTTGACAGACGGGCAGTAACTCCAGATAATCTTTACAATACATTTCTATAGCAACGAGTTGACAGATAAGGAGATCAGGAATTATCACGGCCAATTTTGTATTCAAATGACTGTGATACACACCTACACCCTGCAAAAGGGGGGATTTTCGGGGATTGGGTGGTGGTTGGGGCGGTGGTAAAATTTATCTAAACCATAAAATGCAGCAGCGGCAGGTTGGGTTTCGCAGTAAACTTACACCACAGCTCCATATTTTTATTTTTTTCGTCTCCGACACTAAATATAAACAGGAGCAGCTGAGGGCCGGGCTGGGTCTATTTCCCCGGGGTTAAAGCGCTGATGATTTACACCAAAGAAACCGCGACAAAGCCCTTAATTGAGGTTTCCTCAGCAGGCAGGCGGCCTCAATGGAAGAACTATACTGTAGCTCTAAATAGGGCCGGCTGTTTTGAAGTTACTGTCACATAACGAAAAACAAGCCTTTTTTGACGCCCAAATCAGCATTATAGTTGGGTTTAGTGCAACTGTCGGGTTCGTCCTCAGGTCCCCAAACTGTAGATTTTAAATCGTTGTCTAAAAAGAAAAAAATTCTCTGTAGCCAGTCTCCTTTTGCTAGAAAAACTCAAACCAATACCCTTTTTTTTCTGGGGAGAACACCTTTGAAGGTCCCCTACGCTGTGTTATTGAAGGCATGGATGAAATAACATTTGGGGTTTGAAGAGACGGTGAAACAGTGAGATGGGGCGGGGAGATGAGGGCGAGGGAGGGAGCTTTGAGGGCTGGTATTCAGGCGATCCCTGCCAGGTCCAAATGGCTAAATAGTTTCTCGGGGCGTCTGATGAGCCTCTGGATCGCTGCGATTACCGCCGCTGCTTTCATGTTTTCTCAGCTGACGCTTCGCCGCCGGCCATCCATTAAGAGCCGTTTGTTGCTCTGAAAGCCGCTGCGTTCCCTCGGCTTAAACAGGGAGAAGTTAGTTGTTGGAGGGCGGACGGTGTATTGATTGGTTTTGGGTTCTGTTTTCCCTCTGGAAGGGACGTTTCTAAGGCGACTAAGAGCAAATGTCATCACTTTGCCGGAACAAAGGACGGGCCTTTTTGGCCTTTTTACTACTAAACTACTACATCCTTTCATGTGTTTTGGCACAAAGCATTCTAACGTGCAGGGGTCATTAAAGGCTCAGACGTGGATGCTTTGTGATTTTTTTTTTTTTTTTCTGAGAAATCTTGTGAAGTATTTCACTTTGACGTTGTCTGAGCTTGTACTCTAGGAGAGGGTCGAGCCCCTGTCTTCCGTCTGAAAACAAACCGAAATATCCAAAATACATTGACCTTGGTTATTGGACCGGGGTATTGGTTTTTATGATTATCAATAACCTATATTTGTACAGCAGCTTTCATGCACAATGTGCAACTCAAAGTGCTTCACATTAATAAAAGGCAAAATAATGTAACAATAAAAAAGCAAACAAGCAAAATGCATTTAAAAAGTAAATATTACACTCATTTTCAGATTTGGGTCATCAGATCTTGAACAATCAATCACAATTTTTAATTGTTAATACTCCTCTCAATAGTTCTCACTATCATTCCTCGGCAAATATTATCAATCTTGATTAATTCACATGAGATTATTGGAAAACGATATTGCAGATAATCATTAATAACCTCATTGATTGATTGAGCATTTATGTTTTATTCATTATTATTATTATTATTATTTTTTTATTTATTTATTTATTTTTATATTTTTTTTTTTTTAATTATTATTATTATCATTGTATTTAATGTTAAAAATACACATTTCTAGAGTTTTGAGACCACTCGGCAATATACTTCAAGATGGATCCTGACCCCGGGCAAATTGCATCTAATCCCCTCATTGAGTTGTTTCTTATGAAAAAACACAGTATTCTTTTTTTTTGGCATCCATAAGTCCAATTCACTGTACATCCTTCTTTTTTAACAATAACTGCCATTTCCAGCTAACCACTATGAGCGTGTCCGTTTCAGAAGAAGACCCAAATTGTGTTTTTGCTTGCTTTGGTTTGGTCTCCACTTCAACAAAAACACCACAAAACATCCCCAAAACATCCACAACACTTGGGTTCCATCTCAAGCGGGTAGCAGGCTATTTTCTTTTATTAACACAGACAGCCGGAGCAGGAGAGTTGAGATGGAAAATGTGCTTTAGAGCCGCGGGTTCCCAACCACTGGTCCAGGGACCCGACAAGGGGCGCTGAATTTGAGTTTGAGCCGGTATTTTATTACAAACGTTTTTTTGTGTGGAATGTCTTTTATTGTTTGTAGACATGCCGTAGTTATGTTTATGATATTCTTTTAAACCTTTGGTTTATGCAATCATACTGACAACAGCTACAAGAAATAAAGGAAATTAAAGCTTTGAGTAAAGTTCAAAAATGATGGTCTATTTATTATTTTCCACTGCTCTGTCAGCAAACTGGGCATACAATAGAGCCATTACATCGTCAAAAATAAAAAATAAAAAATATATTATATATATATATTATATATTATATATAATATATATATATATATACACAGTTTATATATACTGTTATATATTACAATGATTTTTTTTACGATATGCAACAATGTTCATTGCTTTATTTTACATTCAATATTTTCACTTTATCTTTGGTTTATTGTAAACCCCAAATTGTCCTCCTGGGAAAGTAATATCTTATGTACAATTTTTGGATAGTTAAACCCCTTCCCCACCGGATAATAAGGTCCGGAACTCCTACTTCAGTCGGGTTTTTTTTTTTTGATGATCCCCATCGGGAGGAAGAACAAGAGAAGAGAGAGCAGGAGTACCCACACCAGCATCAAAGCACTTTCTCCTGTTTCTCTCTCTCTCTCTCTCTCTCTCTCTACCCTCTCTCTCTCTCTACCCTCTCTCTCTCTCTCTCTGTGGACCCAGGGGAGGCAGCCATCACGCCGCTGGCAGTCGAGGCCTCACAAAGCTTCCGCCGGGGGCCTCGCTGCCTCTTGACTGATGGCGGAGGTGGAACATCGATTGCCACACTTGACAACTCATCCAGATCATTGCGCTGGAAGTCAAGTAAGTTCATTTCTTTTCTTCTTTTTCTTCTTGTTTGAAGTGGCAAGCAGTGATCCCCTACGCCCCGTGGTCTGAAAGCGGAAAGATACTGACGGCCACATCTCCCAAGTACAGTAAGGGAACTTGAGCCGAGATATGGATATAATGGACTCACATCAAGGATCCAGACGGCAAAGGAGCCTAAATGTGCGTATTTGAAAAACGTGGCTTTTTTTCTCCCCTGGGGTTCACGCTTTATGTCCTGTGAAACCAATTAAAAGTCTGTCAAAACTGGCACTGGGTCGCCTCAACACTCTTACCTTCCCATCTGCAGCAAACATCTCCCGAGGCTCAGATCACCACTAAGGGCTCCAAAACCTGGAAGCCTGGAAATCTTTTGGGGGAGACCCCCCTCCAAAAAAAAAAATCCGAAACCTGGAAGCCCACAAACCTTTTTGAGGAAAAGGAAATCCACGCAATGACCTTTTTTAGCGGTGCACCATCCGTCCTACCAAATGAGTCATGTACTGTATGTGATGCATGAGAATGTTCCGGCCATAGATTCCTCTCGTTGACACTGTAATTTCTGTAAGGGAAATATCTGGAAAAATGGCCTTCTTCAACACACTTGCTCTACGGCTAAGTAAGAAAAAGAGAGAAAAAATGCAGCATAGGATTGGCTGTGTCCACATCTCTGTATCCATTTCCCACTCTGAGGACGGTGGTTTCCGCAAGAGAGTTGTTTGGTCTGACTTAAACCCAGATTATGCTTCTCAGTAGGTACACGTAAATGTCTCTGTGGAGCTACGCAGCGAGGGGGTTATGGGTAACCGTAGGTCGCAGAGGCTTGCAGGGGAGCCAACCTCTACACCTCCCAAATCTCAACAATGCGACCGGCTGATTGGTTGGATTGTCCAACTTCCTGTAGGGATGGGGTTTAAAAGTTCTGAAGTTTTCAAATAAAGTTTGGAATAAAACAAAAGAAAGCTTATTCTTCATTGGCTGTGCATTGTGGTTCACTAAATGTGACCCTGCCCCCCTAGTTGTCGCCTGACTTTACAACACAAAAACCAATGCGAACGTCTCCAAAAGACGCCCGCGCATGTTAGCTTACGTGCAGATGGAGGAGCAGAATCCAGCCTTCACCCTAGAGGGAGGGAGGGATCAGGCTGGGTTAACGCCCCCCTGGCAGGGCTCAGGGCTCGGGGTGGGTTGGCAGGTGGTACTGGAAGCCATGCAACAGGGTGTGGCGGCTGCTGGTGGATCTGGATCTGGTGTGACCTAGACTCTTGGTGTTCAGCTGCTGTGGTATTCCGAGGAGGCCTGGACGAGCTGTTAAAGAATCAAAGAGGCTGGTTGATCAGTGACCCACGGTCCAAAGCACCATGTCCCTGATCCGTACCGGTCAAACCAGGCACATAGGGGGTTAGGAGGGGAGGGGGGATACACACTTCCATTTCCACCAATGTTACACTGCAAAAAGACTGGAAATCTTGCAAATATATAATAGATCTTCCTTTTGACTTGTGTGTATCAGATTATTCAGATAGTTTGGAGAAAATAATGTCTTTAACTATCTGACTTGGAAAAAATATTTTAAAAGAGAACAGAGGACCTTTGATGCTCTCCAAACTGCATCATTTAAAGCACCTTTCCTTATTTTGATAAGACCATTGTTTGACTGTCTTCTAGCTTCTATCACAAGCTTTTTTTTTCTTCCTAGTTTTAGGAATTTTCCTGAAGTTACGTTAGTGTTTTGCTAAATTGTAATTTTCTTTTCTTGTCATTTGACAGAGATTTTTCTGCAGTGTATACATTTCTAGATTAAACCTCCAGGAAAAGGACATCTTTTATGGGGCTCCTTAGGACATGTGTGCATCTGTGTGTGTGTGTGTGTGTGTGTGTGTGTGTGTGTGCGCGTGTGTTATATTCTTGCCTTGTTTCAGATTCTGCAGAACTAAGGCCACTCGCTTTAGCACTCATGTCAAACAATATAATTATGGAGGCGCTGCAGTAAACGGTTGACCGTTCACAGATGGACTCTGGCTCTGTTTGGAGGAACGGACATCTTGGACCGTGGACTGTGTGGTTAAATCTGCTTCGGTTCAGACGCTCAATTTAAGCAGGCCAAACCCTTCTAAATCCCAAATTAGTGAACCGACCCGGGTCTGAGCGCGGCTGCTGTAGCCAAGGGCCATGAAGCGAACAGAAAGTGGTGCGGGCCTGCTGCCCTGCATCAGGCCTGGCGCTGCGAAAATAAACCCTGTGCTGTGACTCACCGCTGTGGTCTCACTCTTTACGCCCGGCTGCTGCGGCTCATTCACAAATCCAATTCCCACTTTTCATGTGCGAGAGAGAGCGAGAAACACAAGCTGGGCTAACCTTTTTCCATCAGTCACGATCATTTATAACGCTTTGATTTGGTTTTACCTTGCATGGTTGGATACTAAATCTAAATTGTACTGTATATCTCTATACTCACTTTATTCACATACACTTTACCGCACATATCTGTACAAACAAATAGCCTATCTCATATTCAAAACTCTTTTCCCTTGTATTTTGTACCCACACTTTGTATTACCTTTTTGAGTGTTATTTTATTTTGATTTTATTTTATTTATATTATTCTATTCACAATCTGCATTACATTTTAGGAATCAGTTAGTTTCAGTTAGTTGCCAGGTAGGAATTAGGTTAACTATTATGTTTGGTTTAGTAACTATTGTGCATAATCTCCGGGTGCGTTGCAAAGACATTTCACTGCATGCAACTGTATGAAAGTATGTATTTGTATGTATACAACTAAACATCTTGAATCTTGGATTAAAATCTCGCATGGCCGCTGGGAACGTCTCGAACTTCATGTCACACTGACTGAAATAGTCTAATCTAGAGTTTTAAAGTGTCGCATGGACGTCACAAATTTACCATGAGAGAATATAAAACACTACGTTGCAGAGAGACGTAAGCATCTGTGTGGGCGAGGCCTTGGAAAGATAAATCCAATTTTCCATCCCATTTCAACACTAGATTGGGTGGAACTGTGACGGCCATTGCAATACATAAAAACAATGACCATATTTCATATATCAACGGTTATTCAAAACCCTAAAATTGGGGGCGGCCGTATGTACATACAGTGTAATGTCGAGGGACCAAGTAAAAATCCGCCAAACCTGAAATAGTCATGGGTGGAATGATGTGGTGACAAGCTTGAGGGATGTTTCAAACAAGAACGCTCAATTCAACGGCACAGTTTGACAGTAAGGAGGCGGATGCACACACGCACACATGCACACACACACACACACACACACACACACACGCACACACGCACACACGCACACATACACACACGTAGCTGGTTTTTGTTCATTAAAGCGATTTTCGTCGCCACACATCTGCATTTAATGACTCCCCGCTTTATAAAAAACAAAACCTCAGGCAAGCTGCTTGTAATTTGTTCCTCTCACACATTATTGGACGTTGCCAGGTTGAGGAACAAGATGCATGGGGCGGGGGGCAGGGGGTTTGGGAGGAGGAGGAGGATGACACCAAAGACATCTAATAAGCACTTGGTGAAATTGAAGCACATGGTCCTCCCTCCCAGTGAAAGAGATGTTCGGGTGGAAGTGGGGGTTGGGGGGGGGGGGGGGGGGGGCGCCATGTTGGTTGAGTCATCTCTCCGCCCGCTTGGACTCTGTTCATGACAACATTAATTCAAGGCAGAGATGGGTTCGCAGTAATTTTTGAGAAAAAAACATTTCAATACATCTCTCCTGCTGTCTGAGTGTATTGCTGTGGAGCCAACTGAGAAGAGAGAACGTTCTTGCTCCACCCATGCAGTGAGCCAGCTGATTTCACTCACTCGGGGCTCAGCGACTCAGTGATGAAAGCTTCGGCTCTTTTTTTGAGATTCGGTTCTTGATGAGTCACTCAGTAAGAAGATTAATCGGTTAATCAATTTTCCGACTCTTGGTTCGTTTGATTCAGCTGGTGTGCTTCCGGTGAGCGATACGAGAGTCAGAAGAGTCGGTTCGGCTCTGAGTTGTGAATGGAATACTCCTGAGATTTATTAAATTTTGTCACAATTATTTATTTTGGTGGAAATCAAAGTGTAAGGGCTAGGGTTAGGGTTAGACACGATTACTAACCTTAACCCTAACCCTAACCAACATTACAACTAACCCTAACCCTAACCCTAACCCTAAGTCACATTCAATATAGATAACGTCAAATGCCTTAACAATTTTTCCACCTTAGCTTCTCACTCTCTCTCTTGCTCACCCACTCACGGAATCGAAACTTAAGCAGCTTGTGCGCATGTTGCTCGGCTGTGTGACTCGCAGCTCACGGCTATTTTTCTTTGCAAATCGAGGTTGGAGTCTCAGTGAACACCTGTGTGCCTGGCTGCAGTTAACCAGGCGCCAACACGATGAAGAAATGGCTCTTTCACCGGAGTGACCCCCGGCGGCTGAGTCATTTAAAAGATTTGTTCACTATGACTCGACTCGTTCGAATCGTTTGTGGGTCTTGCATCGCTAGTAATTAGCAAATCCTGATGGTTGTCTCAAAATACTTGGGGTCGTGTTTTTGTTTTCTGAACCTGGAAGTTTCACCTCTGCTCACTACCTAATGAGGATCCACACTCTCTGGTCAGTGGTGAAAACAGTTATATATAGATGTTGAAAACCTTTACCCACGGTGGAAAAAACAAAATGGAAATCCAAACTCTTTTAACATTCGCCTCACCACAGATGACCAAACTGAAAAGCAATTCACAGGTTTGGGAGTGATGCCCTGGGCCTGGCAGGTGCCGCTGGTCCGAAGCACTCAAAGCTGAAAGAAGGCAAGTGCCCAGCTTAGTGAAGAAAAACCCAAACGATCTGACCATAAGTGCAGATGAGAGCCTGTAATTTATTTGACGTGGATGTCAGCAAAATTTAATATCCCAAAAGAAAATAACATTGAGGGTGGAGTGAGCGGCTAATTATAGAAGAGTGAGAAAACCACACAAACCGTTCGCAGGGCCCCCCTGGGGGCTGGTTGGGTACTGCAGCCAAGTGGCTTGGATGGACCTCACCTTGTGTTGCTGGAAATGCTGACTCGGAAGGACAGGAGTATTGAATGGAGAGGGAGAATGGAGGGAGATGAGAAGGGAGGAAGGGAGGGGAGGCAGGACTAAGGCAGACCACCCTCCACCCCTCTAACCCCCAAGCCACTGAGAGTCCAGACCCACAGCACCACCCCATCAGAGTCCATCATCCTATGTACGCTGCTTTGAACAAGTGCAGCATGTGCCTGCTTCACCCTTTAATAACACAGTGCAGAAAGAGCGAGGTACTAATTTTGATATTTGGAAGCCGCGGCTGCCTGATACTGCGGTTTCAGCGTGTGGAGAGAAAGATGCTTTGACTTCTCTGGAGGCTGCTTTGTGTCCTGCCTGCGCCTTGAGCTACTTCTTCACTTTGTTTGATTGAAACTAGATTAGAAGCAGATTAATGAAAAGATGGTGATGCTCACACAGATGGATGGATGCTCTTGGTGCGGTGTGGTTGACTCAGCAAAGCTTCAAGACAAACTTTTATACTTGACATTCAGCAGAACAGGACCCCTCAACCCTATGTGCCCTCATCCCTATGTCCCTTTAACACAAATTTTGACCCTATGTTCCCTCAACCCTATGTTCCTTCATCCCTATGTTCACTCAAGCCTATGTTCCTTTAACTCTATGTTCCCTCAAACCTATGTTCTCTCAGCACTACAGTATGTTCTCTCATCCCTATGTTCCCTCAACACTATGTTCCTTCAACACAAATTCAGACCCTATGTTCCCTCAACCTTATGTTCTCTCATCCCGAAGTCCACTCAAACCTATGTTCCTTCAGCCCTATGTTCACTCAAACCTACGTATGTTCCTTCAACACAGATTTAGACCCTATGTTTCCCTATGTTTCCTCAACCCTATGCATGAGTGCTTGTGTTGTGGTGTGTGTGCAATGTGACAAATAAAGATTCTTCTTCTTCTTCCCTTAACCCTATGTTCCCTCAACCCTTTATGTTCCCTCAACACTATGTTCCTTCAACACAAATTTCGACCCTATGTTCCCTCAGCCTTATGTTCCCTCATCCCGAAATCCACTCAACCCTATGTTACTTCAGCCGTATGTTGACTCAACCGTATGTTTCTTCAAATCCATGTTCCCTCAAACCTATGTTCTCTCAGCACTCTCATCCCTATGTTTCCTCAATCCTACGCTCCCTTAACTCTATGTTCCCTTAACCCTATGTTCCCTCAACCCTATTCTCCCTTAACCCTATGTTCCCTTAACCCTTTATGTTCCCTCAGCCCTATGTTCAATCAACACAGATTTCAGTCCCATGTGACCCTGTACTATACCGTACTATACAGTACAATAAAGGACACAGAGTTGAGGGAACATAGGGTGAGGAAACATACTGTTGGGGTGACCTGCAAAAGCGATATGCCCGGAGAATCCTTCCTTTATGGTCACATGAATTTCTCCGCAGTGGTTCGACAGTGGCAATTCAAGTGTCATATAAAAAAGCAATACATATTAACATGAATCATTCTCAAAGCTTATTTATATAAAACGAAACTAATTCAAACAATTACAATCCAATTAAACGTAATATACAGATCTAATTACCAGTCCTGAGCATGGGTTTTGGTAAAATGTGCAGCTT
The DNA here is from genome assembly GCF_960531495.2 of Zeus faber. Taxonomy (NCBI): domain Eukaryota; kingdom Metazoa; phylum Chordata; class Actinopteri; order Zeiformes; family Zeidae; genus Zeus; species Zeus faber. Next base: position 11,803,468 of record NC_137202.1, on the reverse strand, counting down.
TCATGGTGGTCCAGTCGAAGGTAAATGGCCTCTTGTGCCCCCCCATACACACACACCTTATTCACATTTCAGCAGCCAAGATGGCAACCGTGATGGCCTGTGATGCCACGGACACATTTGTCCACTTTTAAAGGACAGGGCTCCTCTCCAGATGCATGTGATTAGAAGTCATTAGCCCAAGGCGCTGTGAACGCCCCTCTCTGTGACCTTGAGACATTTTCCCATACCTTGAGACGTTTCCAGGAAGTGTGGTTTGGTCGCTGGAAAACAGCCCTGTGCAGCTATTCACCATCGTGGCGTAATTTATTAAAGCTAAGGGGGAAACCTAGAATGTTATTCATACTTCTAGCTGTCTTTGTGCGGCCTGAAAAAAAAAAAAACGCCTGGCTTCATTTGTCATCCATTTCTATATCAGGCTGTTATATGAAATCCAATATACATAAAATCTAATGAATGAATTAAGAGCAATTATCCATTTGTGACTGGCCTGGATTTATTGTTATCCAAACAGTGTTAAAGGATATCATGTTAGCAGGTGATGAGGAGGTTATGGGTTTACGAAGTTATAAATGGCAGAATTGTGCAATACAGTGGCAGAATGCAGTGGTTTTCCTGTGGAAGATGAAAAATATTGAATTAAACTTAAGGGGTCTACCTGAGGTAAATGCTTTCACACATGGCGAGCCAAAATAAGACACATATCGCACAGCGCTCATTGTCTCATGGGCGGGCACAAACATTACAGAGGTAAATGCTCCCGTGTTGTTGTTCATGATCAACATTGGTTGCTCGACTTCCTCAGTATTTGTGTTTGTTTTCTTAGGTATTGCCATAACTTCTAGTATTGTATGTCCTCAGAGCCCTCTGCTACAATTTGTCTCCAAGGATGGAAAGGTCTACTGCTCTAGCTCTCCACTGTGCCTGTTACCACCCAGGAGTGGCTCTCCCAGACACATTTATTTAAGAATAAATCTTCCTAACTTTCAAACACCCGCCTTCAGAGTCAAAGGATCAGTTTAGAGGCAGAGAAGAGAGCGTGAGGACCTATTATCCTCTATATCTTTCTCTCTGACACAAATTCTCTCCACTTTGCTCCACTGTAAGGCTTATTAATTTCCAGCAACATACAAAACATAGCTCTCATGCTGTTGCATGTGTTTTTAAGTCTTATAGAGAACAATTTGTTACAATTATTTCAGGTGACTTTTTGCATGTAATGGAGAGTGGAGTGGATATGTGGGATCATTTTAATGATATTTTCATTTTTATATGTACAAAATCTGTCAGCTTTCTGAAATATGAAATGCAAACTGGCTAAATGGCCCTGGGTTATACATTTTTCAAGATTCTTTTTGAGAAATCACTTGTTTCTCTCAGCCCAGTGTATGAAATTGTATTAAATACTTGTTAAGTACACGTAAGCTCCATCGGCTGCTTCTAAAAGTAAATGCCAGAGCGGCTAGATCAGAGAGCTCTTAGTAGTATCAGCGTTGGCACTGAGTAAGGGCCTTCAACACAAATAGTATGAGGGAGTGTTCCTACTGGCTCTGTTGGTGCTAGCGGGTTCACACAAAGTGTACGGTGATGTAACTTAAATGAATGATTTATTCGAAACGATCTATGTATTAGAAAGAGAGCAGCAGTAGAATGGTGGTTCCAAAAATAATCCAAAATCATATTCGGTGATTTTGGTCATTTATGCAGAAATATCTGTGGTTCTGTGGTTCTTACTTTAGAGACATGGACTACAGGATTTTGAGTTTGGTGATTGGGTGATATTTGACACTATGCTTTTTGTGACTTATTTCATAAGGTCTTCAATGAATGTTAATGATAGTGTACTGTATACTGCCTTTTTTGACTTGTCTAACAGTCGGCTTTACCCTGAACGGGCCTCCGCTCCCAAAGGCATTAAATGGCCCCGGTGCCCCAACATGGCATCAGAGATGGCATCGACTAAAAGGCTATTTAGGGACGTCCTTAAGACAAATGCATAGTTCAAAGGTTGGTGAACGCATCTCATTCCTCCGCTCGTTCTGGTGATGAAGCACTTTGAGCGGGCTTGTTTTGCCAATTCAGGAGGGAGATTAAATGTTTGAGGCTGCAGAATTATCCGAACCGCAGCACATGTTGGGCCATTGAACTCTCTGTGAGATCACTGCAGATGCGGCCAAAAAAGGCTGCACCAGGAGGCCAGATGCCCTGGTGTACCGGTGCGCTGTGACATTTTTTAAGAACAACTTGTCGGTACCCGGTAACCTTCCCAATAAGCTAACAGCTTGCTTCGTTTAAGAATTATTATTATCCTAAATAATACTTCCACCACAGGAAATCACGGCAAGGCGGGATTTATAAAGTTGAACTTTCAGAAACTCTGATGTTATTGCAGTTATGTTTATAACAGTGATTGGTGCCTTGTTTGACCGATGGAAAGAATGGAAAGATCAGACGCAATGGTCAACACGTGCTGATGTTTCCGAGGGAATTTGAATGGGAATTGTGGGAATCGCAGTTGGTGGATTTGGGCGCAGTTGCGTCTTGTGGAATGAACAAGCGAAGCTGTGATCAAAGTTATGCAGCTTTAACGGTTGGTTTTGGAAATCAATCTGATTTGTTGTAAGGATGCTGCTGCCAATGAGTAGTTCCTTAAAGAGAAATGTATGAAGCTCTGAGCACCAGTTCAATCAGGAATCAGCTGTTCAATTGTTCATTATTCAAATTGTTTTGAGTCACTTTGTTTGGTGCAACTTCTCATTGACTTTCCTCGTATCGGCCAGTTATCCTGTAAACAATTTGCCTTCTCTGTTATATGCAAGTCATATGCACATGCACTTTGCCATCTCTTTTAAATGGCTTGACAAATGATTCCTCTTGGTGGGGCAATTTGGGAATATGTGCATCATGACCCTGTCAGTCTCATGACCCTTTACCTAATTTGTTCGGCGATACAGCTATATTGAATTAGTATTGTGTTGTTTCCTCTTGTTAAATAATCAAAGTTCGCGGCATCAGTTGATGACGTTGACTCCCAAATATTTTCTTCTCTCTTGTCGCTCCCAAATATGCAAATATGCATTTTAGAGTCGATTTGGATGCATCTAGCAACCAAAGCCCCTTCCTTATACCAATCCATATGAAAACAAGTGGAAAAGTCATTCTTGTTACAATCTCTATTGCAGCTGTCACAGCAGTGCAGCGAATTGCATTTAATTAGGTTTAATCCCGGTGATTGCAATAAACGTAACCTCCTTGAATAGAGGATCATTTTGGGACGTGTGTTTTTCAGCTTGAGGAGCGGCAGAACCAGGTGGTCATACAGGGCCACGTTGTAATTACAAGGTCTTGGTCTCGCAGGGTACGGCTTCATCACGACTCGATTTGTCCCACTCCCATTCGACCAGAGTCGTAAACCCCTGCCAGGAGCCCGGCGGCGTCCCTAAGATGTGGCAGACAGTTGAAGGGACAAGTCAGGAAATTATTTATTCGCTTTTTAAAACCCTTGTGCGGTCACTGTATCGTCTTGCCGTAATCAAATACCAACCCGTTCCGTTTTGTCAACTCAATTAAGAAAAGCCTCCACTTTGAGGTCGTGGTTCTTGATAAGATCCAGTTCCTGAACAAGATTTTTCTTTCATTAGAAGGCGGTCGACCTTTTGATTAAAACACAAATCAATGTCCCATTTCGTCGGTGAAAAAAACAAAAAACAAAACTAAGATTTATACTTTGGTGCCCAGAGGCAAACGGTCATTGACTTTGCAGCAGACCTTCCTGCGTATGGAAGGAATTCTGTGACACAACTCACAAATAAATGTAATGAAATCCCACAAATCTGTATTTCGATCTTTGAATGCAAAAACACAACAGGATAAATATACCTCTCAACCCACAAATAAATGCGCTTGGAGCGGATGCACGGACTGGATCGTGGACTGGAGTGGACCGGACACGCTGGAAACACTTGAAACGGTTATTTAAAGCTCTGTGTCAAACTCCTGTTCCACTCCAACTCCAACTGGGAATCAACTAACAGCAGTCATTTCAGCACTTTCTGGTCACTCTCGTAGAAGAGTGTATGGCCTCTGTACTTGTTGTATTTGTCCAGTTGTATCGTATTGTTGTAATCATGTTTTCAAGTTAAAAAATGTTTATTGTCCACTGTCAATACACATTTTTTACATTTCACTTTGACTTTCCCCCATTCTAGCTTTACATATACACAAAACGTTAGAAACGATATATTCAAATAAAGTTTCTAACATTTTGTGTAAATGTAAGGCTAGAATGGGGGAAAGTCAAAGTAGAATCCTGCACAACAGGATGGTGTTGGTTCTGCTTTGTAGAGGTTACAATACTACAATACTTTATTGCACCTGGCAACATGGAAATCAATCTGAACGGTTGAAATACCTCCAGTACACAATGGAAGTAGTAACAAATGCACCTGCCCACACAAAGACCAGGCCACAAACAGAATCCAGCTTGTGTCCGGCCTGTTTTAATGGGGTGGGAGACCAGGGACTTCAAAGGCCCCGGGGCCGACCTAAACACTGTTATTTGGCTGTGGGTGAAACGGCAGCGAGCTAATCAAAGAGGGGCCGGACCGTTTGTCTTCTGCTGCCACAGGGACTTGACCGGCCAGTGACATTCAGGACTTTAACCTCCTATCGCCTGGATTTCACGAGGATTTCCCCAACAAAGTCCTTATCTGCAGCGGTCATATTCTCTTGTGTTGTGCCTCCGGCTGTTTACAACGTGTGAGTGAATATCCTTAAATTGCTATAAATGTACCTATATATCTACCCTCCCTGCAAGCGTACAATTCCGATTCGAACATATTTAACTTTGGTTACAGCTTAGATTTACTGAGAGTGAGCGACAAAAGGCCGACTGGACCTTTTTTTTTCCCTCCACATGAGTGCAGATCCTGATAACAATTTACAACAAAATAGCAAAGGTGGTGTCATAGTTATTCACAAGGAAGGATATACAAATATAAATCTAAATCGTGATTAAAAAACATGAGTAAAGTAACGGGACTGTCTCAGGAACTAAATATACTTAAGTACAGATACTTGAAAAACGTACTAAGGTATAGTAACAAAGTTACTTTCCACCACTGGAAATGACCTAATTTAACTTTTCTCTTGCTCGGTGTGGGCAGTCAGAAGTTATAAAACCACATGGAATGCACCAGAATAGAGGACATGTACACCGAGGTGTAACTAGGATGTCATAGTTGGATGGGCATTTGGATTATTTAAGTGGGCAGCAACAAAAACGTTGCTTTTCCTAAATAGGGTATGTAAACAAGGGCGTAGTTTAATTTTAAGAAGGGGAGGGGCGGGGGGTTATGAGAGTGAATGAGACAGTGTCCCTGTTATGCACGGGGCTTTCTTTCTTTCCTTCATCTTCAGCATCTACAATATCTGTTTTGTTTGGAGAAATCTATTTTCGCGGACTGACCTTCACGATCGGAGCGGAGCTGGCTCTGATCAACGCCCCCCCCCTTTTTTTTTAGAAAGGTTAAAAATATGGGATCTTTCGGAAAAATAGGATGACAGTGGGAAAGGAGGGTAAAATACGGTAGACACTCGGGAAAACTGGAGGCTTGACAGGATGTAAGTGATTTCGTTCAGTTTTCCTTGGGTGATCGATTGACAATTCCTCTGGCTGGGCGACGCCCACCCGAGCCCGCCCGTCGTCACACCTCTGCGTGTACGTGCGTGTCAATTGTCCTTTCAATCGCAAACCAAGGTGACACGGCTCAGGAACTGCAATTGCAAACTGCAAATAGCAAACGCGATTCAGGTTGCAAATCATGAATTGTGAATTGTGCATTTCGAACGCAATTTGACTTGTGACTATCGCCCATCGTGACGTCACTGCTGGTCGTTGAAACGGCTTGCGTCGCGCCGGGCCGGGGGAACCGTGCAGAGGGGGCAAGGTCTTCGCTCAGCACGGTGGCGGCGGATCACCTAAAAATATCCCTCAGCGCGTAGCGCATCAAAGGAGGAGCGGAGAATCCCGCCCCAGCGTTTAACCCGGGGCAGGCTCAGAGGAGGAGCGAGCAGGGGCTGCAGGGCCGCGCGGCGGGGGGCGGGGGGCGGCGGTGGGGCGGGTGCTCGGGTTTCAGCTGAGGAGCGGTGGACCGCGCTGCGGAGAGCCAGAGAGCCAGAGAGCCGGAGAGCCGGAGCGGGACGGGTCTGGAGAGCGGAGCTCCATCACATGAACCCTTCCGGAGAGCGGAGCAGAAGACCAAGAGATCCTTCTGCAAGTGACTTCATGGTCCACGGTGTGAGACTGATCTGACGGGGAGAGCTGTTGAGCTGAGAGCGGAGGAGAAGAGGACCCCCCCCTTCCCAACCCCCCAAAAAAGCCCCCCCGAGCCCACTCCCACCCCCCACCCCCCCCCCATCCACCCCCAAAAAAAGTTTGTGGGACGTCAGGATTTGTGCATTTTAACCCATTTTCTCTTTTGGGATTTTTTTCCCCTGGTGGAATAGAGATGGAAGGGGACCGGCAGTGTGAAGCCAACGAGGTGCTCAGGACTGCGGTCACCAAGAAGAAGCACCCCTGGACGAGCTCGAAAGAGTTGTCCGCCGTGTGTGTCTGCGTGACGCTGAGTGTCTTGTCCCTGGGAGTTTGCGTCGCGCTTTTCTTGCGGACCTCGCAGCTCCAGTCCCAGGTGGCGAGTCTGGAGAGCGAGCGGGACGCGCCGCTCTCCCCCTGGGTGTCCGAGAAGCAGGTGGAGCCGCTGATCTCTGCCCGGGTAGAGAGCATTCTGGAGGAGGTGAGAGAGGGGACGTTTACGTTTACTCGCTGTGCTTGACAGTTACCCTGCAGTATGAGTGGAACTGTAATGTTAGTCCCGAGTGGGGGGAAAAGGGAGTTTGTTTATTATGTTTATTCATCCGAAAGTATACTTTCAGTCGTGGTGTTCAATTAAAAGCACCTAAGTTGTACCTGTTGCGCTTAAATGTCTTTCAGTTTTCTTTGGTTTCTTTTGTCAAGTATACTAAAGTACAGCTTAAGCTTAGTTCACGTTTCAATATACTTTTTCAGTATACACTACACTTACACCATAATAATGACTAGTATAATGAAGCTGTACTTTATATTGCTAGTGTTAAAGTAAGTAAGAAGTAACAAAAAATGCACTTCAAATGATCACAACAATGATAAATGTGGAGAAAAATACTTTATATACTAACAATATACTTTAATTATGGGACAATATACTTTTTTGACACCCCATACAGGGTGAAATTTTATTATAATTTATTATCATCTTTTTGATAATAAAGTTGGCTTTAGCTGCTTAATTTCGTTTTTTTACTGCACATAAAACATTCTTAATTAGAACAATGAGGTGAAATAGAGGAAAAAAGCAGAATGAAAATAAATGTGCAGAAGAGACCAAAAGATCGAGGATATCAAGGGGAGAAAAAAAAAAAAAATCATTAATGTAGCTGCAGGCACCAATGCATGGGGTCCAATGGCAATGGCAATAATGGGATCCTTTAAAGACAGTTCAATAAAACATGGTTGTTTATATGCTGCGCTGCCCTGCACATACAGTGTATACCAAATGGATGCTAATGCCACAATGCGCTCTACTCCACTATTTCCGCTTCCTTCCGGTCATTTAGAAAAATGTCACTTTTCCCCCCCTAACAAGTTCTACAGAGATGGTCCTATGTTCATCAAACTTGGACCACACCATGTCTGGACTGCCCTGAATACAATTTATTAGTTTTGTGTCCATGGGTTTCATGGTTTCTGAGCACCAGGGACCTAAAGCCAAAGAATGGCCAGATGATAATAATATAGCTGCAGGCAGCAATTCACAGGGCCTAGTATAGTTGCAGCAATTTTACCAATTACACACATTTTTTAACAAGTTTTCATTAAATGCAACGTAAATACTATTTCTGTTTTCAAAGTTGGAGGTAAACTCTTAACACCAATGCCAATCAGTGAGTGGAGCAATTGGGGACGGTTCAAGCAACCGTGGCCCTATGTGAAATACCCCCCAGAGCCACCACCTGCACATAATATCGGTGTATGATAATGTCACAACGCACCCCGCTTCACCCCGGTACCTTCGCTCGTCTGGTTCCGGTACGTCGGCTTCAGTAAAATGTTTTTTCACTAATTACGCCGACAGATATAATACGATGTGGCTCAAACTTGGCCCATAGCATATGTGGACAGCCCCGAATACTAATCTTATTCATTCATGCCAGTGAGTTTGACAGTTCCTGAGCACCGGACATTATCACATTACAGTGACATATGATAGTATCCAGAACAAACAAGACTTCAAACAAAAATCTATGCATAGAGTCCAGGTTAGTCGCAGCTATTGTACCAATTACAGTACACAAATTAGTTTTCTGAGTTTTTGTGAAATGAAACAAATTTGCTTTTTCCGTGTTAAAAAAAGACATTAAAAAGACAAGCCAAATTAATTGTCAGTTATAGAATACACCCTTACATTATGTTATAATGGCGACACATCTGGCTTTGACGATTAAGTATAACATTAATAGTAGACTACTAATAGTGTGGAATTTGGCTTAATATCTATGGACTAATACAAATGTGCGCTGGAATGAAATTAAATATAGACTTAGGTATCTGTAGAAATATATATCTCTGTAAATTTCTGTAAATTCTCAGGCCAATGTTTTAGCACAGTTAAAATGCAAAAGAACAATTATATATATATTTGATATATGACGTCACAGAGTCTGTATTCAGCCAGACTGCGACTGGTGGTTCTGAACATTCATCTTCTTACTGTAAGTATTGGCAGTTTGCATTCTGAACATTCAAGAGCCAAAACCTGAACGTATATACCATATCCGATGATAATGTCACAAAGCGCTCTGCTCCAACACTTTTGGTCCATCTGCTCGGCTACTTCTGGAAAAACAAGTTTTTACTAACAACTCTGACAGATATACTAACCAGGGGTTAGTACATTTTCACTTCAAACGCTTGCAAACATTTTAGAGCTTCACCGCTTATTTTAGATTTTAATTTCACCAGAGATCCAGGTAAATGTAAAATTATATTAATATGTGTTTTAATAATCTATACTGGGATAAGCATGCACTGTCCCTTCAAAGCCAGAGCCCTCCACAGATATACCAAATTGGGATGATGATTTCACAAGGCGCCCCGCTTCACCAACTTCACTCGTCACTCGCTCAGTTCTGGTACGTTGGCTCCGGTAAAACAGTTTTTGACTTACTACGCCTACAGATGGTGCGATATGGATCCAACTTGGCCCACAGCATGTCTGGACAGCCCCGAATACAAATGGTTTCTGGTAGTTCGACGGTTTCTGAGCGCCAGACATTAGCTAACAGACCTGGATACTACCAACACAAATTCCAGTTTTCCGAATTCCCAAGGGACACAGCAGGAACTCGTCTCGACCCGATAAAAACTTGGAGTGCCTTCTTAACTTTTGATTGTGTGGGCCAGAGCACACACCTTTTGCAAACACACAAATTTTGCGCGGTGCTGCCGACCTCCACGCACATCAGTGCAGATCCTGCTCGGAGCAACCAATACACACCAATTAAGTTTAAAGCGCAGCGCACATCGCGCCTATGTGAGAGCCCCTTCAGAGTCATACCCTGCACATACAGTACACAGGTACTCCTTACTTAACCATTCCCATTCCCAGGACCAGGTCGTTAAGCAAATTGGTCGATAAGCACAGACCCGTGTTATTTCACGGTAAGGGGGCATGGCCATTGCGAACACTAGTGTAGTGAATACTGACAGACTGCAGGAACTAGGCTGAGACTGAGAACGGGTGATGAGATGAGATGTATACCGTGTATATAGTATATATGGTGTATAGAGAGTATATAGTATATAAAGGGTTATGCACGATGAGGTGCTTGATGCTGAGACTCGTCCAACAGAGATGGTGCAATGTTGATCAAACTTGGACCACAGCATGTCTGGACTGCCTCAAATACAATATATTAGTTTTGTGTCCGTGGCTTACACGGTTTCTGAGCGCCAGGCACCTTTAGCCGGAGAATGGCCAGAAGAATAATAATCATTTGAACAAAAACGATAAGGTTACCACATTTCACGCTGGACCCCTAATTAAACAAGCAGTGTTTCACATTCACTTCAAATGGAGCATTAGGGGTGAATGGGGCTTAACCGTTTTAGGATAATTATGTTTTAATCCTTAATTGTGCATAGAAATGAAGAACAGAAAATGCTTTTGGCACACAAGTCGTCCAATCAAACCACTCCAATAAAATCTCACTCTGGCCTTTTAACATTTGCCTCACATTTTGGCCTTTAATTGACGACTTCCACAGCTACACTAACACACTTTTCAACTAGGACTGCAGTCCACAGTCCCCCTGTTTTCTTGTTTACTCCTCCTTTGTTTGCTTTGGCCAAACTTTTATCACCCCCAAACACGCACGCACGCACACACACACACACACACACACACACTTTCACTCGTGGGCATCTCCTAAAGCTGTGCTTCTCAACCTTCATATGTACTCTCAATGTTATATGTAAGGCTGTGGACCCCATTTGATATATCTTGTGTCTGTGGGAGCCCAATTTGAGGAGTTTTATTGGTAAATATAATAATAATACGTAATAATATTTAGAGAGATAATAGGAAACAACAAAATAACAGTGACGTTTAAGTATTGCTGGGACCCCCTTGGAACCTTTCAAAAAACCCACTGGGAGGTCCCCGGACCCCACTTAGAGGATCACTGTTTTAGTTGTGTGCTTAATGGAGAGGGGCGCCCCAGTCCTCTGAGGACTTTATAGCCGATTATAGAAGTTACAACTGTTCATTATTGAACACACATCAGAGAATACATTTAGAATACAAAGGAGACACAGGCAAGAGGGTTTTAAATGCTTGGGGTTGTGAAAAATTCACAACTTATGTATTATATACGCTAATGTGCACATTTTAGAGTCCTAAAGTAAGTCCTACAGTACAATACCATGAAGGTTGTCTAAGCCCTGTGTCAGTTGCTGTCAGTCACCAGAAGTCAGTGTACACAGAGGGCGGCAGATCTAAGCTGGGTGGTTTGGGGCCCAGCGAGGAGGACCTCCCCTCTCTTCATCTCCACTTTGGCCCTGGGCGACGCCGGCCTCTTTGTTTAGGTCTGTGTGTATAAATAGCCATTATTAATGTCACACAACCCCAGATGTGGCCTTTTGTTAAAAGACGTCTGTGTTGGTTTCACTCAAAACTGAGACTTTTCACTCAAAGCCCCCCTTTAAACCAGGTCTTCAAGGGAAGACTCCACTAGGTCACTGTGGGACATTGTTTGTGGTAACAGTGGTTGAGTCTGCTCAGTTACAAATAAAACAACCTTCCACAGCTTGACAATTACAATTACAGTTGCCCAGATGGCTCCGGCAACCAGATTTGGGCCATTGGCCAACCATCTTCCTGTGGTTGCCCTCCTTGTCAACCACTCGGATGCGGCGCTTTGTATATGAGCGTGGGCCCGGCCTTTTATATCTACAGCTGGTACGCACTTTTGATCCTCTACACATCTCACATGTCATTCTATAATTTTTTTTACAGTATCATACATTATATTCTCCTTTTTTAAAACCAAATCTTGAGCTGAAGCCTGAAGCTTTAAACTTTGAATTTGAGCTTAAACCGCCACCCCCTCCCCCTCCACTTTTAACATTTCCAATCATCCACTAGGCCGTCTCACTGGGTTTGTCACCTGCCAGTCGTGCACACTCTCTGCAGAAGCTCAGTGGGAGCTGCAGGCCACGTTTCGAGGTGCGGAAAAGTCCAAAAAGCAGACTCTCCCCCACCCCCCCACCTCCTCAACCGCCTCCCCCATGACCTGTCACCCAATACAGTGTAAAGTATATGTGGTGCTGAAGGAAGGTGCTGGGGGCCCCCAATATTCGCTGATGGCCTGGGGGCCCCACATACGCAGACTGTACACACATGCACACATACAATATTGTATGCAACAACAAAAACAGATTGATGGGCACCTTGACATATGTGAGGAATATGCGTTCATAGTTTACCGTACAATGGGGTGTATGGCAGGGAGAGAATATCAAGTGTGTGTTGGGTGTGTTATTGAAACTCCACGTGGTTTCAGACAGCCTAAAAAGAAACAGCACACTCATGGAGAAGTGTCTGGGAGCTCTGCTACTCGTTAGAGCAGTTGGTGACGGCTGCGGAATTCACACAAATAGCAGCAGCAAATAGTAAACGATTAGACCCAGTGTAATCATTTATTCAATCGAAGTTTTGCATATGTCTAAACTGTTGAAAGCAGTTTAAATATAGTATACAGTATAAATAACTATAAATGCAGTATATACTGTATATTATATTGATTTCACATAAGCATGGGTGGAGCCCAATTTTTTGAATAGATCACAATCTTTTGGTTAAACCGTCCACAATCATTGTTTCCAACCAAATTTCAAGGGATTGACAACAAATAAAATTGGAATTAGATGCATTTCCATCTGTTGGGTGTTTTGTCTAATGTGCAATATCAGCTAGATAGCTCTTGTACATTTGGTAGACATGCATTATAACACTGTTATAAACTTATACTATGATAGTGATGCCATTTTTTGAATTGCATTGACTGTTCTAGCTGTTCTAATCAATGCCTCTACTTGCTTGGTATTAATATCCAAAATACATCGTCAAATTATCAATATCAAGGTATTGGTCAAAATTCGCAAATTTCAAATTTCCATTTGCAAAACAGCCATATGCAAAAAAAACCCAAAAAACTGAATGTTGCAGGCAACTAGGGCATGGTGATATTGAAAAAAATTTAACATGATGAAAATTGACGAATACCTCGATAACGATATTTTAGAGATGGCTATTTGTGCTTTCATTAGGTATTTCCACACAATACATATTTGCGAAACAATCATTATTAATGTGGATATGATGACCAACCATTAGGTCAAGACATTGGTTAGAGCAGCTAGAACAGTCTATGTTGTTCAGAAAACTGCTCTTTCTAGACAACATTTAACCGTCACAATAATAAACCAGAATCCCAGACGATATCTAGTCTCGTATCACACTATCGACATGATAAAGAACTCAGGAAGTACTCGTCTGAAAAACCTCCCAGTTCATCACCCCCTCAGACCAGTACCGCCAGGTCTTACCACTAATCTGACTACTACGCGATGGCCAGAGCCACTGTCATCCTTTCAAAATAGAATGTTAAACCCAGATCAAAAACTCGGGCATCAGGTTACCATTAAAGTCGGGAGGCTGAGAGGCGGAGAATGCATCCCCTCAAACATCCAGCCCTCCATTTGTATCACCCTGCCTCCCTCTGTTTCCCAAAAGAATTGAGCAGTCCACCCCAGCTGCCGTGCGAGAGTCTGACCTATGCATCATAAGTGATGTAGTGTCATATGTACTGTATATGATGTCAGCGCTGACTTAACTAGACACCTGGATCACTAACTGGACATCTGCATGTTTTTAATAGTGTGTGCTCAGACTGTAATGACTGAATGTATACACTGAAAAATGTAGTCATCAGATGAAAACAAAAAACGAAAAAAAAAAGAGGCTGAAGCCATTGGATTAATTAATGAAGGCTTTAAATCCTAACACTCTTTTTTTGGTGTTCTCAACCTATAATTTGATAAAAGGCATGCATTTTACGTTGAGAAAACCTAAAAATGGCCAAGGCTTCATGAATAGGATTTTCTTTAATGATTGCTTATTTTTTATTTTCTTTGTACTGATTTTATTTATAGGCCTACAGACAATTTTCTTTGTGACTTTATGACTGGGCTTGTCTTGGCTGTTTTCAGTTCAGACGAGTCTCCACGGTGTTCCTCTAGTTCCCTAGTCAAACAGGTGGAAGATTCCAGGTTCAGAAAGGGAAAAATCCTGTTTCCATGTTTTAGCCCCAACCACTGATCAGCTGATTTAGTGACATTGTCCCGACGAGGCAGGACAGGCGCTGAAAAAAAGAAAAAGGTCCTTTTTCAGCTGAATACCCCCTTCACTGGCATTGGGAGAAAAAATAAATAAAATGAACACATGGTGATGTATGTGCATTATATATAACCAATATTATGTAACTTTTTTTTTAAATTTTCGGAGTACCCAGAGGGGTATGATTACCCCCATTTGAGAAACACTGACCTAGAGGTCCAACTAATGGAGCTATAAGCGCGGTTGACTCAAAATCCCGAGTGGAATTTGACCTTCTGTACACGGACTTTCCACCTCTGCCTAGTGGAGGTAACGCTGCTTTCCACGCCCCCCTCAGCTGCTGTCTTTGCCTCAGGTTTTAGCTTCACTTTGGCTCCGAAAAAAAGGCCAAAGCGAGCAACTTTACAGCTCACTTGAAGACTTCTCCAGTCGGCAGCGCGCTCTGCCAGTATCAACCCAATACATTCCTGGGACTCCTGAATAATAACATTACAAGAGGGAGAAGAATATCCGAGAGCGCACTTCTGCGATTGATTCGGCATGAGGCTCTCGTATTGTTTGACATTTAAAATACTCCCCAGTTTTTTCCTGAGGTTTGTGAAAGCCATTCCGGTCGTTTTTGAGGTGCACCGTAGCAGCTTATTCCATTACGTACGCCATGAAGTACTCAGGGGACTGCAGGCAGTAGGACGTGCATTCATTTTTTATTGTCTTCATAAAGTTGATATCAACATCTGGTGTCTGTTTCCCCTACAACCTGCGAGTTTTCATTTACGTATTTAGTTAAAATACAGTTCAGGGCTTCTTTTCAATGGATTCACCATCATTCCGCAGAGAAAGGTCTTTGCTCTAAACATACCGTCTATGACTGTAACTCTAGCCAGCGCTGAGGCACTTTTCGAGTAATGCTTTTTTGGCAACAGGCGTCAGATCATGACTCTTGAACAAAAATAGTTTGTTGAAAGTATGCTCGAATTCATCTTAGTATTCTTCTTAGAATGCATTAGAATTCATCTATGTTTTTAAACTCTTTTCTGTGTTTTTAACTGCTTCCTTTACGTTTCCTTTATGATTTGCTTAGCATTGGGAAAAGGGGAAATACAAGAAGATTGTGGCATTATTATTATTATTATTATTATTATTATTATTATTGTTTTTATTAATAATAACATTTAACACCCTCCCTTCTTTCTCTCTCTCTCTCTCTCTGCTCTTTCCGTAGAAACTTTCAGAATGGCTTTCTAAGACGCGAAAGATTCGGGAAGCTTCCTCCAACTGCTTGTGTCCGCCAGGTAAGCCCCGTTATCCATTGAAACCATTAACCTCCCCACCCGACCCCCAACCTCACCTCCCTGTCCCCAACAATGCCACCGAACCGGCCCTTTCCCACCTCCCCACCTCCTGAGCTCAAGTCAGTTGGCGAAACTCCACTAATAACCTGAGCTGCTTCGATCCTTAAATCACTGCATTTTGCTGCACTCAGCTGTGTGTGTGTGTGTGTGTGTGTGTGTGTGTGTGTGTGTGTGCGTGCGTGTGTGTGCGTGCGTGCCTGCGTGCGTACATGTGTGCGTGCGTGTGTGTGGCTGGACTGCTGTGTGTTGGGTGTTTTGGATGGTTTTTGGGGAAAAATATCTACTACTCCTACTTTAACCTTAATCTATGTGTTTCATTGAGTTCCTGTGTGAATAATACGGTTCAGTCCGTCGTGTTTCGGGGGAAAACTCGGGGCGACTCGATGAAGCTTCGGCCGAAATCTGGGCTTATTTTTCGGCGGCAGAGATTGTCCCGAGTTATTATACGAAGTGAGGAGAGCGGTCGTTATGAATTCCCTTTCAGTGGAGGCACATGGAGGTATGGTTTGCTTTAAGGGGATTTTACTGGTGGACCAAGAGCCACCATGACAAGTGGAGGGCGTATTGATATTTGGAGCTTGGGTTTTGTGTCACGTCGGGTCATGATGCAAGCTGGCGTGACAAAGTGGTATCACTGAGGTATTTATTCCTGGACGAGCTGATTACCGGACACACACACACACACACACACACACACACACACACACACACACACACATACATGCCGCCGGGGACTGATCTCAGAGTCCGGCGGTGCTATTTAGGTTCTGGTTATGGCAGCAGCAAGTGCCCGCTGGACATGGCCCGACTCCAGTTTTTTTTTTTTCCTGGGGGGGGTCAGATTACTAAGGGGATGAAGAAATCCAGAGTATTTTCAGCTGATCTCGTCTGACATTGTTGAATGAAGGAAACTAGATAAAATGTTTATTGTATGAAATTGTTCGTCAAACATTTCCAATGGGACTGGCTTGTGCTGGAAATCGGATGACAAATGCCAATTTTTAAAGGACAGGTTTAGTATTTTTCTTATTAAAACGTTGGTTCCCATCATTTTTAACTGTCCATAGCCCAGCCTCCTAAACCTGAACGCTTTACTATTGAGGAACGGACCACTCTGCTGCAGCTCTTCACCGTGCTTCAATGCAGTCAATGGGGCAAATGTTTAAGCCTTAAGGAAATATGTTCAATCTCCTTTTTAAAAAATGGCAAGTTCACAATACAGTCAAACACTGGTCGTATGTTAAAAATGGTTTGTGCATTTTAGGTTCAGCAGGTTTTTCAGCGAATTTTTTAGGGGAGTCTTTTGGCTACATCCATGCTAAAATAGAGACTAGAAACGGGAAGTTGCTCTGCATACCTACTGGCGACCAACCTACTGTGGCCAACGTTACGCTTTGGATGTACTGTGGCAATTGCAAAAAAAAAAGTTCAACCACTGCTGTTCAAGACAATATACACATGTGACGACTACCGTTTTCCAAAAAAGCAGATTTAACAGGGTTTTTTTTTCAAGGCTTAAACGTTTCCCCCGATTGGGCTGCTTTTAATCACAGTGAGGAGCTGCAGCAGGGTGGTCAGTTTCTCACTCGTGAAGCGCTCGGCGATGTTGTGCTATGAAATATTTTAAAAAGGCCCCAGGGTTGAGAAGTAAGTGAACCTAACTTTTCAAGTTAAGAATGGTCTTTCTGGTATCCCAAGTTTTTGAGTCAAACACTCAGGTTTATGGATGTGGTGAGGGAGGACATGCAGGGGGTCGGTGTAAGGGAGGAAGATGCGCAGAACAGAAGGTGTTGGAGGCAGTTGATCCGCTGTGGCGACCCCTAACGGGAGCAGCCCGAAGAGAAGGAAGAAGAAGAAGAAGACGTTACCCCTATGGAATAGTGAATACTTGTCAATACTCGTCATTACTCGTACATTTGTCAGGTAATGACATCACTAGTTGACTATGGACATTTCAGTGAAGAATTGATCTCGGCCATGGAAGACAGCTGTTTCTTTACTACAGCCACCAGGTGTTAGTTATTAAGTCATTAGGGTGTGTGTGTGTGTGTGTGTGTGTGTGTGTGTGTGTGTGTGTGTGTGTGTGTGTGTGTGTGTGTGTGTGTGTGCGCGCGCGCGCGATGGGAGGTGCCACGGTACAGCCACCACACATTAGTGCTAATTGGTCTTGTCAATAGGATGTTAGGGGTTTTGGGGCCGTTTTGGAGCGAGGGTCTGGGTGGAGGAGTTTCAGAGGAGGTGCAGGTGTGGGAGCCTTTCAACTCCGCAGCCTTCCACCGGTCCAGATGGTGCGGGTGGAGTTTACAGCCGGTAAAGGGGAGGGGGCTGGGGGGGCGGTTGTCTTCTCCCTTGTAACAGCTGGAGGGAAGAAAATGGGGAATTTGAACCTCGCCGAGAACATCCGCAGAGAGGGTTTTCACCGGGACCCGACGCTTCCCTTTTAGAAGCGGTCGCCAAGCTGGCGACCGTGCATCAGCTGTTGGGTCCGAGGCTGACGGAATGTTTGCCAAATTGTTACCATTTTACGATTGGAGTGAGGATCCTTTTTAATTATGGTCCGAACCAGAATCGGAAGGTGTTTATTGGGAGGAGCACATTTCAAATTCGAGGAATTTGCCATTGGTGCATCGCTGTACAGACAGCTTAAAGAGCTGAGCAGTCTGAAAAAGCAAAAAAAAAATGGCCAAATATTCAAATAAAGGTAAATTTGTAAAAACAAATTGAATATATGAAATGCAATGTTGCTGACGGCTTTGGGTGTGAATACATAGATGTATATACTGTACAGGATCTGAGAATCTTTAAATTAAAAATAACTTCAAATACTGGTGTACAGTGTATAACTTTTGCCAAATTCATGCTCATGTTCCTTAAAGGGGAACTACTATACTTTTCCTTATTCTCTGTCATATAAATAATGTTAAAATGTGGGATGTTCATATTCAACGTTGTCAAAGTGTGAAATAACAAGGTGAACTAATGACAAAGTAATCGCTGTGAACAAAATGCTGAGGCTTCCGACCGCTCTGAACGCAAAGTTTATTCTACTCTGCACGAGCTGACGTCAGCTCATCATGGATTTCTTTATATGTTTATCTGCTCCATCCGATCCGCTGTGCGTTTCTCCAAGCAAAACCAATAAAAACTGTGTTTATTTTTATTGTCGATGCATTTATTTTATTTAATTTTCAGACGTTTACATTAAACAAAAAACGTGTGTGTGAGTGTCTCCCGCAAGCCTGGAGCAGGGCAACCAAAGTAGGAACGAACTTTTAAATGAAGCCTTGTAGATCACATATGAGTGCAGATTCAGCGACTGGATTGCTTATTTCTCACCTCAAATCTGTTCAGAAACAGATTTTGGTGGACAGAACCCGAAAGCCACGCTCAAACCCCATTGGCTCACAGAACTGGGGGCCTTGGGAGGGTGGCTCCTCCCATAAAAACAGCCCCTTTTCAGACCTTTTCAAGGCCTTCTAACAGGCATGCAATCCACCCTGATTGCATGCCTGTTAGAAGGCCTTGAATGCATAATCTGAGTGGTATTTTTTGTTTTGGGGACCTCAGAGACCTATTAGCTTGGGGAAAAGGAGCATAATAGTTCCACTTTAAATGTCCAGTCTGAAACTTGTGTCTTTGTCAGTCACAATTCACCTCCTCCTTGGCCGCAAGGGAATTTTGAGATATAAATATCAATGTGTAGGGTGGCTATACACCTGGCTACAGCCAGTCATTTCTCACTCTGCTTCTATGGCGGCCGTGCTGTTGTTTATTTTAAAACCAGGGCGACCGACCATGATGATTAGTGATGATGATTGGTGATGATGATTAGTGATGATGACGCTGAAACAGAGAGAGCGGGAAAGAAAACCCCCTAAATAAAAAAAGAAAGGAGAAAGAAAACAAATGAAATGTGACAAAAGGAACAGATGATGTCGCCCATTGATTTACAGATGGGTTTCCTGTTTACACACAGTGGAGGAGGCTGCCTCAGCTTCACAGAACACACATCTGGACGGTGTCATCCCGATAGAGACTTGATGGATGGTTTTCCGCATCTAGAGATGTTGCAACGCGCTGGAAAAGCCATAAAGCCTTTATACTTTTTTTTTGTTCCTTTTCTTTGAAATATATTTGCGTGGCCTTTCATCGCCCGTTAATGTGATTACCCCGTCCCGTGTCTTTCCCCCTGATTGGATGAAATGGAACGGTCAGATGTTTCCCTTGGCTTCTATCTCTCGCTGACGCTGTAATGGTTTTATACAAATTAAATAAATTAAAGGTAAATAGATTTTGATCCAGGTCATCAACTTGACTTTGCAACCTGCAATAAAACAAGGGTAAGGATTGAAAAAAACCAAAGATGATGACTCTGATGTATTTCTTAACTGTTGCACGCAAGCACCTTTGAGTACCATTATGTATTATAATGTCTCTTGATGACATATATCATAATTTATTCCCATATTTCCCTCCCCAAGCCCTCATTTGGTATAAATCTTAGTTTGACATTAAAACCAGGGCTAAAGATTTTTGGAACACCCCAACAACTTCCCATAAAGCTGCCAATTAGGCCTGTTTAAATATTTAAAGTTGTTTCAAATTGTTTCTTAATAAGCATTGTTAACAATGTCCCAAAAAAGGCCAGTAATAGGTGCAACATACAGCACACGCCCTTATAAGTGGATGGGAATTAATGGGGCAGATATGTGAGGTGTGTGTGTGTGTGTGTGTGTGTGTGTGTGTGTGTGTAGGGGAGGGTTGTCCCATATCATCAGTCTGGGTATTCCATGAATGCGGTTCCTACCTAACACGACCTGTAACATCCAAACAGTATTTGTTGTCTCAACATGTAATGCATTTCCATTCCTGTTACTTTGGTGTTGGACAACTTCTTTTAAAGAGACACAATGTCACAGGGACATGACTATTTCCCGGTGTGTCCCATAGGTAATGCATTAGTCGCGACCCACCAGGAAACGGAATAGTTGTTTGTTGTGATAACCCGCTTAAATCTTAAAACAAGATTAACTTTAAAAGTGAAGTTATGAAGTAGGAATCGGGGAGACTTTGGAAATCGAGCTTGAGAAGGAATCCCGTGTCCGGCAGAGAGTGAGGAAGTTCATGTCCAACAATCCGGAGCGAGGGATGATCTTATGTCCTGTGTGTGTGTGTGTGTGTGTGTGTGTGTGTGCGTGCGTGCATGTGTGTGTGTGCTTGTGTGTGTGTGCGGGTGCACATGCGTGTTCGGACGCTGTTGAGGCCGTTCCTAACGCGCACGCGTGCTTTTGGCCCGGAGGATGCTGAGTGTATATGTTAAGCTGCTGATTTATGAGGTTAAAAATACGTACGAGCAGTTGTTTTTTGTTTTTTTTCGTAGGTTTTTTTTCTCCAACCCTGCCTGTTAGAGATATTTACATGGTGT
Organism: Zeus faber; assembly: GCF_960531495.2. NCBI lineage: Eukaryota > Metazoa > Chordata > Actinopteri > Zeiformes > Zeidae > Zeus > Zeus faber. The sequence goes on along the minus strand of NC_137202.1, from coordinate 11,782,700 downwards.
GATGTCACACATGGAGCTCTTGTGAAGCGGCTGCAAAATGGATCATCAATAACAAAATACGGAAAAACAGATCACAAGGCATAGTTTATTAGCGCAGGGAGAAGATAAGAGCTGTAACATGCAGCGAACACTGGACTCTGTAAGGGGAGCACAGCCTCCTCTGTCACGGGGATGAATAGAAGATTAGATTAGATAAAACTTTATTCTGCCATTCAGGTTATACCTTTTTAACCTGAATGGAGCAACGTAAGTTGACAGAACAGTGGAAGTCAAAAAAAGAGAAAAAAAATGTATAGGGTAAAACAAATTCAAATATACATTTTAAAAGTATATTTTATATATAGATATTATACAACTTAAAGTAAATAAATACATAATTTTATATATATATAATAATAATAAATAATAAATAAATATGATTTTCCCATTGTCTCTGTGAGTAACTATGCACTATGCTACTCTCTTGTCACAAGACACCCAGAGAGGAGCTAAGTCCTGGGATTAAAAAAAGGGGGAGATATGATGAAGCCATCGTGGAGGGGGTGAGGTCAAAACGGGGCGGTGGTGGTGGATGGTGGGGTGGGGTGGGTGGGTGGTTGGGGGGGCATCGGGGGTTGTGTGATCCAGACCCTTTCTTTAAAAGTGGCCCGCTGCTCGGGAGGAAGTAGGCTTTGACAGTTTACCTGGCTGGGGTCCCAGGGGAAGTCACGTCCAGAAAGCAGAAAGCAGGCGTGTAATCTAAGACCTCACCCCCGCCCCCACCCCCCCTCACACCCTCCACCCCGCCCCCGTCCCAAAACCCTGCCGGTCACACAAGTCCAACAGCCTGGCATGGTTGGCATAGCCCTCCCAGACATCACTTACTCGCTATCGCCTCAAATCAGGACCAACACGCTCTCACACACACACATAATATACTGAGAATGTGACACATGACTGGGGTTAGAACAGTTGTTCCTAATTTACACCCTGGAATAATTAAGACTTTTCATCATCATGTCAAACAAGTTAGGGTTCGAGTTGAATTGCAAATTTAAAACCTAGTGGTGGAAATGATTAGAGTGCAAGTGCTTTGTCACTGTACTTAAGTACGTATTTCAAGTATCCTATTATAGATATATATTAATTTTCCAGAGACTTTTATTCCACTACATTTCAAAGAACAATGTCTATACTTTTTTCTTTTTTCTTTTTTTTTTCTTGTTGTTAGCACAGTATATATTAAAACCAGGGACTGGATCTATCAACATGCTGACTTGGGCTTGATTCATTAGGTCCAAATCTTATTTTTAATATGTTTTATTTATGTATTTGTTATTATATATTGATATTGTTTTTGTACATTGTAATCGTGATCTGCATGAAAACTGTTCTACAGTGCTACAGTGGAGTAGCACTTTATGTAATGTTATATACTCACTTTTAATACTTTCAAGACATTTAAGACCAAGTACTTCTATACTTTGGCATTTCTAAGTAGAAATGTCAATGTGGTACTTTTACATGTGTCATTTTGTGTCAGGATATTATTATTAGTATGTACTTTTAACAGAAGTAAAAGGTCTTCCACCACCAACATTTGCAAATGGCAACAATATCATGACCGGAGAAAAACTTGAAGTGTGTAATCCAAATCCCCTTTCATTCCTGTTCCTCAACCGTCCTATGGAACAGTTGTGACTTTGGACCGTGGAACATAGACTTTGTGTGGACTTTTCTTCTTATTGGACCGGTGGGCAGAGCCCTGATCCCCGGGGCTCCATGGGCCGGAGTGACTTTCAGGGTCCCAGCGACCACACGGACGACTGGAACTCCGGGCGCTCTGAGCAGCCACACTGCTGACAGACCGGCACAGCCCACACCCACGATCAAAGGGAGGGCAGGGGGAGAGAGGGGAGAAGTGGGGCGCGATGATGGGGTGAGCAATGTGTATAAGGAAAAACACTGTAGGGGGGGGGGGGGGGGCGAGAGAGAGAGGGGGAAGAGAGGAAGGGAGGGATATAGAGGGAGGAGAGTGAAAGGCAGAGAGGGGGGGAGGGGAGGGGAGAGAGATAGGGATAGAGAGAGGGGGGAGAGAGGTAGAGGTGGGAGGGACACAAAGGGGGAGAGGGAAAGAGAGGGGAGAGAGAGAGAACGAGTTCTAAGAGAAACCACTGATGCGCCAATAATTGTATTTTGATATCACTATTTGGAGATGAAAATCACATTATCTGCGGTGTCTCTTAGAATGTACACTAATCAGCCACAACATTAATACCACAGACAGCTGAAGTGTATAGCATTGCTCATCTGGTTCCAGTAGCACCTGTCAAGGGGTGGGATATATTAGGCAGCAAGTGAACAGTCAGTTCTTGAAGTTGATCTGTTGGAAGCAGGAAAAATGGTCAAGCGTAAGGATCTGAGCGACTTTGACAAGTAGCAAATTGCGATGGCTAGACGACTGGGTCAAAGCATCTCCAAACCAGCAGGTCTTATGGGGTGGGGTGCAGTGGTAAGTACCTACCTAAAGTGGTCCAAGGAAGGACAACTGCTGAACCGGCAACAGGGTCATGAGCGCCCAAGGCTCATTGATGCGGGTGGGGAGCGAAGTCTAGCCTGTCCTGTCCGATACCACAGAAGAGCTACTGCAGCACAAATTGCCGATAAAGTTAATGCTGCTATGATAGAAAGGTGTCACACACACACAGTGCATCACAGCTTGCTGTGTATGGGGCTGCGTAGCTGCAGACCGGTCAGAGTGTCCATGCTGACCCCTGTCCACCGCTGAAAGCACTTACAATGGACGTGATCTGAAAGCATCAGAGCTGGACACGTTTTCTTCTCCATCATGTGGATGGTCGGGGGTTGGGGTCCGATCCAGCATCTGTGGGATGTGCTGTAACAACAAGCCCGATTCATGGAGGCCCCATCTCACAACTTCCTGGACTTAAAGGATCTGCTGCTAACGTCTTGGTGCCAGATACTACAGGACACCTTCAGAGTCCATGCCTCGCATGGAGCAAATGCCTCAACGGGTCAGAGCTGTTTTGGCGACACGAGGGGGTGTATGTAGTTTTGATGGAGAGACTATGGAATGTGACGTCACATGCTCTAATATGATAATTTGCTGAAAACTTGAGCCCTACCTGGGAGTAAACACAGTACTTATTACTTATAGAAATATGTGTTGTATCCTGCATATAATTCTATAATATTGGCTATTATATTAATATTGGCTAATTGGTGACCTGGAGAGTCACAACAATTGGTTTTGTGACAGCCTAAACTGCTGTATAAAGGAAAACACGAGGACTGGATTATAGTGGACTGGAGTGCACATATTATATTTAGTTGACTTTGCTCTGGTTGATTGCTCTTCTTCTTACGTTGCATACGCCTGAAAAAAACAACAGCCCTGCTTTCACTGCTTTACTTGGTGCTGGAGAAGGAAGCACTGAAGGAAGAGAGAAACCACTCACATTGTTTTACTCTCCAATAGTTTAAAACCGACATGTTGGTCTTCATCAGGTTACATAAGGCAATTTATTGTGATCATATAATTGGGAATTACCTTCCTATTTCAGCAGGAGGGAAAGTGAAGTACATGTCTGTAACTAATTTAAATGTACAATCTGTTTCCCTGGACAGCAGTGAACGATCTGAAACACTTGAACTTGTTGAGGGATGGAGCAATGGATCACCTTCATGAACATTATGAATCTTAATTATCGCAGGTTTCACCCTCTTGACGTTGTTTCATTTGGAAAAAAGTCTTCATTAGCGCGTCGCTGTCGCCCCGTTGTTGCCAAATTGGGCTTTCCCAAATGTTCCATCGTAAAAACCACTGTAACTCAGCTCTCTAGTTGAACAAAGCCGCAGGAAAGCGAAGGAATTCCTCGTCAGGGAAAAAAAAGAATGCGCGAAAACGACACCCCTGAATTAGCGGCCAATTCCAACAAAAGGAAGGAAACTTTGCAGCGCAATTGTTACTTAATAAATTACAAACAAGTCAAGAGTTGCACGGGTATAAAATTGTACGGTCATTTGTCACGGCAATGATAATGGCAGTCCATAATAACAGTATTAAAAAGGGTCATAATAATCATGATCAGGGGAGTAAAAATAGACAGCGCAGGCAGAGCCGTTGCACTGGGGTCGGTGGGGAGGGGCCCTTGAAGCGGGCCCTCCAAAATGTGTTGGGCAGAGAACGGGCCCTTGCGCGAGAGTCGGATTGCTGCCTCGGAAATACGCCTGTGTTCAAAGAAGAACTAAATAAATATGACGCCATCAGTGACTGTACATATGCCATCGGCAAGGCAAGCCCATCTCCGTCAAGGTTTTCATTTGTATTTAAACAAAATTATATTCTTATTCTACTTAAACTATAAAAACAATAAATAAACTATTAAAAGGAGATTCAATTAATTAATAATTTCTTATTTTCTTTGCTATTTTTGTCATATACTGTACAGATAGCAAGATAGATAGAACGTTAGTCCTAAATAATCGTAACGTGAGTGTGTGTTGGATATAGAACAAAACCAAAACTCTCTCTTTGAATTTTAAGAGATTTCTTTGTTCGTCATTTCTCAGCCCTCCAGTGGACCGGGGGGGGTGAAGCGGCTGCGTTTTGTATGAGCATTATTACCGGACATTTTGACCGGCAAGTTTATTAATTTATCGCGACAGGAATTGTAAAGCATGACGTACTTTTCCCACGGTTTCGTACCGAACACAAAAAATACGCAAAACATAGTGCAAGATAAGGTAAAAAAAAAAAAAATGTTACAGTCTCGCCTTAACTGCCATGCACATTATATAGCACACCTCGAGTTTATCCATCCTTGGTTTTTCAACCGGTCTGTATTTGAGTCAGACGTTTATTTGTTTGTGTCGACCTCGCCCCTGGCATTTATTAGAGGCTTTTGTTTGAGTACGGGTTTGAATTAGAAAAAATACCGTATGTGTCTAATGATTTGTGTGTGTGCTGTGTGTGTGTGTGTGTTTGTGTATGTGTGCTTCATAATTAGTAACTAGCATGCACTAGGACCCGTCATAAGTTTGAACTGGGGCCCGTCACTGCTCATGATGGTACCTCGACTTACGACTGCATCTACTTACGACTAATCCAAGATACGAGTAGCGATAATCGCAAAAATTTGTAGCGACTTGCGACCGACTGCTCCAAGATACGACCGTGGAAATTTGCAGTTGGCGCGTCGGCAGCCAGTCAGCAGTCAGTCAGCAGTCAGTCAGCAGTCAGTCAGCGGGCGACCTACATCGTGTGTGCACGTATTTCGTGGCTTATGGATATTTTTTTCGTATTTTCTGCGTTTGTGCTGTGTATTTTGTTTATTTTGCCCTTCATGATTTCATAATTTATATGGGAAAAATTGCTTCATTCTTGTTTTAACATACGACCGTTCTTATAGAACGAATTACAGTCGCAAGTCGAGGTACCACTGTATAACAGAAGTCCTAATAAGTAGCAGAAGTCATAAGTAATAACAGTGTAATAACTGCGTTAGCAGTCCAGGAGGAATGGGGATAAAGTTTCATCCGAAAGATCAACATATTCTTAAATTAGACTTTTTTTTTGCCTGTTCTGCGCATAGCAAACGGTCAGTGATTGTTCTGTTACAGCCAGTTTATTAAGGGCTTTATTTATATTTTTTTAACAAGTACTTCTAAATTCTAATTAAAGACGACATCCCCGAGATGCTCTTCTGAACAAGAGGCTTCCTCTAATCTTTTGCGACCCAGTGAAGGGGTGAGATGGGTGGGGGCGGGGGGTGGGTGTGTGTGTGTGGAGGGGGATTTGGCGGGGTGGGGGGTTGTAGTTATTTAAGGAGTCCCCCAAGTTCACCTTGACATCTCTGCTGACAGGAAGGGAGCCGGGCAGATCCCCTTTCTTCGCCCGTGATAAGTTTACAGTGCAGCTGCCAGTGGGCGGCCATATTGGGAGGTTCTGCCATGGCCACAGTGCAGACGGAGCCGGGGAAATAAATTAGGAGATATGGAAATATGGGTAAAGAGAGAGAGAGCGATGGACTCAGACATGGACGTAGAAGGATGGGAGGATTTGCTTATTTGTCAAGGCAGAGAGGAAAGGGAAAAATATTGGAAAGGACATTATTTTAAAAAAGTATCTTGTTTTGTAAATACATTTATTCATGACTGACAACACTTACGTTTACTTTAAATATATCTTTATTTATTATGTATCATGTGAGTTTGGCGTCGGGGCTCGACCGCACATCACTCCCGGTGAGTTGTACAGCAAACGTACGGCATACATGCACTGAAACCTGGAAATGATCCAGACATTACCCGGAGGAGCTTTACGTGTGAAAGCAAATGACCGAATTAGTTGGATCGGGCATTAAGCACCCTAGGACAAAGTCTGCATAATGTCCGATTGAGTGGTATGTATGAACAGAGCAGGTGGTTGAATTCACAGCGAGCGAGTTGGCATGTCATGTGTTGATGAGGTCTCTATCATGGGACTGGCGCATGATAGAGACCGAGGGCGATGAAGGGTCATTTACCGCCATAACATACGAGGACAAAGAAGTTGAAGAAGATATATGTTGATATTACGGATACATCCAAATACATGGAGTATCAACGCAAAAAAGGTAATGATTACTGATAAGTTTGTCGCCTCGTCCGCCATCTCTGGTGCAAAACTCCGCTGCGTCATGCTTCATTGCGTCACGTCCTGCCACCATCACGCTTTACCCAGGCTCCGCCCCTTGTCTAAACCAAACAAGAGTTGTTCCAGTTGGTGTGAACACGTCTGACAAGGACCGTCTCCAGTTGTGTGACAATGTCCGGACCTGATTATCCGGATATTGTCCAGAGTTCATGTGTGAAAGTACCTTTAGTGAGCTAGAAATAAGGTGAGAGTGATGAGCTTGAATCCCTTCATTGGATAGAAGAGTAGAGCCCAACAGGCGGATGCAGGGAGGTGGAGGGAGCCAGGTAGCCAAGTAAGCAGCAAAGCAGGTAGAGCCGGAGGGACTGGCTACTTGAATAGGCCAGCCCACAAGGGTGCGGCAGCACGTGGCGCCGTCAAGTTGTCTGAAAGAACTAGCTCCTCAAGCTGTGCGTCATCTTTTCATTCTGTAAGCAGGGAGAATCAGTTACGATAAATTATAAGGATTGATTTTTACATTTACTCCCAACCCCATTCCCCCATACAAGAAAGTGAAGGCATTAAGAACAAAAAAAAAACAAACATCATAATAACATTTATTTTGATCAAATGTTGCAGGTTCAAAATATTGTGAAGTGATTGAGCCAATATTATAGAATTATATGCAGGATACAACACATATTTCTATAAGTAATAAGTACTGTGTTTACTCCCAGGTAGGGCTCAAGTCTTGACCATTTGGCGATAAGGCTGAGATTAGAGTTACAGTTGGGTTTGGAGGTTGTTGTTGGGAGTTAGAGTATGGATTTTACTATAATATTATATCATTATGATATTTTATCAATATCGTTCTATGGGACTACATTTTATTTATTTTAATATCGTAATATAGTTAAATGTTGCCTTCAGGGCCGCATTACAGTGAAGTAATACAGTTTTCTGAAGTTCATAGATTGCTCTAGCTGTTCAAATCAATGCCTCTACCTGCTTGGTCATAATATCCATATTACTAATGATTGCAATGTTTGAGTTGATTATGGAAAGGAGAAAAAGAAACAAAAAAGAAAGAAAAAGTGACTCGACAAACAGATTAAAACCGTACTTTATTGATCTCCCGTCGGGAAAATTCAGGAATTAGCCCCCGATGCAAGATGCGAACACCAGATTGTCCGAAAGGAATGATTCACATCAGCATCCAAGCGGTCTGCGGTAGAACGTAGTAGTGTAGAAAGACGAGCTAATGAGGAAGTGAACTTCATGGGACTGAATGTGAAGGAGGATCGAGAGGGGGGGGAGAAAAAAAAAAGACCACTCCACCTCCATCTGGTTTCTCCATGATGAGCCTCCAGCTTCCAGCCACCTGATCTGCTGCCTGCTGCTGTTCCAGCGCACGCGCGCACACACGCACACTCATGCAGGCACACGCACACACTTGCAGGCACACGCACACACGCACGCACGCGCACACACGCACACACACACGCATCGTACACTTGTTAGCATCTTGTTTGGAAAAGGTTTTCACAGCCAACTTTGAATACTCCTTCATGGAAGACATGCCTCCGTAGCCGTTTACCTCCCCGCTCGCTGTCACTTTGGAATTGAATTTCAGAAATGCAAACATGGCGAAAGAGTGTGTGTGTGTGTGTGTGTGTGTGTGTGTGCGCGTGTGTGCGTGCGCGCGTGTGTGTGCATGTGTGCACGCGCACAATATGTTTGTTTTTCTATTTCTCAAACAGCCCCAGGTTTTCAGATGTTTGCCCTGCGAGGGGTATGGCTGGATCTCGTTTCATGTTTGCGTGAATAGGAATTAGGAAATGCGCGGTCATTCAAAGGAGCGCCGTCCGTTGCCGCCGCCGTAAATAAAAGCGTGATAGTGAATACGAGGAGGTGAAATTAGATGTAATTTAATCTGACCCCCATCCACCCCCACCCCACCCAACCGCAATTTCGGCTGGTTGGCCTCCTTACGGTATAAGAAAGGACCGAATGCAGTCAGGCCCTCTCTTGGCGTGCTGCTGCCGTGGCTCTGCCTTCGTGGTCTGACCGCAGGGGTTTCGCACCCATTGACATGAATGTGCTATTTATTTGCTGTGGATAAAACATTCAGGCGGCAGGGGGATGACAGAAGCAAATTGCAAGCGTCTGATACAGATGGTTCGGTGGGAGTACTGTATGCTGTGAGAATTGGCATCTCTACGGCATCAGCAATGCGTTTCAGGGTTTTCTCTGCTGATTTAACTGTAAGCGGCCCAGCTGTGGTGTTGAATACACAAATTTGATGCCGTTACATGATGTAAAATGGTATACAGTATGGATTTTAGCTGTATCACCCAATTAAGATTTGGTTTGGGCACAAGAAACTGCAGTGTCACCAAGAATGGTCCTGCTATTGATTCAGTATGTATATTGTTCATCATTCGCCATTGATAAAGTCAAGCTCTTCTTTTGACTACATGTTGTCATGTTATTTACAAATACATCTTAGATGGTGTGAAAATTATTCACTGATGACAGTTCAGAGTTATGAGTATGAATTTGCTCAGAATCTCTTATAGAGTGTTTTTTAGCCAGTTAATTCCACTAAATCTGCAACTGGTGGGCCTGGCTGAGTTAGAGATTTCATTTTGATCTGGTCACATAATGGCAGCTGTATAAGGAAACCAAGTCCTTAATAAATGAGGTGAGGCGCCGCCACCTCTTTTGGTCGGTGTTCAGTGTTTTTTCCCCAATTCTGGAAGTGAACCTATAGCAGTAGTTAGTGTTAATACGCTGTGTATTTAAGGTGCGTTTAGAAAATTGGGTGTTTGAGAGTATCCATTGGCAAGTATGTGTGATGTACTGGAATGAATAACTGTGTTTCTGTTTGGCCCACAATGGCTTCTGTGCAGCTAATGGGAGTCATTAAGATGCATTTATTCAGTAATGGCTGTTTGCAGGAAAAGTAGGGCCAAAAAGTTGGTACAGGTTGTCATGTGACTCACAACCCCAACATACAGTACACACACACACACACACACACACACACCCTTTACCAGAGGGCGGTGTTGCGTGTTGGCACACACTCGGCGAGGCGCCTCTTTCTCGCTTGACATCCTGTGGGTATCGGAACACGGCCAGCGGAGTGATTTAGCAAAATCCACAGGGAGCGAGGGTTTTATTTTAACAGAGCTGGGAGCCGTTCCAACAACAGCACATCTCAGAGGCCTTTTCTTGAATGGGGGGTGGGGGACGCTGCCCCCACCGGCTCCAGATGGGCAGTGGGAACAGTAGTCGAAATTGCAGGAGCTCATTTGCAAAAGGTCACCTATCACCTCAAGAGTTCACTTGTCATTAGGGGAGACTTGAAAGACTTTGCCCAAGGGGGACACACGTCTCCATACACACACACACACACACACACACACACACACACACACACACACACATACATACACGCACGCACGCACACACACACACAAGGGTGATTACATGAATTTTCCTTTGCGATGTCTCGGAAAGATGAGACATAGAAAGCACTTGAATGATGATCTTTTATAAAGGGCCATTGGATGACGTAGGGGAGTTCAAAAGACTGGGCAATCTGCTTTAGATCATAAACTGATTTTGAGCCCACAAAGTCTTCAGGCTGCCCAAAAAAAAAAATCTATCAAGGGGGCATTGGTTTATTTGCTCTGTAGACTTTGTTTGATACCATTCTTCTGCACCAGTTTTTCAAGGAGGCTTCTCTATTTTGAGACCGTTGTTGACAAGTATATGAAGACAAGGCATGCGTTTAACCCTAATTCGGGAGTTAATTCAGCAGTTAAGTGCTTAGAAGCAGAGTTTTTCTTTTTTTCATTTTTTCTTTTATCCTTTGACGTCAGAGATGAGCTGCAACTGATAGTTGGCTCCTGGAAAAGTTGTACACATTTAGGGATAGAACGAAGAAAACGGAAACCTAAGTTCCACTTGTGGCAAAGCAATGCACAGGAGAAGGAACTTTGCCAAACTTGGGGTCAAACGTGCACTTCACAACCAAGACGCTTTTGCTTTTAAACTTTTAAACTATCTGTATGAGAAGGCTTGCACAGGTGATATTCTTTGAGTTTCTTTGCAATCTTTCAACTCTTTTTTTTTCAGTCTCTGTAAATATCATGACAAACGAAATTGCTCTTGTAGAAAGTTTAATGTTATTTATTATCTTTCTACATTTTCTTAGAGGCCTTATCTTTACTTTTTGCAATGTGGCTTTGCTTAAGTAAATACACGCAAATGATTGTAACACGGCGAAGGCCTATTCTGTAGGTATGAGTTATGGTGTTGGCAGACATCAGGGAGAAGTCATGTATGTCTCTGAAATATCAGTTAATTGCTAAGCATCGCAATCCTGTGTAGAAATCACTCCCTCTTAATAAAAAATTCTGTGCTTTCATACTGTGCTTTCATACTGCCATCAAACTCAATTTTCAGAAGTAAGGACTTTTCCAGATGTTCCAAAATGCTTTGCCCGTGGATGTGTTACCTTTTGTGTTTGACATCAGGCCCAGATCTGGCTGGTCAGCCTTGCCGCTATTTCCCTTTACGCTTAATTGGCATTTCATGTGAGGCCTTAAGTCTCACAATGACGCACAAAGGTCACTTGATACAGGTGGCTCAGCGTGCAAACGATGCACACACGTCCTCGAAGACTTTCTTAATACAATGTCAATAACCCGGTTTGATTCCTCTTGGAAATCCAGGAGTGATCACAGTAGCCTTTCCTGACTTACATTTAGTCCATTTGAGCGCTGTCCAATCAATGGCCGGTTCTATTATTGTCTTTTTACTGTGACTGTGTTTGTACCACAATCGAGAGGGTGGGACAGGAGGTGGGGGGTCCTGTCCACCAATGCCAGGCGTCCGCACCGTCCTCGGGCATTGTCGGTCATTCTCAAAGGAAGCGTTGACACATTGTGTCAAAAATGTCGGAGGGGTGGGTTAAAAGGACAGTGGGTCTCATGTGACTGTCAATGGCTAACTCCCCCTACCCTATACCCGGACCCCTTCCCCACAACCTCAATAGCAGGTCCATACAAGGAGCCCCCTACAGGATCTTTCTGGAAGCATTGATGGAGAGCGGCTTTAAAGGGAGCTGATGGTTGCAGACGATAGAAGAGCATTACATAAGAAACCACCACCACCACCACCACACCAAAGAGGTGCGGCCAAACCCAAGAGAGGGTGGGTGGCAGTAGGGATGCATCCGTTACAAGCCTGACAGACTGAGGCTCCAGGGTCCCTTTGGCCCTCTGACCCTGCCCTCCCAGTCCACACCAAAAACGTACTCAGCACTGACCTGGTAATAGCCATGCTGAAGACCTATAATAGGTTTTAAGAGAGGGGGACAAGATAGACAGAACAGAAATACACCTTTACCCTCTGTCTCCCCGGGGGCTATTCTGGCACGCAGCACTCTCATTCTGTCGCAGCAGTTTCTTAAGGTTCCACCATCAGGCGGCCTTTATGCCGTTATGTGCTTTCACTCCAGGCTGCTGCCAGTCCAGAAAACGGTGTTAACTGCACACACTGAGCCCAACTGGCGTGCAGCAGTTTTCATATCCAATCACTTGCTTATTCACTCGCTCGCACACAAACACACACTCAGAAACACTTAACCCCCTGCCGTTCCCTGCGATGCAGCGACACGTTCTCGTAACCTCTCTCCCTTCTCACCCCTCTCACCCTGTGGCCCCTTCACAGCTAATCAGGCCTATTAAACAGATAGGCTCCTTTTTCCTGTTTTCTGCTTTTTGTTTTCCTATTGCTGACCCACTCAAGTCTGACTCAGTCTGCATAGACCGTGTAGTGGACCACACATGGACACACATATGTCCACATTTAGGATCATGCATAACAAAGGCATAGACACGGACACTCACAATGCATAATCTTCAGTAATCATGAAAATGTTGTAAACATCAGTTAAATCATTATATTTAGTGTTATAGAAACAATAAGACTGAAGCAGAATGACCATGTTGTGATATATTTGCCATATCTTATTTACTTTATCACTCGAATGACCACTGTTCTTAGCCTATCAGCCATTCTGGGATTTCTCTTGGATGGCAGGGAGGAAGGAAAGGGACCTCGGCCACCTCTCACACTGAGTTTATAATATGATAACAAACAGCGTTGATTAATAGACTGACCCTGGAGTGTTTTTTTACTCCTAAAAATACAATGTGGCCAAGGGTAGCTTCTAGAAGTGGAATTGCTTAACCGAGTGGAAAACAAATAAACATGACCCTTCTTTCCCATGGGTTATTCTAACATGCACGTATGGCTAAAATTAGGTATCTGCAGCCAACTTAATTTCTGCATTTAACTATCTTACCTTACCCCAACACTATCTGGACAAACAGTTCCTGTGATGACGTTGCTTCTTGAGGAAATTTGGAACTTGGCGGTGAGTGTTCCAACTGATGAACAGTTGATATTTTGTAAACTTGTTCAGCCTACCACCTTTCAGCTGAGCCTTTGTCACTCCTACTGTCACTCCGCGCTTCCACTTCACAACATAAGCACTAAAGTTGACACAGGGCAGCTCGAGCAGGGCAGAAATTTGACTGACTTGGAACGGTGGCATCCTATGAGGGTGCAACGTTGAAAGCCAACGTTGAGTGCTCAGTGCAACCCATTCTACCGCCAATGTTTGTCTATAGAGTTCAGAGTTCAGTTGTTGTGTGTTTGATTTTATACACCTGTCAGCAATGGGTGTTGCCCAAATAGCCAAATACACTCATAGGATGAGGTCTTGGCCACGTGTATGTGCCTTATGTATCCAGAAATAACTAAATCACAATAACAAAATCTTATTAACCCCTCTGTTGGTCACATCCACAAATCCACTGTTTGTCCATGTTCCATTTTGTCTATGGAAACAATCGATTCATCGGCCTTCCATGGAGTCTTTGTCGCTCATTGGAGTCTGATGCAGATATCCACACTGCTTGAGATTCCTCTCGGTAGCCCAAAGAATGTGCCTCGATCCCACGCAGGAGCTGCTTCCCAAAACTTTGCTTCTTTTGTGGCCTTGCAAAGACGTTAGTGCGTCAGGCCCTCTGAGATGGGCCCAAGAATGCAGGAGAGCTCTATGGGTTTACCAGAGACGCTGATGGCTAAACTTGCCAGCGGGCTGCCGAAAAAGCCTGGAGTGAGAAAGACAGAGGCAGAATTGGAGCATTTACTGTGAAGTAGTGAGAAGTGAGGGAGGTGATTGAATTGCGTCCATTATTCTTGAGACTTGAGTTGCCGCTTATATCAGACTCGAGCAATGGCCCCAGAGTGGAAGTTCATCCAGGAAGCCACCACGCAGTCAGTGAACTTCTCAGTCTATCATTGCAGGGTACGGGAGAGGCCACATCAGGTGCGGTTCCACACATTCATCTATCTCTTTGTTTGTACCTGGTAACAAACCAGTAATCACCCAGCAAGCTGATTGGTCGAAGTGCTTATTTTACGGACGAGGTCTCAGAAGCTCAGGAAAAAACAGGCCAACGTTAGGTGCACACCTAACACCTTTTAACACCTTTCCAGTCCTGCTCACATTGCAGAATTTGTCTTTAAAATAATTCCATTCATACATACAGTACTTATCAATTACTGTGTCCGTAACCCCTACCGAATGAGATAGATCAGCGTCTGTGATGGTGTGAAGCCTTAAGAAAGCGATGCCGTCAAGCATTCTTCAAAAGAAAGACAGTAAATCCAGCCAGACTGTGGTCAACTTTTACAGGGGCTTTATTAGGGAAGTGGCATGAACTAAATTTAACATGATCAAGAAAATATATTTTACTGTGGTTTATATGCTTTTGGCGGTCTGGATGTTTTCCTTAAAAACGTAATCTTTAGAAGCGAAGCATGCACAGTATATCGAACTTGTGGATTTTTTATAGATGAGATCTTGGAAAGCATAGGGAACTCCCATCAGCACGATGGAACCCGGCATAAAAAGGAATAGTTACATGAAAGCACTAAAGGGAGAAATTGACGAGGCAGTCCAAATTGCTCCTCAGCCTGGATAGCCAACTAGGTGCTTTGTCAGCTGTTGTTCAATATGAGGTTATCTGGCAAAGGTATCTCTAATTAGCCACTTATCTTTCCAGGTCAAAGGTCATGTCTGTGTTGTTTTGTTTTCTTCCCCCTGGTCAGTGTGTATAGTGCGTGCACGTGTGCATGTGCTTCTGTAAGGTGTGCTTCCATGCAGCGGTGCCTCTGTGAAAAGATGGACGGACGTCGGGCCTTTTCTGTGCTTGGCTGCAAAACGTCTTTCCCAGCTGTGAAACAGGAGAGCTCAGGGAGGGAGGAAGGGGGAGAAAGGGAGGAGGAGGAGCAACGTCTGACAGCACTGATGCCATGCGGACGGACGGTGGTGAAAGTGTACGGCGGGGGATGGGATGGGGGGGGGGGGGGGGTCAGTTGGTTCCCGGACCTTCGAGACAGTTGGTTTTCTCATCTGGCTGTTGAGCAGCCGTTTGATGTCCTCCAAGGTAAACAGGGTTATTTACGGGGCCGCAGGACGCCATGTGACAGGGCGACAGCCATGGCACCTCTCTCGCCGCCCGCTAAATGGACTGCTAGGTTGTCGGGCAGATGTTTTCGGCTTGTTTAACTTATATACTGGGGGATGGAGCTGACTGTGATTAGTTTTTTTTCTGCATCTATCTGTGTGTAAGCGTTTGAGAAAACATTTAAGATAGTGATTAATATCAATATAAAATTGAGACTACCAATAGTTTGGCAATTTGGTTATGGATGTATCATGATTTCCTTAAATGTAAGGGTGTTTTTGGGCATGGTGAAATGAACACTGAGTGACTACTCATAATTTCACACGGATTAGTGCAGGTAAAGTTAATGCCTTAACACATGGCTAAATTAAAATGGATAATGCATTGATTTTTTTATGCATTGATCCTGCTGAATGCACCTTTCTGGCCTTTGGGGCTTCTTGGCTAACCTTAGGGATAGGAAGAAGATAATCTTTGGAGACCAAACCACAGTCCTCCGCTGTGTCCTCTGTGAAATGGATGCTTTCATTTTCAAAGCTGACTCAACAGACAAAAATACTTTCTTTGCAGTCTGTGTGCCAGAAAATGCAAATATCACAGAAGTACATTGTCTTCAATTCATCATATGAGATCCAAGCGTTTAGAGTCTACAGAGTCAGCGCCGGCATGGCCCTCTGACCCCTGGGGGACTCAGTACTTCCAACAGACATCTCCTTCAGAATGGACTTCAAGGAAAGCATTAAAGAACACAATTGCTCCAGGCACACCAAACAATGTGATGGGCCTCATTGGTGACAAGGGGCCACATCACACCCCCTCCATTTTGGTGTTCTTTGCCAAGACCTGAGGTCTGGGGTCCCCCAGACTAAAGAAATGCAGGCGTCCGCTGATGAGTCTTGCATTCCCAGGGCCCATCCCTACCAAACTTGATATCCTTATTTATCATAATAACCCCCCAACATTGTGTCTGTGTGTGTGCTTTTGTGTGTGTGTGTGTGTGTGTGTGTGTGTGTGTGTGTGTGTGTGTGTGTGTGTGTGTGTGTGTGTGTGTGTGTGTGTGTGTGTGTGTGTGTGTGTGTGTGTGTGTGTGTGTGTGTGTGTGTGTGTGTGTGTGTGTGTGTAGTAAGGGAGAACCGGCAGGGATGGAGGGGGGAGGCAAAATGTCTGTCAAAGCCCCCTTCTTTGTATTCAAGGATTTAATCCCTGAGTGTGTGTGATTGTTGAGTCCTCCTCTCTTTGTTTACCTTCTGTCAACATGAAGCTCAGTGGGGAGCTGATGACTGGACCTCCATCTCACAGGGGAGGAGCAGAACAAGGCGCGAGAACTCCTCCTCACCCTCCTCCTCACTTTCCTCCTCCTTCTTCCTACCCCTTGTCCGGGTTTTATTCATTGGCCTGGTCCTGGTTGTTGGGGTGACGGGCCCTTCCTACATAATTTCACTATTGGAGCTTTCGTAAGATATTATCTTATTATCTCCAATAGTGAAATTTACACACAACAAATATACTATAAATACATGAGAACCAATCATTAGTAATGTGGATATTATGGCATGGTATTATGAAGAGCAGCTAGAATAGTCAGCTTAAAGACAACATTTAACCATATCATGATATTACAATAACCAGAATCCCAGACTATATCTGTATGGATATATCTTTGTGGGCCCAGACCAGCTGTGCAACCCACCCAACCATTATTTCTGGCTCATTTTATATTGTAACGTCACTTTGGCCCACCACCCAGGGCATTTCCAGGGCCATTTCTAACGACAGCTGCCCTCAGCAGGAAATCTGTGTCGTTCGGACAAAATGGATTCAACAGACAGGAGATGCACAAAACGCATGTGTTTGGAGAAAGATTCATGTCATTCAGATTCAGATTCATGTCTCCCATATTTGTGTGTCCGTGCGACTTTCTTTGTCTGTGTGTATTAAAGTGTATGTTTCTGTGTCTGTTTACAGTAAATGTAGATTTTTCGTAGTTGTTATTGTGTAATGTGTCGAAATGCAGCGCCATAAACAGACGGCGACCAGAATTATGGCTTGGACAGGAAACCCTACCTTGAGCACTCAAGTCAGGCCAGGATGTTGTCATCTGCCAAAGCCCATGAGACTAAGTGAAAGGATGATCCAGGTTCCCATCCCCAAAAAGCGCCTGTCTTTCCGGTGGTGGGCCCCATAGGAAGTCTTCCTCGTCTTTCATGCAGTCCTTTTTCAGTCTGCTCCTTGGGAAATGTTGTAGGTCAAATAAAGTACTCGAGACTGACTATCATGTTTTTTAACCAATTAAGCCGCCACAATATGACAAGCAGCTTCCTGCTTGGTGTAATTGTATCACATGATTCAGCTGATATCGTTTTTTAGACACAATAAGATGGAGGACAGACAGACACCTGGGGGTTTTGTCCTTCCTTTGGTCCACCTGATACGCTACCTGGCCTTCCATGGCTTCCAGGATGAGCAATGTTTTGAGTGTAGACCGCTCTTCTAGTTTGGCCTCAGGACTTGTTGTGACGGTTGACGCCCCCCCCGCTCCCCACCGTGACTGTTCACGTGTGATGACATGGATACCTGAGATTACAAGGCCTGACGCTTCTAAAGGAGGTCAGACCGCCTCCTGTGTACCAGCGGCGGCTCAGTCTCACTCCGCCAAACCATAATGAAAGGACGACCATAGCCTCCCCGCTAGCTGGCAGTGCTGTGCCGGTGGCCCCAACGCCGCGGCTGGAGGCGGGGCGGTGTGTTTGGTCAAGAGGTTCTACTTGAAGGATCTGAGACGCGGCATCGTACAATGGTTGCCGCCGCCGCCGCCCCCCTCGCATGGGGGCCCAGTTTGGTTCCATTGGGGGGAACAATTGAACAGCAGATGGTTGATCCAAAACTGACGTGGCCACCACTCAGCAGCAGTCTTCTCCAGAGAGAGGGCCTGGGAATGGTATCCCGGAGGCTTCCCCTGGCCGGAAACCCTCCTATTATTTTTGTTCACTCCCGAGGAGCCAGCAGCAGCAATTTAGGGTTGTTTTATTGGTTTTCAAGGCAGGCCCGAGGTCCGTGCTTTGAAGTCAGTGATTCCTGGAAGTGCATGACCAGCGATCGCCTCGTGTGTTAGCCACGTATATGGACACACTCACCACCAGGACACATTATGCATTATTAAACATCCATCACATTCATCCATCTTTTCATTCTACATACTGTATGATTGCAGATTTTAGATGACTGTTTTGCTGGATACAATTGACAGTTTTCCTAATTGCATTTGATGATAAAACAAGGCCATATCGTTTGGACGTGACCATGAAGGACATTGTGTTATAACGTAATTACAACAGCCTGAAATTATGAATGATATATCTTTTAAGACTTCTCGAATCTGTAAAACAGATGGCGCAAATGACCTTCCAATTATCTATTGATTTAAATAGGCCATTTTTCATCAAACTACTATCTCCTTCTATTTGAACTTCACAGGAGACAAAAAACACATGATTTCCTTTTTGGGGGGTTGGGGTGGGGTGGGGTGGGGTGGTTACTCAGGCTCCTCTTTCAACGTGACCTATCTTTTTTTTTTATTTTATTTTTTTTTCAAATGGAAATTCCAGGTTTCCCCCTTTCCAGTGGTAGCAGATGCCTTTTTCCCCTTTTGGAAGCTTAGCCCAGGGCTGTATTGGTCTGAAGTTGGATCCCTTGTGCCTTGTGAGCGGCATTAATTCAACCACCATAGAAGACAGGGAAGAGGAAAGGCAACACACACACACACACACACACACACACACACACACACACACACACACACACACACACACACACACACACACACACACACACACACAAGCAAAGTTTTGGAATGCCCTGGAGAAAGTGTTCCATTGACACAGAGTCTGTGGCGTGGGGATGATGTTGTTTGAGCAGCCACACCTGTCCTGGGTCTAGGTAATTGGGGACCCAGGATCAGAGTGGCTGCATACCTGTTGCTCGTTCGTTGGTCTAACAGGTAAAACCCCGATCCCCACGCTCACTCAGGAGAGAGGAGCCCTGTCATGACCTGTGTCCATCTGCCCCGAGACTCGTTCTCTCAAGCCCACTCTCCACAAGAAACTTGCGTGTTTTCTACCCCATCGTCTGTGTCCCTGTGCCAGAGGTCCCTGAAAATGCCACTTGGGTGGCATGTGGTAGGCAAATCTGCCACAGAGTCCTTTTATTAATAGGTAATTTCTAGTGTGGTTTGTGAGAGAGTCCACATGTCCACATGTCCCCCCCCCAATTGAAATTAAATTGGGAAAATACTTGACTTTCCACAGCCTGTAGGGTAATGATTTCCTGTGTGTGTGTGTCTGTGTGTGTGTCTGTGTGTACTGTATATGTGTATATGTTTGTGGCAGGCATGTGTTTATGGCTCTGTGTGCACGTCCGTGTCATTCAGGCCAGTTAGTCTGCGCACGTGTTTCCAAAGGCCTGACAAGCCGTAAAAGTTAATTATGCTTTCTGCGTGAAACAACTGTTAGGACAAGCTCTGAACAGATCCACTACAGGACGTCATACCGCCGCTCACATCGATTTCTGTTCAACGCTGCTGGACAGAAAAAAGGCCTTGCCGTCCTGTCTGAAGGGTTTTGAGTTGCAGGGAGTTTGTTTTCACCCAGGGTGCATTGATCTAATTTCTCTCTATTTGGCACTCATATTGTACAGTGCATAGAGAGGGATAAGGTTTCACCTGTCCAACACTGACCTTTCTGGGTGTTTGTTAGTACGTATGAGAAAGCAGTGCTCTGGTTCAAGTGAAAGTCCTTCATTCATCAATCTGCTGAAGTAAAAATATAAAAGTACTTGATATTCAATGTACTCAGTCATCAAAATTAGAGGTTCTCGCTAAACATGATGATGGCAAATTTTGGTTGGAAGACACAACTTTATGTGTTTATGGTTCAGTTTTGGTTGCCCAGATGGTTTCCTCTTACCGTTAGTGGAATCACCCTTAAAGGGGAACACCATTTTTTGGAGACTGTACAAAGTTTCTTAAAGCGGGATTTACTGAAGTAAAGCAACAATACTTCAAATGAGTACTTAAGTGCAGTGTTTGAGTGAAGGTACCCAATCACCATCCCTGTGTTTTGGTTTATACGAAAGAGAATGACTTAACATAGTATTGCTGAATCTTTTCAAGACTTGGGGTGACATTTAGTGTTCTGACTTAATCTCCAGCATGTGTGTGTGTGTGTGTGTGTGTGTGTGTGTGTGTGTGTGTGTGTATGTATGTGTGTGTATGTGTATGTGTGTGTGTGTGTGTGTGTGTGTGTGTGTGTGTGTGTGTGTGTGTGTGTGTGTGTGTGTGTGAGTGTTTGGCCTCAACCTGGCCCTTCTTTATTCTAGATCTGAGAGACAGATGTAGTAAATCCCTTGGAGAACACACAGCAGCTCCCTGTCTTTGTCGATGGGCGGAAGACATCTGGAAAGGGACGCAGAAGGGTAGAAGACCGATGTTTAAGTGTGTCTGCGTGTGCAGGAGAGACAGAGAGAGGGGAAAAAATAATCAAAAAGTCAAATAAGGATGATCGTCGGATAAAGAGGGAAGTGGGGTCAATGGCAATCCAAAAGGGAATTGTATATCTATAGAAAATAGCTGACTGCGTGTTTGTGCCTTAAAATAGCCCTAAAACCAGGCCTGAACCAGCTGAACTCAACAGAGAAAATATCAAAAACTCCAATCCAAATTTTTGGGGGATTTTATCGTTTACCGTTTTATCCAATGATATAAAAAAAAAAAATCCTGTCTAAATTATTTCAGCTCATAGATATCAAATTTAGCCAAGCTAGTCTACTAATAAACCATTGTTTGTGCCATGAAATAATCATCAGCAAACTATGAAATAATAAGTAAAAAGTAACGTTGATGTGCCAATTAGCGAAACACACCCTAATGCCGGGTTTAGACTACGTCATTCTGGCCTGATTTTCCACTCGCAGACAAATTTTTGGAGATGGCTAAGCAAAGCCCCAGATCGGAGGCAAATCATAGCTCGCTCCCGTAAGCGACCAGCGTGTGGTGTGAACTGCTCACAACGCGATCCGACTGCTCGCCGATCGCTCACCAACGGTCTGCAGACGCCGGAGAGGTATCTAGCAGGTTTAATATCTGGTCGTGTCAGGCTCGACACAGACATGAGTGACACAACGAGCTACAGCCAATGAGAGAGATTTTATTTTTATTTTTTGACAGTGATCAAGAATCGAATAAAAAATTAATAATCCTGTCCTGCACATGGTATAGCGTCACTTGTCGCGTCTTGTTTTCGTGGATTCCTTATGATGAAAGATCTTGTAATGTGTGACTCCCTGTCGTCGATCAGTCATGCAGCGTGAAACCACAACAACTTGAAGATTCCCCACCACAAGACAGAAACCTGTGTGGTGTTAACTGTGCATCGATCTGACGACTTTGAAAATCGTGTAGTGTGTCCGTGGCATTAGATACTTACTGCACTGAAAGGACACACAGATCCTTGCTCCTAGGATTATTTTGGGATGTACTGTAACAGAGAAGTCAGTCCTCAGTTGAGCCACTGGAGGCGTCAGGTATGCTGCTCTGCTTCCCCAGCCTCATGCGACGGCCATGTTTATTTTGTCATTTTTGAGGTGTGTTTTTAATGGCTAGATATCTTTCCCACTGGGTGAGAAGGGTGAGACGGAACAGGGGAGGTGGACAAGGTGAGGAAAGAGAGGGTTGGTGATGGAGTGAAGGGGTTGTTGGAATGCAAGAATGTGCTGTCAGTCATAACTCGGCTAGGCTAGAGGTAAAGTGCCAGACACTCAGGGCTGTTTTTCTCATTGGGCTTCAGCTTCCAATGAAACTCGATCCCTTCATGTAAATTGGCGTTCCACTCTGTTGGTCTTTGCCGTGGACGTGCCATCCTTCATCGGCACTCGTGTTTATTTTGAAACCCTGTTTGGCGAAAAGGAGACGTAGACAATTGATTAGGAGCCCTCTTGAGGGCTTTGCCACAGGAATTTGCAAAGGCTCTCCTTCATAGCTCTCATCTACAGTAAAGTATGTCTGGAAAGAAACTGCAAATGTAATACGATATTTAATTAATTCAATATGATATTTAATTGTTTTAGAAGTTGATGAATCAACTGTTGGTATCACTTACTGTGACAGCTCAAGGGGACAAATTTGTCAGTACCTACATGGTCTCCTGTACAATATTCTGTCCGGACCGTGCACACTTCATTTAGAGATTCATTTAGGATCCAGACTAATGCCACCGACGACGGCTCCCAAGCCGAGCCTGTGGCTTGGAACATTGAGGTGTCTGAGCGAATGACTAACTGTCCACTTTTACAATTTAGCGGGTTCCTTTCTCAGCCAGCGACTTTGAAACTTTTGCCTAATGCCTTCATCGAGCCAAAGGTAACTCTTTGGGTTGCAAGTTTTAACTTTGGGCAAAGGATCTGAAACATTGCAATGCTGGGGGTTTGATCCCTTTGTGTTTTTTCAATGACGCTGAGATCCAATCTTTCCCCCAGTTTTTTGCACATTGAGGCCTTACGAGGCCTCTTGAGTGGATAGTGACAGTAACTGGCATTATAACCTTGCACGTCCGTTTTTCTTCTTTCCTCATAAAATATCTTGAAAGGTGGTCAAATGGTTTAATGTCCCATCTATTGGCCCTTTTTTCTTGTCTATTTCCTTGTTCCTGTTCCACATTCGTACAGTACAGGTGTGTTTCCTCTTTGATTATATCCAGAGAACCTTGATTCACTTTTTAACACATAAGACTGGCGATGTTTACCTGTGCCAGTTCTGCTTTTGTAATTAGTTCAAGAGGCAAAAGCCCATTAGAAAGAGAGACCTCATTTTAACACTAAAGAATTAGTGTGTAGTATGAGGTTGGCCAAATGCCAAACTCCCACAGCACACATGCTAAAAGCATCGCCGCCTCTTCGCCACCCCACACCACCACACCCCACCCAATTCTCTTGGACCAACGGCCTCTTGCTACCTCTCGATCCTTCTCACTCTCTGTGTCTGAGCTCCTGTTTTAATAACTCAGATGGTGTAGTTGTGGCCAGACGGCCATTTCTTCTGCGTGGTAACTCAATACGAGCAGGACTCGGCTCTTAAAATCCACGCGGCACCTCATCTTTGAACTTGGCAGAAGTCTTATGAGTTATGAATTCAAGTGGGAAATGAGACTGCGAGCTGGTGGTCCTGAGGGAGGGGGCTCACATTGGGAATATAACAAATCTGGACTAAAGGCATTAGTCTCACTCACCAGCCTGGGATGATCGAATGCTCCACACATGGGAACCCCAAGGAGAACCCAGCCAGCATGTTTCTGGTAGTTTTAAGACCACAGGGTATTAGGAAAGTGACTAATTGCCGTTTAGAGCACATGCTGCGATTACATATTCTAGAGAATAATGACACATGTCAGCCGCCCTTCGCTAAATACGGTTGAGTATTGAAGTCACAACTTAGAAAATGTTGGATAATAAAAAAATCTTCCAGTCTGTGCAAAATGTGGTGCAAATGAGGTGCGTTAAATTCTATTAAAATCTATTATATACACCCAGCGAAGCAAAATACCCATGATATGCTATTACATAATTCCCCTTTGATTTCCACCCAAAGTCTTTTTACTGCTTGTATATTTGAGGCCTTTCATTAGGAAGGTGATATCTCCTGGCTTCTTGTGAAATGTGATATTCCGGCTACTGGTTATAATTCCAGACCGTAATGCCTTGTTTGTTTTCTTGGAGCTGCTTTAACAACACACCAATTATTCACTTCCACTTTATGAAAACAGCAGCGCTCATCCAGGGCACGTCTAGGACGTCGACATTCATCAGGCTTGAAGGGGTGGAGGAAGGTCAAGCACGATATAGTAGGCGTAGTAGTCTCACCACCTGATCCGTGCAAACTTGTTGTAATAACCTTTATAACCAAGGTGCCGTTTGTCGGGAGTAAATAATGTCTTTCTGGGTCGAGAGGGGTTGGATTTTCCCTCCCATGACTCCCACTGTCTGTGCTGATGTGTGGCTTAGAGGAAGAGGATGATTTGTGCCGGACTGTAATCTTGTTTTTGTAACTTTTGACTTTTCTTTCTTTCTTTCTTTATTTCTTTCTTTCTTTCTTTCTTTCTTTCTTT
The DNA here is from genome assembly GCF_960531495.2 of Zeus faber. Lineage (NCBI taxonomy): Eukaryota > Metazoa > Chordata > Actinopteri > Zeiformes > Zeidae > Zeus > Zeus faber. Next base: position 11,758,377 of record NC_137202.1, on the reverse strand, counting down.
CTTTCTTTCTTTCTTTTAAATTGGCAAATGTCAGATATGCTCTCACTTCTCATGACTGTTGTCGGCTTTGGTTGATTCCTCAAAATCTTGTTTGGCAAGCCATATTATTGCATAGCATTCATATTATTCACCCCTGATATGACATTAACCTTGGATAATTACTTCCGACTTTTTAAGTTTAATACACTATTGTGCAGAATGTCTTTAGCAAACAACATTAGGATGTAACTTGTTTTAATGTGATATTTAGTGCATTGGTCCGTTTTGACTTGCGACTGTTTGGATGGAGCGTTTTGGACGACTCGTTCGTCCTGAATAAGCATAGAGTGGGCTAGAGGGCTGAACTATTTTTTTAGAGCAATATTGCAATTGCGATTTAGTATGCATATTTTTTTCAAGTTCCTTATCTTCTGTATTATTCACTAAACAGAAGCAATAAACCATTCTTTAGTGACCAATACAACATTGGATACAGTCAACACATGAACTGCTCTTTCCTGTAGGCGAGGCCGACGTGTTATGATGACATGAGATGAGTTGATGCGTGAACTGATATGAATAACATATCTCTAATTATTGAATTGTAAAAATAAATTTTGAGTCTCACCTTTTGAGTCTCACCTTTGCGAGACTCAAAATGTTTCACATGCCTAAAGAAGGGAAGATTTAGCTCTTCTGGTATGAACTTAATAGTACATCAATTTAAAAGATTATTGGTGCCAATGCTGTAACTCAGCTTGACTCAACGATTGAAAATCAAATTTTAAGTAAAAAAATATTTTTACTTATTTTTAATATTTTACTGACTGAGCTCCCACCCTTAATGCCTTGTTGGGACTGACAAAATCTACCTCGATGTCTCGATGATTTTATAACCTTGCCGTCTCCATGGGCCGCTATCTCTGGTATTGTCCCATTTCGACAGCGACTTCCTCTAGCTGGGTGACATGACTGAGGCCCGTGAACTTTCTGAAGGTTAGTTAACGGCACAGGAGCCCTTCTAAAGTTACAGCGAGGGAGACGGACACATCCTTTGCTGAAGGCATCGAGAAGACGGATACTTCCCCGGTCGCTCCGTTAGTTAAAACCAACATTTGTTTTTATTGGCCCGATATGAATGACCCCCACACTTCATCCCTTCCTGTTTAATAGAATGAAATGTGTGGTTTCTTAACTTTGAGGTCTGCTGCCAAAAAGGGACAGTGCCAGTGGACTCCCCTTCCTTGTTTTAATCTAGGGTTTGTTAAATCAAGATAACCTCCGTCGTCTGCTGATTGCTGAGGGGTTCAGATCCTGCCAATACGCTGACCTCTGCCAATTTCCGTTCCAGCCTTTTAAAGTCAAGTAGATTTCCTCTCAGCGTACCTTTTGTGTCCCGCCAAGCCGTTAGCACTCAAGGTTTGACCGTGGTTCACTGTGGAGCGAAGCAAAAACAATGTCGACCTGAACAAACCCCCAGTGCGACTAAAGGCAACCCGACTATGAAGTCAATGAAAGAGGAGCCAGGGGCTGGAGGCCCATTAAAAAGTGCCGGACTGACCGGGCATTTTTGATGCTTAGCCGCATTAGTGGGTCGGGGAAGTGAAACCTGCTTTGCCCAGGACATTTTACTTCGACTTGACTTTGAGTCTCATCCCGATTATCTAACAGACTAAAAGGTAGTATTTTGTTGTATGGAAACAAAATAAATGCATTACAATGGACATTGAAATTATATATTCGAGATTATATTAGTAGATGTGTTCAATGTGTCTAGCTATCATATGGTCAAGCTTGCTATGTCAGCAAGTGGATTCTGTTAAGGACACTTTTGTTGTATATTACACAGAAATCATGGGTTGATATAGGGCCGGGCAATATGTCTTGCCGGGATCCAGACCTTTGAATCCACCCTCTCCACTGACTTGACTGATTCGTATGATCTGGCATCGTGATGTGAAACAGCGATTTCTCGGTTGAAAAAACGATCGGTGCAGAGAGCGCCGCAAGGGGACAAGCGATTAGCCAATCAGCGCCACGGGGGAGGGGGCGAACAATAACCAATCAGCACCACGGGGGACGACGACGAACAATTAGCCAATCAGCACCACGGGGGGACAGGAGTAATGATTAGCCAATCAGCACCACGGGGGGACAGGATTAATGATTAGCCAATCAACGCATGGGGGTGAAAAATTTGCCAATCAGCACTACGGGGGGGCGGGACTAACGAATCTTTTGTTTTTACTTCGCTGCGCTCCACTCTTTAAACCCCGACAAAACAGGTATGTTGGCATGGCTACGCATCAGTGTCGACTTAAAATGACGTCAGATTCAGGCGGATACGTTGGTCTCGAGTGATGATGGTTCGGGAAAAGCAGTCAAAATCAGACAAGTTATAACAAGTTGACATTTCTGTCCGATAGCAGGCTACAATATCAATATAATATTGATATTGGGACTGGATGTCCTTAAAATGTTTTTAGTGTCATGATTCACACTAAGGTCAAAGCAAAAACATCATCTTCATCTCATGTATTTTTTTTATTTCTAGACTTTGTGGCGCTTGTTTGCTGTTTCTGTGATTTTGGAAAATATTTCCACCTGCCTACAAAGGGAAGCGGCCTGCTAAACTTAAGCAAAGTTATAATACCTCTGAAGAAATCCCAAGGTAGACACCTCAGTCATACAGTCCAGGCAACGAGCAGGATCGGCCGCCGCTTAAAAAGGCCCTCACTCCTTTCACGTTTGACATTTTCTGGTAGAATGACCCCCAACCCCCGAGTCCGGCCAAAGAAATCACAGCTGGCGCTAAAAGCATCGCTCTACGTTTAACAAGTCTGCAGCGCTACAAGGCCTCTTTGTGGCGGCTTAATGGTCTCCTGTAGCTTTATGGAGTGGATGAGGAAGGGAAATGAGGACTGTGTCCCCCCGGTCCATCTGCTAATCCTCCCACTGTCCACGACGCTGTTTGCCGCAATGTTGGAAAATGGGAATGAGGAAGGAGCCTGAGATTAAATGTTCAGTTAGTCTAGACGTAATATTTTGCGCGTGTGTGTGTGGGGGGGGGGTCAATATTGCTCTTGTTAATGTCTGTTAGTTCCCTGGTGGAAGCAGGAACAGTAGAACATCTTTTTATTTCATTTCAGAATCAGCCCCAATCCGGCCAGGGTCTCTCAGAAGGTCACACATCCATATTTTTCATTTGGAAACCAATGTCTTTTATGTGTGATGGGGGACGGGGTCAGAGTTGTTAGGTAGCCGACGGTGAAAATGGCCCCCGATTTCGGACAAATTAATTTTCCAGGTCTCCATGAAGAGGTGGAGGCGTTTTTCCTTCCAAAGACAAAGTGCAAAAGTTCAGTCCGTTTTATCCTTTGACACAAAAACACACACACACACACACACACACACACTGGTGAAATGTATTCTCCCTGTATCGCCCCTTAAAATATGGGGAAATCTGAATAGCATGGCGTTATTATATGGCTGTGAATAGTTTCGCGCATTCTGATGATACTTTTGATGGCATTTTGGAATCCCTATTGATAAACACTCGGTAGCTATGAGTTGAATTTCCACATTTAGAGGTATAAAGAAACATTTATTTCAATATAACGTCAATACAATTCAAAGATAAATTAAGATTAGCAAGTTAAGAAAACAATAACCACTGTCTCAATCTGAGGTGTTTAGATGTATTATTCTTCAATGGTCTCCTAGTAGAACCTGAGATACGTAGATGCAGTGTCCTTCAGTGGTCTACTCGTACCTTCTCAGACATCAGGCATTTTGGCACCGCAAGAACTTTTTCATAGTTCTAAGAACTTTTGGAGGAACCGTTGGCGGTGCGAATGCAACCAGAAAAACAACCCTGGAAGTTGTCTAGTTCTCGGGGAGTTCCTAGTTCCCCTCAGGGAGTCCCCACAACTATTCGGTACGAAAAAGCCTATCAACCACCAGTATCCTTCAGACGTCTCCTAGTGGAGCCTGAAATATTTAGATGCAGTATCCACTCGTAGTCTCCTCGTATCTGCGGTGGTGTGGACTCAAGTGGAGGCTTACAAGGAAGCTCGATAACCATCACATTTGCACTGACTACCAGTGTGTGTTTACCAGGGCAATTGGAAGAGCAGGGAATCTGAGAGACTGGTCGAGGATGCAGGGTTAGTGGCAGGTTTTAGGATCAGGGTATTTTCAGTGCTGGAATCCAGCAGGTTATTCCTGGATTGGGACCTCAGGACAGAGGATTGGCTAAAGATGGCAACCCACCTGCCAGGAGTCCTCCTCCACCATACACCAGTTCAGAGAGGGCTTTCAGAATTACACTGAGGTGTTTTTCACATCCTGAGATATGGAATAAAGATGACAAGGCTTTGTTCATGAAAGGGTTTTTTTCTTTGTCTTGTATTTCAGCCCTAAGAACATAGAACCTTATTTTCTTTGTATATCTTGTAAAATATGGTAGTTTTCCACTTAGATTTGACTAATTATTTCCTCGCACATTAGAGAAGTAGCACTGGGGGAATGGTTTAATAAATAGGAAAAGCTGGTGAGTTTTCAGGTTGGCATGCAAGATTAGATCTCCATTTCTGGCCGCCGCCAAATGAGGCGCTTACTTGCATAAGACGGAACAACAGGTGGTTGTGGGTCTTGGATACCATCAAGTCCAGCCAGGCAAAAGGCTTGGCATAGATGACATAAACACCATGAGAAACATCGTTCTTTATGTGTGTGATTGTTTGCGTGGATGTCTGATTTAATGTGCGTAACCCGTCTTTCATACACTGCCCTCTGCTTGTTGCATGTGAAGCATGAGCTTAAAAGTCCCATTCTTTGGCGCCATCACAGACAGGCTATTTTTGATTATTTGACCCCCCCTCATAGCTTCCCAAAGTGCCTTTGGCTCAAGGTGGTCTATAGATGTCCCACGAGTGGGTCCGGCCAACAGGATGTGATGGCAGGCCCAGAATGTCGATGGAATCCCGGTTCCATGCTTGTGTGCAGAGGTTTAGGCTTACGCTTTAGGGACCAGCTCACGACCGCAGGCATGAGTGGAACTCCCTTCCAGTGCTGTGCTTGTCCTCCATGTAACTGAGCTTTCATTGAGTGACCCCCCACGTTTGTAGTCTGAACAACTGACACATTATTAGCTTTTGGCTGCCAGTAATATAATAAGTATGACAACTACCTTGCTTTAGTTTCATGCTCAACTAGTTTTATAAGCTGGCACTATCGCTTTCAGGTAGTCATTCCTCAGAGGTATTGTGAAGGGGTACACAATGGATGTAAAGTAAAGTGTGGTCAACTGTTTTGAAATTATGAATTATGTAGCATATCCTCACAATGACTGGGGTGAATTGCATAAGAGATAGATGTAATAATAATGCGTAAAGTGTGCATATTGGCATGGTTATTGATATGCTGAGTAGCGCTGGATAGCTTTTTGCGTGGTCAGTGTTTATGGGAATAACGCTAAGAGTGAAGCTTTACCCGCTGAACATTTCTCCTAACATCAAAAGCAAGCTCACGACAACAACACTAGCTTCTAACACAGAAGTCCAATGCCTTGATACGCTCATGCTGCTTTAAAATTGTATTTATTTAGTGCAACTGCAGAAGTGACCCAAGTTTCTGGATTTAAAGGATTCAGGATTTCCATGAAAGCTTCCATGCATTCTAACCAAAATATTGTAATTGAGGTGTGTGGGGGATCGTGACGGCCTGCAATCTTGCTTTAGTCAGCCATGACTAACTGCTGGTTGTTTCTCAACCAGGGTCTCCTGGGTCGAGGGGAAAGAGAGGTCGCGATGGTGATCCAGGTAGGCTTGATGGAGGAGAACGATTCTCCTGATTGTTACTCTGTCAGAAGTGGACTTTTCAGGTTCAGGAGGTAGAAGTCCTTCCCACTATTTTGGAGTCGGCCATCCCAAATATGCTAAATAAACACACCAAAAAAACAATTAAATCAGCAGGACATTTACTTTCCGAACCTTGAATTGTCCACCTCTGCTCTCAGTAGCAATACGTTCCACCTGTATGTGTGCACGTGAGAGTGTGTGCATGTGCCCACGGTGGTAGGTGGGGTAGTGGAGGCTGGTGGTATCTGCTATTGATGCAATGGTGGCGATGACCGTGAATATCTTGACTCTATTTTGCTTGCCTGTTCAGATGCAAGTAACCATCACCTGTGTGTTCAAGCTCCCACCGCTTGATTTGACATTTGTGACAGAAATAGCACTTACTCGTGGCTCCTCAAATTACTAAAGTAACAGTATTATAAAGAAAAAAAGGAAACGGGGAAATGAGAGAATAATGACCTGATGCCAGACTGCCCAGCTAGGGGGCAACAGAGAGCAGAGCCACATGCTTAAAGGCAAACTAACCCCTAGCTGCAGTACAGTAACAATACAGGAATGGTCACTGTTGCTGCTTTCCTTTAGTTCGTGTCAGATTGTATGTGTTGCTAGCTGCAAACCTGTGGCCTTGGGGGTTTGCTGCTGAAAAGCTGTTGTGCAATGCATGCTGGTACATGTAGAGACTGCAGGATAGAAGAAGGTAGAGTCCTCTGTTAAAGGGGACCAATTAAACTCCTTTTTTACACATATTAATATAGGTCTCTGAGGTCCCCAAAATATGTTTTTGGAAGTTTTTTGCTGAAAATATGCACATGCATTTCGAGCCATTGTGACATACCTCTAAACCCGGACTGTGCCAAAACAGGCTGTTTCAGTGTGTGTAGCTTTAACTAAGCTAAGCCCCTAGTTCTAAGCCAATGGGGTTTGAGCACAAGTTCCGGGTTCTGTGAGCCAATGGGAGTTGAGCTTTATTTCACCCTATCAGTACACTAAAATCTGTTTCTGAACAAATTTGAGGCGAGAAATAAGCAATCCAGTTTCTGAATCTTCACTCAAATTAGATCTACAAGGCCCCATTTCAAAGTTAGTTCCCACTTTGGGTGCCGTGCTCCAAGCTTGTGGGAAACATGGACACTGCACCGGCCGGGACTCTCGGACGCGAGGATTTTTTGTTTTATATTAACATTGGAAAATAAAATAAAATAAATAAATACATCTACAATAAAAACACACTTTTTATTGGTTTTCCTTGGAGAAACGTACAGCGGATCGGAAGGAGCAGATGAACTTGAAAGAAATCCATGATGAGCTGACGTCAGCTCATGCAGAGGAGGAAAAACCTTTGGAAACAGAGCGTTCAAAGCGGTCGGAAGCCTCAGCGTTTTGTGTTTCTTTGTCATTAGGTTACCTTATTATTTGACACTTTGACCACATTAAATATGAACATCTGACATTGTAACAATATATCTATAACAGAAAATAAGAAAAAGCTTTTATTATAAAAGCTATTAAAGGTCCCCTTTAATATGAATGCCGCTGAAGTAGTTACAGCTTTGATGAACTACATCTATATTATAAGTCACAAAATTGTCTTACGTAAAGTATGTTTTTATAAATGGTCTTTGCATAATGGCAGATCAAATTTTATACGTTCATATACTGTATATATAACCTGCTTCATATATGTATATATCAGGTTGAGGTTGAGGTTGAATAATATTGTCAACGGTTACAGAGTCAACAAGCACATATTTCTCTCCCACCCAACTAACAGTCACCTTTGTGTCTGCTCCAGTTAATATTTATAGGAAAAAATAATTTTGCGCCTACTGCTGTAATTGAGACCCTCTAATTTACACTGTAGGAGGGTCCTTTATATTGTACTTCCACTGCCTCCTTGTTCCCTATCTCCAACATTTTTTTGGGACTTAGTGAATAAATATACCCAGTGGCACCGTTCTTTTCATCTTTGGGCCATCCCAAAAGGAGCAGTCCAAACCCACCAATGCGGACGACAAAGCAGAGGATTTATTTTGACGTTTCGGCGAAGGGATTTGCCACTAGTGATTTTCTTCACTTTGATGTGATTGATGTAACGGCATCCTCTCTGACCCCTGTCTTGATTCAGCGGTAATTGATTTTGTCAGATGACTGGAGGCTTTCTGATTATTCTCCCCAAAACGGTCAGGAGGAAGTGACCGTCTGAGTCTCGTAGTGAGTTTCATATCTGATTATGCCTTCTGTTCCTCCCATATGCATTTGATGAAAGTTTGTTAATCTTTTATCAGCCCTGTAACATAGTAGGACATACATACAGTTGATTTAGGTTTCTCTACGCAAGGCCTCTAATATTAACCTTCCCGCCTAATAAACGTGCTCCCATTAAAGCTGTTCTGCCCCCATCTAGTGATTTGGACAGTATTTGGAAACACTACCAGATTGATTCAAGATGTTCTAGCCACGGATCGGCAGCGTTGTGCTCTTTTCTCCTGCCCCCAAGTGTCTTGCATTAATCTTGACTGGACGTGGAGGAAAAGCCTTTAAGGAACGCTGCCGGTCCTCAGATCATCACCAGGCACAGTCGTCTGGCGCCTCCCTCCCTCCCTCCCTTCCCCCCCGACTTTTCCGTGCCACTTCTGCTTCCATGCCTCCTCTCGTTAATCTGAGGACCGATCGGTAGCCCGACTATTTCCAACACTGCCTGGGAGGGGAGCGAGTTTGGGAGTCTCTGAGTTCGCCGTGTCGCTCCCAAGTGACCGGACTGGGCAGTGGAAGTGGGAGTGTTTTGAGACGCACGCGAAGCCGCTGCGTTTCAGGCCGAGCTAAAGGCCTCTGACAGCTGATACCTGGGCTCGCCGTTACTTAATGCGACATATTCTTTTAGTCAGTGAAGCTTGTTGACATTAATAGAGTAGTCATGTTCTGCTGTTGTGGGGAAAGATCACTCAAGTCAAGTTTCAGGCTTCCTGTTTGAAATTAAAATATGTTTTATTTCCTCACTGCTCACTGATTTCTAATGTCCACAATGCCCCCAATGCCCATAATTTGTTTTTCACTCCTAAAACAATGAACTAAATCTGTGATTTTTCTCTGTCTTTTACAGGACCCCCAGTAAGTAGACCAGACCCCTTGTGACCTGTATGTGGTAAAGTGACTGTGGTTTATTGATTTATTCATTTAGCGTTTTGGTTTGAATGGTGTCCCCAGTCTCCAAGCTAAAGCCTCTGGTCTTTTTGAGATCAGCATTGTACTTTGTCTGGATGCACCATTTGTTGAAGTGTGATGTGTGATCATCAGCATATTTATCTAGCATGTATACTGTACATGTTTTGGTTTGTCACAAATATATTTAGTTTTCTCTGTTTTCAATGTTTTCACATTTGGAGGCAACATTTCAGGTGCCTCGTCCTAAGTTCACATCCCTTGCTCAATATTCCTAAAAGGCCACAATGAATATTTGTTGTGTAAATTCAGTGATCACCTCAGCCAGCCGTCCCCTCCCTGGAAAATATGAAGAATAATTCCACGGAGGAGGTTTTTAAGGTAGATGATGTCAGACAGTGAGGCGGATTTTCCGCTCCCATGCGCTTCCTTCTGTGTACCGTTGGAGCTGAGTGCTGCTGCATCTGGCCTGCTTTGCTCCCAACATGTACGCTGATGGATCCCTATCCATAGAATCACCTCTTTGATGTATGTAGTGTTTACTCTATGGGACCTTACATAGGGAAGGGTGTGTGGAGCACCTTGTCAAAGGTGCTAAAATTGGACACAGCTGCGACAGAAATGTCCCTGGTGTAGGGGTGAAGGCCATGACCGGCCTTGGGTCCAATGCATTGATGGATTGGTCTGAGAGAGCGGACTATAGGGGTGGACAGGATGCAGCCAGTGACGACCAGAGATGGGCAGACTTTCCTGGCAGGGTGCGGGCCTTTGTCTTTGGGAAGAAGCCACTTAGGGTATTATATTGTGTGTATTTTGTGGATAGTGAGGAGGGTGTATAACACCTTTTCTTAAACCAATATGAGATCACTAGCTGTAACAAATTGAAATTTGTCTGAGTTGGGTTTACACACACACACACACACACACGATGTAGTGCTTTCATGAGCACATTGCCGCTCTAAATCAAAAGTCCATGTTGTTAAAGGAACATTTAAAATGTATACACTAAAAGGTAATCCATTACTCATGTGATTGCAAATGTAAAGCTACGTGAATATTGGCATTTTTCTGTACTGTTGAAGCTGTTGGATTCATTCTTTTTAATTGTTTAATTTGTTTTTATTGTCATTTGCTGCATTTCTTCAACTAACCTTAAAAGTCAGCACTGATCAAAAATGCCCTAGAGCCCAAATTAAACTGAACAGCCTGCTATGAGGGGTCATTCATACACTTTGCATATAACGTTACATACAATCCACCACTGTCTTTCCTGTCCTGCAGGTGTACATTCAGCTAATGAAAAACAGAGGTAGTCATGATTATCACAGATTTAGCACTCGGGCATATTTTTCAGCTGCTGGGTAAAATAACACCAATCAGGGCAGAGCTAAATCGTGCCTTTCTCCTTTGCATCCCAATTTGCCTCTCAGCGAGGGCCCAAAAAGCCTCGTAAGGCTATAGATCCCCGCACATGATAACCAAATACATAACACAACCCCCCTTCCCTCATTCATTCATGAGCAGTTTGCCAAATGGGAGCCACATGTTGGAGGGCTACTGCCTCGTTCCAATGAAGGGTTCCTTCCGGCAGCAGGGAACCCCTGGCCCTCGCAGATGGTCCCAGGAGATGTTGTAGAGCTAACAGGCACCCATCTGCACTATGTTCACACTTAGCTCCTGGCTACGCTCCTCCATTGCCCCTGCCTTAGGACTGGCCTGGCCATAAAACCAGCTTTATTAAAACAACTTATCGGGCTGCCCACTCAGTAGCCACTGGACCTGTTTACCCAGATGTCTAGGGGTCGAAAATTGCACATAAATTACGATTGGACTGGATAACTAATTTTTCCCCTCATTGCTCCCACTATTCTGGTAACGGAAAGGGTGTTGCTTTCGTATTTAGTGTTGTAGACTAAGGAATTCTTTGCAGAATTTAGTGGATTAGGAAACTGTAGGGTCCACGTCTCCTCCCTCCAGGACTATTGATGCATGAATAATGACTTCCCCTCGCTCATTGTCAGCCAGCAGTCTCCCACGCACACACTAGGAAGTACTAACAACACTCCCAGGGAACTCCTTAAGTGACCAGTAGTGATGAAATGCCAGCATTCAAAATCAGGAACTCCTCCAAAATGTGATCACTCTCCTCAATGAAAAGTCAACGTCTCGGTAGCTTTTGCTTTTGGGAAAGCGTCATCGGTTCCTGTTTAGACTTTCAAGCAATTAGTGGCACATCCTTTATAAAGAAATAACCCCCAAAAGAACCATTGATTTATGTTCCGCTTGCCCGGTGAAGACAAAAGACCCTTGACATTTGACAATGTGTACCTTCTTGCTCCTTGAATGTGGCCACTATTGAAAGCCATTGTTTTGCGTGGAAGTGGTTTTGCCAAGATCTTGTCGTCGTGTCGTCTCGTAGTGATTCAGAGGAGAGTGAGGTCAGTTTGGGGTTCAAGAGTTCATGGTCTTCTATGCAAACATGGAGTTATAGTAATTGAGGCATGGAACCAACAAAATGTAAAATGAGGCATGACCTTTTACAATACCTATCTTTGCATGAGACTATATTACTGAAATTAGGAATATGTTCTTAAATACAGATAGAATGAGAGATGTTTGATGGACATGTGGTATCAGGGAATATGATATTTGGGAACTGCGGAAGTGCGGTTTGTTATTAAGGTGGACCTGAACGACTTCATGCATTATCTTCATGCCTCTGTTCTCTAGCTGTGGAATGCTGTTTCCTTCTAGGTGCTTGCTTGCTTTACTGAACCCTGAAGGCCAAATCAAAATGGATTCATGCATAGAAAAAATTATACTATATGCAGATAAATGCAGATATAAATAACCTTTGAGCAATGGTTTTCAAAATAAATTGCTCACCATTTTATTCTGGCCTGGCATTCATTTTGCAAATGTGGACTTTTCTGTCATATTGGAAGTTTGCTTTCCTTTTGTACCAATTTTCTGTCACCCCCTTTTTCAGGGTCCTCCTGGACGTGCAGGCTTTCCGGTAACTTGTCTTTTAACTTCTGTCCCGAATTTCTCTGTTTGCCTGTGTGAACTGTGGGCTCTGTCTAGATCTCCCTGCTCTCTTTATTGAGAATGTTGAGAGTTGATTTGGAATATAATGACAATTCACATAAAATAATAATATGAGGCATAAATTGGATCATATGGGGAATTAAAAAGTGAATCGGAATGATCCGTACCACTGCACAAATGACAGCTTCTCAGTAAGGAGACATCGGTTGTAAATGAAAAGAAGGGACTGAGTTCATACAGAGCTTATATATACATTACAACATTGGACTGCTGTAAAAAAATCTGTATAAACTCGGACCCTCTTTTTCTCTCTTTACACTTATATTTCTTCTTCCTATTTTTTCTGGCTTTCCTATCACTCTTAACACATCTAATCTCCTCCAGTGCTGAAAACCCCCACAGCCTCCAAGATGGCGACAAATGGTCGTCCAATATCTGACCTCTACCACGAGTTGCCACTTCCGACCAGAAACCCCCTTCTTAAGCTCGTAATACAGTCTGAGGCAGAGACGGGCCTCGTTTTGAGGAGTTTTTTCTGGTGGCGGGGTAGGGGGTGGCGGTGAGGAGTTATAAGAGATTAGCTGATAGTTTGTGTCAAAGACAGAATGAGATTCTTTCCAGAATAAATGATTGATGATTCCTGTCAACTGGAAATGAAATCAGGAGTGGAGTTCAACTGAAAGGATGTTTTTTTTTGGGGGGTTTTTTTAAATGGGACCTCTCTGAATTTGAATCAGCGTGCGATGTTTCCATAGAATGTGGTTTATTTCCAGTGTGATTTTTGAACAAAGGAGAAGAATGTAGACCTTGAGTGATCGATGGATTATAAAAACATATTTCCACCCATAGTCACACACACACACACACACACACACACACACACACACACACACACACACACTATGGACCTAAAATATTGACGTATCGTTTTAACATCCATGTGGAGCTGACCACAAGAAGCCGTTTTCATGTAATTCACCCTAATGCGTTGGTTATTGACTTATAGCCACATAGTAAAATCCATCATTAATGTAATGTAAAACCATTAATATTTCAACCATAATATATTATATAAATATATTCTATCTCCTATTAGTTACTAAATACACATCTGCAAATATGTTCTGGCCGTGTCTACATTTCGGCTGTAGTAGTGTAAGTAGTGGCAAGTGGGTGCAGGTGCCGTTGGTCAGCCATTTGGTGTGTGTGTGTGTGTGTGTGTGCGTGCACGTGTGCGTGGAAAAAAATGGTAATTTATATTCTGTGGTCGTAAAAAATAATCAGTTTTGCTTTAATCCTCTAAAGTGCGAAAGGAAGTCTTTCGATCATGGAAGCCCTGAGTTAAAATCAGAACCTTGGACAGAGATCGCTGTGATCCTGTTTAAACCAGCCAGTCTCCCGAGACTGTAGTTGAAAAATATATGTATTTATGTATTTATTTATTTAATTCCCAGTTGACTTAGACAAGCCGACCAACCATCTCTAGGGAACTTCTTGTTTTTCCGAAAAGCAAAACACCTTCAGTTTTAACACTGAAACATGCTGCTGTGTCTTTGGTGCCAATGTGCTGTTGCTCAGCATTGGGATGTCAAATGACCAGAAAGGTGAAATAAGATCACACTGAACTAATCTGTGGGGGGGAAATTCAGGTGTTTCATCATATCAATCATCAATCAATCATACCTAATTTCATATCAAAACAGAGAAAACTCACACACACTTAAATGAATCAAGTTGTCCCTCTTCTGGGTCCCTGGTGACGACACTATGTTACTTAATTGGTTTGAAATGCTCCATGGCACAGTTTGAAGACTATTGACGGACATGATAGATGTTATCAACACTTAAGGACTCTTGGTTGCAGATGCACGGCCCACCACCAGAGGGTGACGTCAGTTCTGTAGGAATTATCAATTTCATATAATGAAGTCATTGCAGTTGTTATAGATTGCAACATATTTCAGATTGTTACAGATTGTGATTTATTGTAACAGGTGGTAACAGAATATAGATTGTTACAGGTTGTAATGGATTACATATTGTTAGAGATTGTAACAGATTACAGATTGTAACAGATTACAGATTGTTACAGATTACAGATTGTAACATATTGCATATTGTCACAGATTGTAACATTACAGATTGTTACAGATTGTAACAGATTACAGTTGTTACAATCTGTAACAACTGTAATACGTTTGTTTTTGAATTGTTACAGATTGTAATAGATTTCAAATTGTTACAGATTGTAACATTACCAATAGTAACATATTACAGATTGTAACATTACAGATTGTAACATTACAGATTGTTACATATTGTAACATTACAGAGTGCACAGATTACAGATTGTTACCGATTGTAAAAGATTACAGATTGTTACAGATTTTAACAGGTTACAGATTGTTACAGATTGTAACAGATTACAAATTGTTACAGGTTATAAATGTTACAGGTTATAACAGATAACAGATTGCTGCAGATTGTAACATTACAGGTGGTGACAGATTGTAACATTACAGGTTGTTACAGATTGTAACAGATTACAGATTGTTACAGATTAGAGTGGTACAAATCTTAACAGATTACAGATTTTAACAGATTACAGATTGTGACATTACAGATGACAGATTGTAACATTACATATTGTTACAGATTGTTACGGATTGTTACAGATTGTAACAGATTTAAACAGATTACAGTTTGCTACAGATTGTAATTAACAGATTGTTACAGATTGTAACAGTACCGATTGTAACAGATTACAAATTGCTTCAGATTGTAACATTACACATTGCTTCAGATTGTAACATTACAGATTGCTACAGATTGTAACAGTACCGATTGTAACAGATTACACATTGCTTCAGATTGTAACTGTACAGATTGATACGGATTGTAACATTACAGATTGTTAGATATTGTAACATTGCAGAGTGCACAGATTAAAGATTGTTACAGATTGAAAAAGATTACAGATTGTTACAGATTGTAACATTACAGATTGTTACAGATTGTAACAGTACCGATTGTAACAGATAACAAATTGCTTCAGATTGTAACAGATTACAAATTGCTTCAGATTGTAACATTACAGATTGATACAGATTGTAAGAGATTACAAATTGCTTCAGATTGTAACATTACAGATTGATACAGATTGTAACATTACAGATTGTTACAGATTGTTACGGATTAGTACAGATTGTAATTTAAACAGATTGTGATTTAAACAGATTACAGATTGCTACAGATTGTAACAGATTACAAATTGCTACAGGTTGTAACATTACAGATTGTTACAGATTGTTACAGATTGTTACGGATTGTTACAGATTGTAACAGATTACAGATTGTTACAGATTGTAACAGATTTAAACAGATTACAGATTGCTACAGATTGTAACAGATTACAAATTGCTACAGATTGTAACAGATTACAGATTGGAGCAGATTACAAATTGCTACAGATTGTAACAGATTACAGATTGCTACAGATGGTAACATTACAGATTGTAACAGTACCGATTGTAAAATCTTACAAATTGCTTCAGATTGTAACATTACAGATTGCTACAGATTGTAACATTACAGATTGCTACAGATTGTAACATTACAGATTGTAACAGTGCCGATTGTAACAGATTACAAATTGCTTCAGATTGTAACATTACAGATTGATACAGATTGTAACATTACAGATTGTTACAGATTAGTACAGATTGTAACAGATTTAAACAGATTACAGATTGCTACAGATTGTAACAGATTACAAATTGCTACTGGTTGTAACATTACAGATTGTTACAGATTGTTACAGATTGTTACAGATTGTAACACATTTAAACAGATTACAGATTGTAACAGATTACAAATTGCTGCAGATTGTAAGAGATTACAGATTGCTACAGATGGTAACATTACAGATTGTTCCAGATTGTAACAGTACGGATTGTTACAGATTGTAACAGTGAAGATTGCTACAGATTGTAACATTACAGATTGCTACAGATTGTAACATTACAGATTGTTACAGATTGTAACATTACAGATTGCTACAGATTGTAACATTACAGATTGTTACAGATTATAACAGTACCGATTGAAACAGATTACAAATTGCTTCAGATTGTAACATTACAGATTGTTACAGATTTTTACGGATTAGTACAGATTGTAACAGATTTAAACAATTACAGATTGTAACAGATTACAAATTGCTACAGGTTGTAACATTACAGATTGTTACGGATTGTTACATATTGTAACAGATTTAAACAGATTACAGATTGTTACAGATTGTAACAGATTTAAACAGATTACAGATTGCTACAGATGGTAACATTATAGATTGTTACAGATTGTAACAGTACCGATTGTAACAGTTTACAAATTGCTTCAGATTGTAACATTACAGATTGTTACAGATTGTAACATTACAGATTGTTACAGATTGTAACATTACAGATTGTTACAATCTGTAACAATCTGTAATGTTACAGATTGTTACAGATTGTAACATTACAGATTGTTACAGATTGTAACATTACAGATTGTTACAGATTGTAACATTACAGATTGATACAGATTGTTACAGATTGTAACAGATTACAGATTGGTACAAATTGTCACAGTTTACAAAATGCTACAGGTTTTAACAGATTACAGATTGTAACAGATTTTTAGACTGATTTATCACTGAAAACATAAAAACATTAAAAAAAAGGTGAAGATACTCTATTTCACGATGCTGATTGAATTAGTTGAATATAGTTTGAATATAGCAGTATGAGCGTATTTATATTGTCAGTGGGTATTCCAATTAGAAAATAATACATGCATTTTTATTATTGTATTGTCTTGGGCATGCCTGCATCATCGTAGCTTTAACCCTTACAGTTTGTCTGTCATTCTAGCTAATTTAGGCCCTTAACACAGGTGAATTAAAACAGATTATTATCATACACCTGAAATGGATACCCTGATCTTTTTCACCATTCCAGCACACAATTTTTTCACACAATCTTTGCATTTTTCACAGTTTGCAGGGGAAAAAAACTTTTTTTCATGTTGTTAATGTCTATGAACAAAAGAGACAATTTGTTAACCGTAGCAAATTCTAACTAATTCTAAAATCTTCCCAACGGCTATCGATGCAATGTGGAATGTCGTGGTATCCTTTCAGGGGTGTAGTATTTGGAGCGAAACCTCATGTTGACTGCTGTTTTGTTTGGCTTTGCGTTGCTTAATAGGGTGACAAAGGAAGTATGGGAATTCCTGGAAGAATGGTGAGTGGCACAGTATCACGGCATAAAGTACTTTTCTCCATGAGACAGGTCACTGGGCACAAATGCTCTTTGTTGCATATTGGTCATTTTAAGGATAGCTGCACAGGCTGTCAAAAATGAGGAACATATCCTTTATTAAATGTATTTATACACTCTGGAAAATGTTTTGTATTAACTATGCTGAGTAAAGGTTAATTATTTGGTATTTTACAGCAATGACAATTTTATCTATTGATCTAGGAGATCTATGTTTGTTAATAACGTCTTTGGAAGAAAAGACACAGATAGAGACTCTGTATCTAACTTGAACACTCAAATGACATCATCATCCATGTGGGAATCCATAATTGAAACAAGGTAATCTGTCTCAGATTTAGAGTTATGGATAGAGGCGCATATGATTTTAGTGTTAAATGAAGGGTATTTTTCAAACCAGGCCTTATTAAAATGTTGGTTTCCATCATTTATAACTGTTCACAACACCTCACTTTCATAACACCTTTACTCTTGAGTCTAACAGGGTATACAGTATTACACTAAAAAAAAAATCATAATTTAACATTCTTTCAGGATTTTATTGACTGGCTACATTCACAGTAATGCAAGAGACTAGAAACAGGAAGCCGCGTGCTCCCTACTGGCAACCTGCTAGCGCTACACTCTGGATGTACTGTAGAAGAAGAAGATTATTTATCACACCACAACACATGCACTTATGCGGCGGCGGCGACCAACACACACACACATGCTTCAAATGGTGGCAGGTGAAATGAGTTCTCTGCTTTCAACCCATCCTGGCTTGTCCTTCCTCCGGGGAGCAGTCAGGAGCAGTGGGCAGCATACAGCGACGCGCCCGGGGACCAATTACAAGTGTCCATTGCTGGTCAGACAACGATGTTCTGCATGTTTTTGGTGGGGGTCCTAACTGATGTTACAAGGAGGAAACCATGTGAGCACAGGGAGAACATGCAAACTCCACACAGAAAGGCTCCTAATTGGGAGATAACCCACTGGAGCGCGGTGCCAACAGTGCCCCAGGCGGGAATTGAACCCAGGACCTTCTTGCTGTGAGGCAGCAGTGCAATGCACTGTGCCAAATGCAAAAACAAGTTAATAATAATGTTATAAGATATGTTATAATGTTATAATATATAATGAAAAAATATTCCAAAAATACACTAAGACACATCCAACTTTAATGGAGTTTTAGTGTTTTTAAATCTTCAGATTTAAGTTTTAAGGCTTAAAACTTTCCCCACTGGACTGCATTGAAGCACAGTGAGAGGCTGCAGCAGAGTGGAAAGTTTCTCACTAGTAAACAGTGAAGTGTTCAGTGAGGTTTCTTTATGAACAGCTATGAATAATAGGAACCAACATTTTAATCAGGCTGAGGTTGAAAAATAGCAAACCTATGCTGATGAATTGTACATCCTACAGCAACTTCTACAGGAGCCTTTGCCCGTAAAACATTGCACCATTTTTCATTTACACACAGTTGTCAAAACTGTGGTGAAGTTGATAAAACATTCCCTTTATTCCGGAGGCAAGTCCCCACCCTCACCCCCAGGGTGGGCCCTCCATATCATGTGTGTATATTTTGGACGTGTTTCAAGGCAATTCTATCTGCAGCATATGGATAAGATTTTACCACTTTACCCCCAGCTCTTCTGAGCAGCAGAGGATTTCCACTTTCTAGGGCCGTGACCTCAATGCATCACTTGCTTCAAAACCCTCCTCACACTCAACGTGGAGCACTCAATAATTCTAATTGTCTAGAATGCTGTGGTCCTTAGGCACCTAATCACAGAAATATTTCTGCCGTTATTATATATATATATATATATATATATTTATTTATTTTTTGGTTCTTAACCCACATACCAGACATTTATGCTTGTTTTTTTGACACCATTACTCTCAGATCGCTCGGACTACCCCGCTCCCAAAACCCAAAACCCCACCATTACCATTTGACCACCTCTGCATGTCCCGTGCCCTCTTCATATCTCTAATACCGGTCCCTCTCTCTTTCTCTCTCTCTCTCTCTCTCTCTCTCTCTCTCTCTCTCTCTCTCTCTCTCTCTCTCTCGTATTTCTCTTCCTTCCCGATCCTTTGCATGCGACTGGTTCTGCTGTGATTGATCCCAGGGCTTTAAAGGACATGCAGGGGGGAAGGTAAGTTTAGCAGCATCTAGAATTAGGACAAACCCTTTCTCTTCTACAAGTTTGCAAAAAAACAATGTATTCCACAATATTTATCACATCTCTCTCTCTCTCTCTCTCTCTCTCTCTCTCTCTCTCTCTCTCTCTCTCTCTCTCTCTCTCTATCTCTCTCTCTCTCTATCTACATATATACACACACACACACACACACACACACACACACACACACACACACTGTATATATATATACACTGTATATATATTTACCCTGTTGGCTTTGGCTTTATGTCTTTTTTGTTCTCGTTTCTTAACATTGGTCATCAGAGTTCACTTGCAACAGTCAGTCGCAGTGGCATGAGTAGATCAGAGTGCACCGCCGTATAAATAGGTTGTCACTTAAGCCACAGCTAGGATCAGACGTAGTGGGTGGCGCGTTTTGGCGGCTGGGAAGTGTAGACATGTGCACTGGAAAGTATACAGTATACAGGTAGCAGATGAATTATGTCAGGATTCTTTGGGTAGTGATTCTAAAAAGGCACAAAGGTCACATTCTGAAAAGGATTTTCCCACCCTGGTTGGATTACTTGCTGTTGTACATTATGAAACACAATCTTAAAAATTGGTCCCAAATAAGTGCCTCTACGCACTAATTTAAGACTCCCTAAAGTGAGTGGATTGACTTTTATATCACTTTTAGGCCACAGTCGTGCACATGAAGAGGTATTGAGTCGAAACCATGGAGGGAACACTATAGTTCACTGGCTGACCATAGCATCATGTAGAAGACATCGCTAACACCTTGACAAGCTGTGAAGGAATGCGACTGTAGCTTTGACGGCCTCTCAACTTTCTTACACACCACATTTGTAAAAGCTTTTATTTCACGCCTTCCTATTGTTTGTGTCCAAGCCCGAGGCAGCAGCTCTGCAGATTGGCTTTCAACAAAACGCAGTGTGATTTGTGACGTGCGAGGCCAATGTGGAAGGTGAAACGTGCTGCATTCTTCAGTCATATTTAAATTAATAGCCATACTTCTTTTTTATGGTCCTCTATAGTCTGCCCTTTTTTCCATTTCTATGAATTGTGACGGGGACTTGTGAGACAGCAGGGATAGTAATGTGACTTCTTGGAGAGTGAGAGAGACAATGCGGTGGAAGTGAGAGAAGTATGGCGATAGGGATTCCACTGCCAGGAGAGAGAAAAAAGGGGGATGAAGAGCTGAGGAGCAGATCAGGAAAGACGACTTGGCCGCGCACCTTCTCTATAAGCACCGTCCTGATGATTACACTGTAGCGTCTCCAGAACGCCACACTCATAAAACAAATTGGTTGTGTGGTTTTCCTGTGCAGGCATGCGGGCCAATTAGACTGGTAAACACAACCAGAATCAAGAGGGAAAAGGGAGAGAACCCACTACCTCGGAGAGGGCAGAAAAGGGCTCGGAATTAGAATGGCAGAGTACTCCTGTTTTTGTAGGCGGGAGACAATTCCATTTGGAGCAAAATTAAATGGATGAAGCCCTTGTCTGCTCGCTATTTCACAGCACTTGGTTTCATGACTGTGTTTGCTTTGGCTGCTTGCTGGTGCAAGTCTAGCTTGTTACATGGGCCTGTCTCAACCACAGTAATCCAATCCCTGGACAAAGGTATATCTGTAGATTTTCACCTTTTCTTGCCTGCTGCGCCTCTCTCTCCATCACCAAGTAGGATACAGTCGCTCTCATTTTCCACCAACCACCTTTCCATTTTCTCCCCGCTTTTGCAATAAATGCACTGCCAGTTGCATCAACCCAACGGTGTGAAAAGAAATGCTCACCATCCCCAAGAAGGCATGTGTTCAGAAACCCTTAAAGAATCAACTTTTCTTTCGGTGGATCAAGTAGGTCCTTGGTGATAGAGTTTCCTTTGGAGAGACATAAGATAATTAGGGAAAGTGCTGGTAACCGGAGTGGGGCCAGTCTGGCCCCGGCGCTTTTGTGCGATTTAGGGTCTACGGGGGGTTCATGGACCCCGGCCGTCATGGTGCAAATCAGACGTTTTGTGCCAGAGCCGGAGCCCAGAGGATCTCTGCTGTTTGCACAGCACTGTGGCCGAGCTTTCAAATGAAGTTTTCAAGTTACGACCTGCGGTCCCTAAAAACATAACCCTTTGCACCGGGCTGGATGCGATAGTAAATTTGGACACTAACACTTGCATGTGCACCCAAGTGCCATAATTAGATGAGGAGAAGTGTTTATGTGTTGGAACTAGAAACACCATATGCCTAACATATATCAGATGTAGTATTTGCCTCGTTCTCCTATCACCATTCATCACCGTAAGAAAACACCAGATCCCTTACGGTGCTGCATCGAGGTGGTGAGAAAACTAATGGTGAATTGTCTTTCTCAGGCTTTGTTTTATCTTCTCACTGTCATTTGCTCTGTCCGTAGGGAGCACCAGGGGAGCCGGGCCTGTCCATCATTGGGCCGAGAGGACCTCCTGTAAGTGTCTTCACTTCAGCCTACACCTAATAAAGCCCTGGCTCACGTTTAATGGCCGCTCCCTCTCGATACGCTCCCATTGAATCTGCAAAAAAAGAAGCGTTTTATTAGCCAGCCACCGTGGCAGGATGCTTTTGTTTAACATATCAGGATCGTAAAACACAAACAACAGGACTTTTTGTTCAGTTGTGTGAATTGACCAATTTGATAGAATTGGAAAGAATCGGCTTACGGTTCTTTTACTTTCGCAGCTAAACCCTTGCGACTCAAGAATGTCTTTGAATACAGTATGATGGGGGAATACTGTGTATGGCAATGACTTAATTTGGAGAAATATCACAGATTACTTGTGAGGGCTCAAAATCTTGACTTGATCACGATGGGTTCAGTTCCTCAGGAAGTCCAAAGAGCTACTTCCTTACAATGTGGGGAAATGTAAGATGTCAATAAACCAATTCTAACTATAATTGACTGACTAACTAACTGGCTGTTAATGAGATTCAATCCGCTCGAGTCTTGACTTTGACGCATCAGACATCATCCTTTACTCTCATTTCCAAAACAGCTGAAACATAATCTGATGTCACCATGAGCGGCAGGATAAGCTAGGATAAGATAGGATAAAGATACTGAAAGATAAGGATATCCCTTTACATAAAACAAACAAAAAAAACACATTTCTCTTTCCTCTTCTAACTTTTTATTTTGTTCCATTTAAGAGCGGAGAATAGTGGGGATGGCACAACCATTATTCGTAGCCACTTAAGAGCACAGGACATCTGGTTTTCACATCAGTAATTATTACAACTTTGTGGTGTGTGTGTGTGTGTGTGTGTGTGTGTGTGTGTGTGTGTGTGTGTGTGTGTGTGTGTGTGTGTGTGTGTGTGTGTGTGTGTGTGTGTGTGTGTGTGTGTGTGTGTGTGTGTGTGTGCGCGCGCGTGCCCACTCTTCCTGAATGATAATTGCCGTTTTTAATGAATAGCAGGCTGCGCACAAAGTGGGCCGCAGTCGGAGACAAAGGTCTGAGCATAAAGGGTTCAGTCAGTCCGGCAGAGGCACGTCAGGATCCCAGCGGGTTGGACCGACTGAATATTCTCCAGTACTGAACTGGTTTCAGACCCGGCCAGGTTCCTGGATAGACCAGTTTGGGGGATATCTGCAGCATCAGTCATACACAAGAACGATATCAACATCCAAATTAATATTTCCCAAGTCTATGTGAATGGAAAATAATTATGGCTATTTTGTATATACTGTATATTTTTGTGTGTTTTGCAGTTTTTGTTTACTTGGCTATTTTTTATAGATAGATAGATGGATAGATACTTTATTTATCTGTGGAGGGTGCAGTGTCACAGCAACTCATATTGAAAAATAGCCAAATAAAGCAATGGAAAAATGTGAACATATACAATAAAAAACTAATGGTTACTGTAACGGTACACAATAAAATATGACAATATACATCAAACTTAATGATTAACAAGAAATAGTCCCCATAGTCTGTGGTATCACTTCCTCTGTCAAAGTCAATTACGGCGGCGTCCAAAATGCGTAACCGCATGGAGGGAGGGCGACAGGGGAAGGATGTTGTGACCCCCCTTTCAGCAGGTTTCCTCATCAGACTCTCTCTGAAACCTCAAAACACACTCATTCTTTTTTTTTTTTTTTCTCGTTTTTAGGGACAACCGGGAACCAGAGGATTTCCAGGCTTTCCGGTGAGTTAAGTAACTGTATTTTATTGACAATGCAGTGAATAAAATAGTACCGTGTGGTCCAGTGATTATTTCTTTTAAATTTAATCTTTTGACTAGTTTTCTTACAATAATAAATGTTAAATGCTGTACTAGTTAAAAAAAAAATACCCCCTGGTTTAGTAAAAATGTTTCTAAACATAGTTATTACATTATTATTACTGCTATTTTTATTACATTATTGTAATCATTATTGTAATATCATTGTTATTACATTATTATGTTATATAATCATTATTATTTCATTATTACATATTGATGATTATCACTATAATTGTATCCATAATATCGGAACCTTTAGAACTTTGCAGAATATTTTGTTTCATTTTACTACCATTTCACCCCTAAAAAAACCCATGAAACAGAAACCAACACAGTAGTCAGAGTAGCGACGCCTGTGTATTAACCTGTAATCATTGTTACCTAAACATCTCCATCTCTTCTTTTTCACTCCAGGGTCCGATTGGGTTGGACGGCAAAGCTGTGAGTAGCCCCACACACACACACACACACACACACACACACACACACACACACACACACACACACTTCTTCGTAAAACGTGATAAAATTGAGTAATGTAGTCGTTGTTTTTTTGGTGTGTGCCCAGAACCCGGCACCATATGACATGGTAATGAGCCTAATTAAGTTAAGAATGATTGTGGTCATTATTGTAATAAAATCTCTATTAGTGCCATTAGCGCCATTTACTGGCTGCTGTTAAAGATGTTATTGGTATTTTTTAAGAAGTCTGTCCAGAGGAAAGTCAAGGCCAGGTGTCTGTTTAGATCTGGCTTTAGTTGATTTACCACCTGCACTGGCTTTGTGTGTTCACACAGGGACAGAACGGACTGAAGGGAGACATGGTAAGCGCAGTTTGATATCCAATTTAAATACAAACAGTATGTTAGACCCGTCACACGCAGACAGGTTAACACAAATAACCTTTTTTTTCCTATTTAAGTATAATATAAGAAAGTTGTTTACCCAGTTAGTACCGCGATTCCACTCCCCACAAAATCTGTAAAATAAACCCAGAGTAGCGAGCTTTATTTATGTGCAGAGTAATGGGATGGCGGTGGTCGTCCTGTTTGTATAGGAAGACGATACAGAAGAGTTAGGATGTAGGTTTCCACACTCTGGAGGGATTTTTTTGAGTCATGCACTCTGGCTGAAGAAGAAGCAAAAGAAGAAGAAGAAGATGAAGAAGAGTCTGCACTTTACGCCTACATCCAAACACATTATGAAGGAACGAACAGCTTGATGCTCCATCATCAGGTTCTCTGACATCCTTCTGGACGGCTAAGGATGTAAATAATGGCTTCGCTGTTATTCTGCTGTTACCAAGCCAAAGAGAAGCGGTGGAGGGTTTGGGGTGGAGGTAGAGGATTTAAGTAGGGGTGGGGGTTGGCGGTCCACCGCTTCTCTTTGGCTTGGTGAAGCCTTCACCCCAACCCCAAACTCTCCACCCCAAACCCTTTACCTGAACCTCTACCTCAAACCCTACACCCCAAACCCTCCATTCTAAACCCTCCTTCCAAAACCATACACCCCAAACCGAGATCTCAACCCCAAACCCTTCACCTCCCAACCCAAACCCTCCACCCCAAACCCAGATCTCAACCCCAAACCCATCACCTCCAACCCACACCCTCCACCACGACAAACCTGAACCTCCACACAAACCATCCACCCCAAACCCAGATCTCAACCCCAAACCCACCACCTCCAACCCAAACCCTCCACACAAACCCTCCACCCCAAACCCAATCCCTCCACCCAAACCCCTCACCCAAACCCTCCACCACGCCAAACCTTCATCTCCACACAAACCCTCCACCCCAAACCGAGACCCGAGACCCCAAACCCTCCAAGCTAAACCCCATCCTCCACCTCCCAGGGCCGCTCTAGACTCAACGATGGCTTCAGAAAACAAGAAACGCGCTGAAGCCGAAGCCACTTCAGTGGGACCGCTGGAAAACCCTCCGGTTCCTTCCTCTCTTGCTCCCCGGCATATACACGTGTTTATTGACAACTTTTCTCTCACAGACTTGTGGGAAATCCGGGGCCCGACTCTGGGCCAAGCTCAATAAAGATACATTTGTTAAAGAAATAAAAGCTTCTCTAAAAGCCGTCCCTTTTCGGATGCTGCGGCACGAGCTATTCTGATGTCCAAACTCTGGCTTTTATCACACCCTCTGGTAGTTGGAAAACCATTAGTCTCGGCCAGACGGTGGGAAACCGTCGCAGTGGTGGGAGGGAGGTGGAGTTTTCTTTGGGGGGAGGGGGGGCGTTATTTTTTCTCTTTTTGTGCCAGCTTGGATCATGTTTGCAGGGCTCTTGTGTTTTTGGGCTCACATATGAAGGAGGAACCCTGCGCCAGTTTATTCAAATGACACATCTTCCCAGGAGCCAGCGTTGGGGCTGGATATTGCCGAAATAAGGTTGAATGTTGATTAATGGCCCTATAATGAGCCTCTTTTTCTAACCCCCTCCCGCTTCTTCCTGACAAACGTCAAACGGTGTTGAGAAAGGGGCTTTTGAGGGGGTCGCCTGGCGAGTGTTCAGGGGTTCTATGGCCCCTCCAAGGTCCCGGGTTTGGAGGCTCCGTGGCCCGTGTGTGTGTGGGGAGGGGGGTTCGCTGGCATGGGGTGCGCTTGATGTGTCCAACTGGGCCCTTCAACCCAGTCCATTAATCAAGTGTTTTGGAGGCTCTGACAGATACTTAGAGTGGCACACCCCAAGTCACGCTGAATGGACCTGTGTAGAACCAGTGATTAGGATGGACTTCCCAGCAGCCACGTCAACACCATGATGGATTCTTTATGTTTTTTGGGGGTAAAATCGGAATCATTTCCTAATCAGTCATCCCAATGTTTATTGTCTTTCAGGGTCAGCGTGGTCCTGAAGGGCAGCCAGTAAGTTTTTTTATTTTAGATCATACAGCATGTACATCAAGAGTGTTCAACTATATTCTGTTGGGGGCCAGGTAACTAATCAGTTTCTAGATAATATTCTCAGATTTTATATTCTCAAATGCATCGAGTCATATTGTTGTTGGTACTTTATTTCTGAAATGCAACTACATTTAATCGCGAGACTTTTTGTTTTACAAATGTATTCAAAAGGCCAATCCGTGTTAATACATGGGCCACATTTGGCCCGGGGGCTGCCAGTTGAATAGGCCCGTTGTACATTGAATGACTGCTTGCGTTTCCCTTTCTCATCCTCATTTTGTGGCTTTGCTTTACCCTCCAGGGTGAACCTGGACCCAAGGGGGATAAGGTGAGATGGGATTTGCAGTAGCATGAAAGTAGGCTATGAAATTGAAATTCTGTGAACCGGTCACACTGGAATTTTACCAGATAGATCGATTCCCAGCAGTGCATGCAATTTAGAAAAAAACAGTAGACTGTACCACAAATTCTTCAAACCAAGAGAAGTAAAGAGTGTCAGAACAATACGTAACATTTTAATTCATTTATAGCCCTGATTGCGTCTGATCTACTAT
This sequence comes from Zeus faber, assembly GCF_960531495.2. Classification (NCBI taxonomy): domain Eukaryota; kingdom Metazoa; phylum Chordata; class Actinopteri; order Zeiformes; family Zeidae; genus Zeus; species Zeus faber. The sequence continues at coordinate 11,731,134 of NC_137202.1, read as the reverse complement.
TCCCTCACTCTCTGTAGGGCATCTGTGGAGACTACACACACAGGGTAAGGAAACAGTGTTCCGACTTTGTATTGGTATCACCAAAACCTTTCCAACACCAATGCTCTACAGATGTTACGTCAACCCGTTGATATTACTTTGGAATAACTTCACAGCATTTGTTACTCACAGCATCACTACTGGTATGAAAAAAAAATCTGTAATTAATGTTGTGACGTATATATATATTTTTTATATGACTATATGTTCCTTTCCTCAATATAAGTAAAAAAAAAAAACGATCCATGCACTTTCAGCCATAGCGTCTGTGGCTGCTGTGTGAAGAATTTTTTTTTGCCGACCACTGACTGGTTATTTTCAATAATCAGTCAGTGGTCAGTCAGTCTCAAAATTGTACATCTGGCTAAAATATGACGCAATTCCAAACCTCCCATGCAAGTATATTAATAAATGACCCCATAATTCAGGAGAGGAGGAATGTTTGTGTGTTCTCAACCTCTTGAATGCAAAAGTTTAGTCTTGCAGCAGTACGAAACATATAGGTCGTTCCAAATTATCTTGTAAGTTATTAGAGGTTTCATTTGTCCAAATCTAGATACTGCTAAGCTACACTCTACTTCTCTGTTGTAATCATTCCAGCAGATAAAGTGAGGGTGCTTCCACACCAACCCTGTTTGGTCCGTTTTAATCGAACCATGGTGCGTTTACTCCATTAGCCGTTGCGTTTGGAGAGGTGAGAACACACATTCGAACTCTGGCGTGAACCAAACAATTGAACCGTGGTCCTCCTGAAAAGTGGGGACTCGCTCAAGTTCCAAGTGAACCACGGTTCCGTTCCTTACATGTTAGAATGTAATCAGACTTAATATAGGAAACAAACCAAAATACTGTGCATTCTCAACATCTGTTCTTATTTGGTTGGAACACCAAATCCTAATAATATATGCAATATGCTGCTGTTGCTCCGTTGTTGTCCAGGTATGATTTTCTGACAGAAAGTGATTTTCTCTCATTCATGTTTTCTTTTATTTTTCTTGATTACGTATTGAAATAATTTCTCCTCACCACCCCAGTGGCATTACAAGGCTTCATGTTAAGACGGAGGTATATATGTCTGCTACATAAGTTGAAAACTGATGTGGATTTCACACGCTACTGGGAGACTGCAGTTTGTTATGAATGAAAAGCCAAGCCCCTCTATGGACGCAGGGGCCTCCAAAGACTGAAAAAGACGCGCGGCAGGAGTGCGCGCGGCAAAGGGCAAATAGTGACGCCACTGCTGGTTGGTTTCATTTTCCCTCGGAAATCTTCTGTCCAATAGAGGAACGACCCGTACGACCATGTGTCATTTGTTTACAAATTTTTGTTTTTCGCTTAAACCTGTTCATTATTCAGTTAGAAGCATGTTGTTTGAAAGCAACGGAAGTGAGTGGTGGACGGTAAAAATTCATATCAAGGTAAAATGTTCTGCAAAATGTCCATAACTGGTCCAGACTTAAGCATATGGCAGATAGTGGGAGGCTCTTGTAATAACCCAGTAGAAAAGAGAGGAAGGAGCAGCGAGGTGTAGGTCTAGACAGACGAATGTCTTGTTGATGAGTAGCACATGCAGAGTGTTGGAGTGCTGCGATGCCGCTTGGCCCCGGTGTCTCTGGGGCTCGGCTGTTTGAGAAGAAAACAAGGCAATTACCCACTGGCTGCCAGAGCGGCATGTCAACATGCGATAAGGCCCTGCATGTGGGGACGCCAAGAATAAGAGTCTTTTTTTTTTCCCTTCAGATAGCTTAGTCAATTACAGCGTAATTCCACCCTTTCACGTATTCAACGACGGCTGTGAAGATATTCGAGGCGAAGTCTTGTTTTTCTTTTTCATACGTAAACTTGTGCTACCATTTCTGAGGGCTTGGCATCAAAGCTCTCGGCGTGACAGCGGCGGAGCATGTTGAAGCTGTTTTATAGGTTATCGGCCGTGATATACATCTCCCGACCGCCGAATGTTTTGGAGATAAGCCGTGTGGTTCAGGATGTGAGCTCAGTGAAGGAACAAACCATGGTCTTCAACTTGCTGGAGCTGCTTCCTCAATATGTTCCATGTGTATTCACTTGTTTTTGTGAGAAAATTGAGGGGATTGGGAGGGGTGGCTTTGTGAGCATCCTTTCAGACCTAAAGGTCGGGAACCTTTCCATGTGTTGGGTGTGATGATGGACGTGTATCTCGAATTTCAGCAGCTCTTGCGGACAACCTAAATCTATGTTGCTTTACAATTAAAATGAACACATTGTCCATCACCACTGTTATTAACACTGAGCGGAATACTTGGAGTAAGAAATGACCGTCTAACTGATGTGTAGGGCCTCCATGTGCAGGACCTTCCTCTGAAAACCCTGGCTGCCTTGCGCTCCAGTCAGGCTCTGATGTTAAAGGTTTGTGGGTGACTAAATAAAGACCCTCCCGTCATCCTTGGAAGTGGAGTAACACAGTCGTGCCGCAAAGAGAGCTGAGTGGGCTCTCCGATACCCTATGCTCTCCACCGAAAAACAAGTCAATAGGATCGTGACCTTTCGTCCCAATGTTGGGTTGAGAAGTCATCATGTCATTGGCTTGGGATTTTACCCAAAATGCGACCTAAAGATGAATGTCTTAAAGGGCCTATAGCTTGAAGTGGCAATGTGGTTGTGCATTGAATGAATAAAACGTTGAAATCACTATTTACTGAATCAACGTTATGGTCTCGGGTGACATGAATATATGTTAGTAAATGTGGTGGACTGCTCAAAATGGTAAGGGACGTAGCAGCAGACTTGCCTACTTTTGCCAACTTTTGTTTCACCCCCTTTACTTATATATGTCACATGCTGTACATATTTCCCTTGAACTTTCTTCCTCCCTTGAAATGTCTTGCAATTAAATCCAATCTAAATGTTAAATTTGCATTCGGCAACTCTTTGAATGATTGATCACACGGCTTAAGAAAGAATTGGGCTTTCACCCTGCGGCAAAAGCAAAAAAAAAACCTAAGCTGGAAATATGTACAGCGCATAAAAAAAAGTAGGCAAGCCACATGCAGCCTCATTCTGCATTCTGTAAGTGGAAAAACATACAAAACCACACACAGAGAAACCCAAATGGTAATCAGTGGGGCTCGTTCCTTTTCCTCCACATTCCTCTGAACTTGTATCTGATCATGCCGGTCGTCCCAACAGAAGCGGCGCATTGTCCAGCCCTGTGTTGGACAGTCGGCCACAGTAAGTCTGAAAGTGTCCTGCGCTGCTTTCTGCTCAGCTCTCTTTGTGGCAAGACTGGTTCATTCCCACATGATCTCTGCTCAACTTCAGTCTGGAGGCCGTCATAGGAGGCGCGGTGGGGGTGGAGGGGGTTGTTGCTGATGCAGGAGGTTGATAAGTGGTTAAAACCAAAACCACATAAGTGCAGCCATACCTCGGGTAAGGCACGCGGGATTGGTCGTCGCATTGCAAACCACCGATAAACCTTGCGTCACAATCTGGCTCCTACTCGGACTCTGCATCAGCTCTACTCCCGCCACCTCCAACCCCCAACCCCCGCCGAATCGACGCCCGGCCTCCAGCCTGCGGCACTGGCACTTCGCGATGCCTCTTTTCAGTCTCTCTTTTATTTCCTCTAACCTTTCTTTTTCTCAGTTCTTTGCCTTGCCATTTTCCTTGCGTTTCACTTTCCTGTTTCCTGTTTTTTTCCTTTTCTTCTCTTTTCCCCTCCGTACCCTTCCTCCTCCCTCCTCCCCCCGATTCTTTCCTACTCCTCTCACCTGTTTCCGTTTCCCCGGCCTCCTGTGACCTTTTTGGCACCGCTGGCCACCCGTGCCTTGTGACCCCACCCCATCCCCTCGGCAGATGTTGCCCATCACCGTGCGCAACATGCCCTCAATAAGCCCTCTAATCCTAAAGCGCCTCAAGGTACAACTCTCTCTACCCCACCCCTCTCTCCCACCCACCCTTACCTGCCACCCCTGCCCCGAAACCCCAACCGTCTGTGCAGGGGATGCCAACTGCCGCCACCCATCGCCCAGCGCTCCCCCAATGCACATATCATGTTTTCCACTGGAATCGCTGTTAGTGTTAAGTGATATTTTGGTCCGCCCAACGCCTTCATGGCCAGAAAACCACAACCTCCACAAACACTGTAGACAGGAGAACGACAAAACCTTCATTCGACTCATTGGAAATAATGTTTTAGTCAAGCCAGACCCCTGTTTTGGCGGGAAGTGATTGTTCCCCAATCCCCAGATCTAACTTTCACTTCCGTCTCTAAAAGAAGAGCCTTTTTGGCCCCGCCATGGGCTCAGCGGGTGCCATACCCCCCATCGGCCAGAGTTGGCCCTGTTGGCATCCGCCCTCCCCCATCTTGTTTTTTCTACCAGGTGTGCAGTCCGCTGTGTGCCAGGACAGAATACCTTGTTTGGAGACAATGCTACACACTGTAGTAGAGTGAAACGAGCACGAGCCAGATCCCATCTCCCCCACTGGGTTGGCTCCAATCTGCACAGAACCAATCCAGTCGACAAAGGTGGAATGTGCTCATTTGCCAGACCTGCGTCCAGGAACACAAATCATAGCTGGACACTTTGTTGTACATGGGGGGGGGGTCATAGAATAAAATCGAATGCGGACAGATATGTTCCGGATTATCTCAAAAAAAGACCCGATGCCAGAACTTGGGAAGGCTTCCCGGGTCCGAGCTACTGTACGTGGTGATTACGGAGCACCTGAACGAGGGCCAATTGCTTTCGCTAAGTCCGACCACATGTGAAAATAAATCCCCATACTGCTGCCGACTCTATGCCGTGCCGTGTAGAAGATGTTGCTTTCCACAGAACGTTGAGCATTGATCTTTCCAGACATGCCCTCGTAGGAGGGCTAAGAAGAAGCCACTCCAACATGATAGACCTGAGCAGTAGGTCATTAGGACCCCAAAAAAGCAACAAAGAAACTGTTGTTGCTACAGGATGTGTGCTAGGCTAATTCATTTCAGTCGAGGTGGATTTTTTTTTCTCTCTCATCATATCCTGTGCTTATTGAAAATGTCCTTTATTTGATTATTTTAGTTGTGCTTTGAGGGCTGTGGCTTTTTGAGATAATTTCCAGACCTCCTTCCTACCTCTGGTAGCCTTCAGAGTAACCACACAGACTGATTGAGCCGGTCAGAAAAAAAAAAAATCTCACTGGGAAGATGGAGTCAGATAAACCCCCATAGTTCAGACTTTGGGGGGACGTCTGGTAGTTGTTGTGTCTTTGGTACTGTAAGACCAGACTTATTCACAGTGCCAGAGTCTCCAAACAAAGGTAGAAAGTGCTGTTGTAACCGCTTGTCCTGCTTTGTGGCTTAACCTTCGCCCTGCAACACCAAGCCTTCCCGTTCAGCCCGTGTAGAGTGTGGAGCTGCTGTGCCAGCATGTGCTGCGGTACTGTATGGTGCATGGCGACCCGCTGGCCCCCATGGCAGGTTTTGACTCTAGGTCTCTCAGCAGGGCGAGCCTGGAGCGCAGGGCCCACCGGGACCTCCCGGACTCCCCGGACCACCAGGGACCCCTGGCCTGGACGGAACCAGTGGCCCACCGGTCAGTCCTCGCACAACGGCTCTTACTTTTTTCTGTCCACATACCAATCACTAGGCCAGAAAACCAGTCTGAAAAGTCTAAAAAAGTAAAAGACTATGTTTCAGGAATGCAATTCCATTTTCTAAAGGAAAAACAATATGAAGTCACATATCTACAATGAAAAATGTGGTTTTACCAGTTGTTATAAGGTTTTATTTATTCTGGATTTTTGTGCATTTTGTTCAACACAGGGAAAACCTGGGGAACCAGGAAAACCAGGAAAAGACCCAAGGGTGAGTTTGGCCTACTATACTGTAGGTGTGTGTGTGTGTGTGTGTGTGTGTGTGTGTGTGTGTGTGTGTGTGTGTATATATATATATATATGTATATAAATATATATATATGAAAATGTTGGAATGACATTTTATCATGTTTTTTTCTGATCTGTCTCTTTATCTTTCCCCTTACAGTTAATGCCAGGAATGAAGGTATACAATAAAATAATAATAGAAAATGATATAAAATAATAATATTGTCAATACAAAATAAACCTAAAAATATAACAATGGTTGATATGCTGTATTTATGTGTTCTAAATCTATTCTAAATATATTTTATGCTCTTTATTATTTTTTCAGGGTGAACCGGGTGTGCCGGGTGAAAAGGTGAATTGCTGCTAACATAGAATACAATACAAAACAATGCACTTGTGTATATACGTACGTATATTCCCATCCATGTGTGTTGGTATTTGAGAACAAATATTTATAAGTATTATTAGTGTAATCTGTCAACCTGTCTGTAATTGAAACTATCAGGGGTTTGATTTGATACGCCTCCACATGAAGCTGCTCAGGTGTTGGTCCATTCGGGCTCTTTCCTCAGCATAGACTCTGCTTCAGACCTGTACTGTTGTCTGTCCTGTTTTTTACCCACTAGCAGTTTTGTATATTTTGTCTTAACTCTGTGTTTTTCCACAGGGTTACCAAGGAGACGTCGGCCCAGGGGGTCCTGAAGGCCCCAAGGTGAGCCACTTCACTGCTGTTTTTTTTTTGTTTTTTTTTACTGATTTTGCATCTTCACTGATTGAATATTCATTCATGGAATATCTAAATTTATGGAGACCAATGCTTTCCCTGTATTGTATCTGAAATCTAGCCTTTAGATTAACGCAATTAAATTTTTTTAATTTTTGAGTCCTTGAATAAATATTGGTATTGACACACACACACACACACACACACTAATGAAGAAATGCGTCAACTCTTGAGTTATGCCACTGCTGGGACAGAGAGAGACTGAGAGGTTGTTTTGAAGAGTTTGATCAGTTTGGCTCATTGAGATCAATATCTTTTTGTGAAGAGAGATTCTGAGAGAGTATCCACACATTACATAAGAACAGTTACTGATAAATAAGGAAAATATCGGCAATTTCAAATGTTAAAATCACCAACCAGGGCTCATCAATCCTGTGATCGGTCATGATTTATAACCATGGCACTACTTCAAGTAACTCGGATAACAAATGAGTTTGATAGTTGATAGGTTGAAAGGAACAAAAGAGAGTGAGGGTTGAGAGGAGAAGAGGAAATGGAGGCTGATTTACTTACTGTATGACATGGTTTTTGGATGAGGCCACATATATAAACCTTGAGATTGTAGCTCTGGGTTTCTTTCTATTTTTATTTGACTGATGTCATTTTGTGGTCCTGCTACAGCCATTCCCAGCTTCCGTTTGGATTATTGCCTTGTAAACGTCAACCACGTTTACATGTTGTGAAAATCCCCCAAAATATCTATTTTTTGGCAATAGATTCAAGATTCAAGAGGTTTATTTGTAGGCATCCGTTGTGTCGTAGGTCACTGGGGAGACGTGAGGTGTTTTATTTAGATTTAGGCTCTGTTGCTGTTTCATAAGGTTATTTTTATAACCTACCATATTTCCTCTAATAGTGACCGAGGCCTTTATTTACCTCAGCTGCAGAGGATACCAGGCCTTTATTGGAAGCAGGCTGATATTAGAGGCAGGCTATTCTATCCAGTTCCCTCTGTTTATGAAGTATATTTGATCATATTTTTTGTATGAATTTCAAAACAAACTTCCGTCTGGGTGCAATTCCATGCAAACACATGTATGGTGAAGATTGAGAGAGCTGGTAGCTACCCCAAAAGTCGCACTTGAGGTGGTAGCCGACGGGGAATTACAGTTTCCCTTGAACGCAGCACTTCCTGCTTTGGAGCAGTGGAGAGCGGGAGCACTCAGGCCAGGGAATTTGCCCCAAGAAGCGATTCGCGATCTGCTACGCAGCAGTAGGAAATGGAGTAAATGAAATAAATCTCCCATAAAAAACACTGTTTTATTTGCTTTGTTTGGAGAAAAAAAAATCGCTCCGATGTTGCTGCGGAGCTGTTCCCATGCAGAGCTCCGCAGCTCCAATCAGTTTTTCCCCGGTCTGTAGTTGGGGCAGGCTTTTATTTGTTCGTGTCAACCACGCCCCCGACATTTATTAGTGGCCCCGTTTTTATTTGGGGAAATACGGTATAACCTTTTACTCTTTCTTTCCTCTGTGGCACAAATAAATCCACAAATTATTTATTTTCCCCTCCTCAGCCATACATCACTCTTTATGTAGTTGTTTGGAATTGGCTTTATCTGCATACAAAACAAGGCCTGTGTTGATAATAAACATAAAATATGGTTATGGATATGGATTTTGCATTTCAAGGCCATAGCGCGTTATTTATTTTTTAAGAGTGCTGGTAAACTGCTCCCTGCTTTACCATATAAATGTAAATTCACGCTTTTCTAGACAGGGACGAAGGGGGAAACTCCCCTTGGTTTTGAGTGTATTGCGCCATCTTGTGGCTGATAACAACATTGGTTTTCCCGAACAGAATTCTAGACCGCTTAACTGAATAAAGTCTATGACAGGTTGTTGACTATGGCTGTGCTAAAATCCTGCTCTGTCGTTATATCCATCCTAAGTGCTGATTCATGTCTTTATTGTTTTTTATTCTTGCCCCTTCCTAGGGATTGAAGGGAGACCGCGGGATCCAGGTAAGACCGTAAAGCTGTTTTATATTCCGTACTATACCGCCAGACGTCATGTCTCATGCTAATTCGTTTCACATCCTTGGGCTCCGAGGGGAGAACGTCCTTGGGATTAAAGCGATTGATCAGAATGGCAAACCAGAAAAATGTGACCAGAACATTAAAATGTCCCGAAAAATGTGTCTTTGGTCTGCTGTGGTCTAGAGCAAGCAGAGGCTTTTTCAGATGTCTGGTTGAGATATCAGGGCACTTCAAAAAGCTCCCCGCCACCCTGCAGGTTCAATTCCCCTCTGGTTCCCATGTTCATGTTTTATTCATTTTCAACCTAAAGACCCTCTGCAGTGCTGGGACCTCCATGATAGAAGGCCTCCTAGGCCGGTCCACCCTGCTACCCACCCTTAAAAAAAAAAAAAAAACGCGTGCTGGTTCAGGTCAATTCCATGGTGAAGAACTCACTCTCTGGCCTTGAGCCCTTTGCTCGTCTTTTGTCTTTACCTCCCTTCTTCTGCTGTTCCTGAAACTGTGTCTCCATTTGTCTTGTAGGGGGGTGAAGGGAAGGAGGGCCTCCCCGGGGAGAAGGGAAATAAGGTCTTTTGGAAAGCTAAGGGTGGCGTTGCATGAGCCATGCGTGCTGGGGGCCTTTTGGGGCACGCATGGCAAGATCGCTGGATACCACCGCCAGAGAGAATTTAGACTTATAATCCCTTTGGCACTTTGACACAACAATGCACTGACCTTCTGACGAAATAAAGGTTGTATTTATTTTTAATATCGGATCTGTTTAATCTTAGCATTCGGTACCATGTTTTCTATTGTCTACACAAACAAGTGGAATTGTATTGAAATTCCACTTCCTATCGTATTTACATTGAGTGCAGTGACACAGGATGTGTAGCTTCACCTCTCTGTACCACTGATGCTGTAGGGATCAATGGATTGGGAAAAGATCTAGCTGTGTGGAAGGATATATTTTTATCTTCCTTACTCCCTGAATTCCAGCGTGTCTGTAACCATGGCAACGCTCCTGTTACCACAGTAGCAATGGCAGTAGCAGCAGCAGCAGCAGTGTGTGTTTTCACCATTAAGCCCCATGGATCAACAGATTAGAGAAGAGCAAAAAAGAGAGAGGGGTGGTGGGGGCGGGGGGCTCCGAGGAAGGTACATATGGTTGGTATCCACAGGAAACAGTGAGCTGGAAGAGTTTTTATTGTTTTATAATAAAGAGAAAGTGCTTTTCCAGGGCCAATCCTTCAAAGTCACAGTACGGTCGCAGAAGGGAATTGGGCTTTGTGACAACCCCGAGGGGGGCGTCTGTTCCGTATATATAATCCCGCAAAGCCGTCTGGACTTAAATAAAAATGGAGCAGGTAGAGAGGCCTTTGCGGCATAACTCACAACAATTAATATCTACATGGTAGATTGAAGGCCACGCTGCCCGGGCCTCGCCACAGAGGAAGCAGACCAGACCCCGTCCACTGGTGAATGTCTCCTCCGCTGCTGCTGCTCTTGAGTTCCTCCATTACTGTTACACTCCGGATGTGTGTCCGCCCCTGGTCTACTTTATCCTAATTCAATTTAAAGCTCCCTCTTATGAAACGTCTGCCGATTTCACTTTTCCCTGGCAGCTCACACACGGGCACTCAAGAACAGGAATAAGGTTGATAAACAAATTGTAGATATTTTGACTGGGGAAAAATAAAGTGGTGTTTAGTGGGAAGTGGTATGCAGTGGTACGGAAAGGTGGGAAGTGGGTTTGACACAGAACCGGTGTTCCACGGAACGGCCGAGCTGGACCTGTGTCAGCTTGGCAACACAGCTGGCGAAATCCCCGGGAGGCGAGATCGGGGTGACGAAAAGTGGGGGAAAGACGGCAATCAACTTCTCCATTCATCCGCCTTCCATGGCGCGCGGAAGTTTGAGCTCCGTCTTTGGCTCCCATTAAACAAACGGCAGAAAACGTTTCAGCCCTAAGCAATACGAACAGGGGTGCTCCCATTCACAAGGAGTAATTGGACTGTAGGAAGACGTGAAAATGCATTCCGATTCAACATTTTCATCCTATTCTTGGCTTGTTCTTGGCTCTCGGGTTTTGCGCTTGCGCCCCAGCCGTTCTAGGTTCAAGGTGCGGTGCTACTTTGTCCATTTTGCCCAGGCCGAAGTCCTATGGCACCGGTTCTGGCCGTGTCCTGACACCTTTCCCTATGTGGGTGAGGACTTTGTCGTGACATTGAACGAGTCGAAATAAATACCGTCAGCCAACTGCACCAAAAGGGAATCATTGCGTCCTCCTTAGCGGTGGGGGGTCGATTAATCCGGTCTGCTACGTCCCCTCCTGCTACGTTTCCTCTCAACTGGAAAGGCCTCAACCAAGAGATTAGAGTATTGATAAATCACAGCCTGGCATCCCGGTCTGACAGATAGGGGAGAGAGAGAGAAATGGAGAGAGAGAAAAGAGGGAGGCGTCAATATAGAAGCAAGGGTCGTGAGTGGTAGACGGCCAGGGGAGTACTGCGAGCTGATTGGAGGAGCTGTGGATCAAAGCGACCCCTTGTTTTCAAGTTCAACCGACGGACCCCCTACTGTGCAATTAGAGCCATCGCCACTTGGTTCCTCTGGTGGGTTATTTGGGGATAAGGCGTTCTAGAAAGGCTTTCATCTTTCCACGAACCGATAGCAAAGTATTGGGACGAGCCACGCTAGGATATGTACACAAACACCACTTCCCTCCACTCAATCCCCTCCCTCACCTTCAGAGGTGCCATTTTTATCTCCCTCGGCTGTGTTACGCCCCAGTTCTCCTTCAAATCCTGCAGGGGGCCACTCCGCCGGCGCTTCCCCTGTGACCTCGACGGTAGAGAGCGTGCCACTCAATCCAGTGCCATTTTGTTTGCACTGGTAGATTTCAGATTAGATCAAAACAGGGTCTGAATTGAAACAGCCTGACTAAATCAACTGAATCACCTCACCTGCAAGTCTCCTTTTAGAGCGACCAACCAACCCCTGGAATCTAACTCCACACTACCACCTGCAGGTCGACCGGGGGTGCTGCAAGTGATATATCTGGTTGGCTCAAATGAAAACCAAGTGATGTCATTTGTTCTCTTTTGTACGGTAGGTGACTTCACTTGTTGCTTATTTGAGCCAATCAGATAAAGCCATTGCAGTAATCTGTCCTCAACCAGAGATGAGACAGGGGATGGTAGCTCAGGAGGTAGAGCTGGTCGTCTAGTAATCCAAAGGTCGCTGGTTCGATCCCAGGCTCCTCCTGCTAGCATGCTGTAGTGTCCTTGAGCAAGACACTTAACCCCTAATTGCTCCTGATGGCTGCGTCCGTCGGTGTTTGAATAATTGTAAGTCGCTTTGGATAAAAGCGTCTGCTAAATGACTAAATGTAATGTAATGTAATGAGTTATGTCCCTACGGTTTTATTTTAGGGTTTGGTCACTCTTACATCACTTCCTTCCATAGATATAGCTTTGCTATACAGTACACAGTAACCACGCAGTAGAGTACATCAACTCAAAGCTCTTATGATATAGTTGTCTGCTTTTAGGAAAACAAGGTTTGCAGATGCTTCCCCTGGTGGAACCCGGGCTGCTGTTGACTCAATCTTCATAGAGTAAATTATAAAGCATAAACAATATTTATAATAGGGGTAATGCTCTAAGATGAGTGCAGGAGTAGTGTGTTCATGGGAGAGGTCATCTCTAATTATGCCCCACTTTGCCTTGATGGAGTATCTAATTAACAATTCATTAAGAGTGACCAGTGATGTTATTGTGAAGTTCCTGAATCCATCTCTATCAGCTATAGGAGACATTTTTTGAGCCTCATTCAGACCAACAGTCCTTAAAAAAGTGATAATTTGCAAATAATAGGACCAACCCAATCCTTTTTAGGGTACTGCACAGTAAACAGTAAACTCATGAGCTGGTTTTTATTTTTTTAATTCAGCAGCCTCCGCGGTCACAGCTGTGACTCTACATCATTCCAAATCATCTTCTCGTTAATTTGACCGCTGAAAGAGAAGCCATCGGATGAAATAGCTCAACTCTGTGTGTTCCCAATCCCATTTTTGGAGGGTTAATCACCCCCTGTGGGCCGGCTCTCGACAGATCCCAATCAGCGGGCATGTGGCTTCCGCTTTCACTTCTCTTCGGAAAGCTTTTTCTCTGTAATTTTTAGGCGTTTTACCTCTCTTTTTACTCACTTTCTACTTCCTTCACTACCCTTCTCTTGCTTTTTCCTTGTCGCCCCCTTGACCTGGTGTAGGGAGACCCAGGCTTTCCTGCCGCACCGGGGAGAAAGGTAAACTGGTGTGAAACGGCTTTTCCCTGTCCTTTCTGTCGTCGTTTGATGGTTGATCAGGTCAGATCGCCTTAATCCTAATTCAATTCTCCTTCTGCTGTAAAAGGGACAAGCTGGCATCCCCGGCACCCCTGGCATTCCTGGCAAGAGGGGATACAGGGTAGGGTGGTGTTGTGTGGGCGTCCTCAGTACATCGCTGTCCGCCTAAGTGCATTGCTGTCCATCAGTCATTCTGGTTGTCATAGTAACCACTTACGACATCTGTTCATTGCTCACCACTTCACTGTATGTGTCCATGGCTGCGACAGAAACCCCCCTTTTTGAGTCGCTTCCGTTTCTGGTTTGATTGGAAGAGCAGAGGCTATTCTTATCTTCCGTTGGCCTCTCTTATCATGTTCTACTTTGATACATGATGGATGATCCATTACTAACACCATTTACATATTACGGATAGATTCTGAGGAACCTTATTCCCTCGTGTGTGTGTGTGTGTGTGCGTGTGTGTGTGTGTGTGTGTGTGTGTGTGTGTGTGTGTGTGTGTGTGTGTGTGTGTGTGTGTGTGTGTGTGTGTGTGTGTGTGTGTGTGTGTGTGTGTGTGTGTGTGTGTGTGTGTGTGTGATCATATTTAGACGACAAAATGAATGGAGTAGAATCCATGTTTGTCTTTGCTGGCAACAATGTTCATTACATGTGATTTATTGTTGCATCTTTCTGTGTGTGATAGATATGATATGATCTGCCCGATATAAGTTGTTACGGCGGGTTAATGTGTTTTTGGTGTTTTTATTTTGTTTCTCCGAGATATTAAGGTTGTGTTGTGTGTACGACAGGGTGAGAAGGGAGAGCCGAGCGTCACAGGACAAGGGATTAAAGGAGAACCCGGATCACCAGGGCTAATGGGCCGGATTGGACCTAAGGTAGGGACTGTTTTTACATTTCTGGTTATGGAAAGAACTCACAACGACCTCTCACTTTACTGTTAGTCGATTAGAGTAAATTGTTGTATTTGGATTATTTTTGTCATATTTGAGTATTTTGAAACTATTTAATCTACATTTTATTAATCGTTGTATTTTTCTCATCAATACTTTTTTTACGTCAAACAGTTACAAAATCTCTGGTACTCTTTCCGCCGCTGCTGTTTAATGTGACGTGATCTCAATCAAATTTGACCTAATGTCATGATTATTTTTCCTTTACAGGGTGACAAAGGTGACCATGGAATTATGGTAAGATTATAGGAAACAATATGTAAGGGATGAGGAATTTGTTGGAACGAATATAGATAGAGTAGATGGATGGTGTGTGGGTGGTTAGGTAGATAGACTATTATTATTATTATCTAATTATCTAACGATCTTGTTTGACCTCTAGGGGGAGGAAGGTCCTGAAGGCCCAGCAGGACCAAGAGTAAGTACACAATGATCAATTCATATTGATCTCTTGATAAAATGTCAAAACACTGCACATTACTCCATCGTGATGAATTTTCTAATTTCATCTGATATTTCCCTTTTTAGGGTCCTCCAGGCCCGGCCGGGGAGCCAGGAAAGGCAGAAATCCAGAACAATGACAATGTATGACAAGATATTTCTGTATTGTAATTCATATTATATACAGTATGCACATGCAGATTTATAAAATAATTGCTTTTATCAATTGCAGTTATCATTTTGTGCACAAAACAATGAATTACATCACTTTTTAAATGCATGTTGTTTAATTGCTAATTTCTGAAACCTTTGTACTGATTTACAGGATATCCGGAATATTCCGCTGATGGTATGTGCTGCTAGGTTTCATGGCATGCCCAAAATAGATTTATATATATATATATATATATATATATATATATATATATATATTGTAGTGTCACTGAAGACAACCTGATTGTTCTTGTTTCCCTCCCAGGGCCCTCCTGGACTTCCTGGACCTCCTGGGCCCCCAGGCACAAAGGTAGGATCCTGTCCTCCATGGGTCACAGCAATCACAGTGAAGGCTGTGATCTGCTGTCAAGTCTAGATAGATAGATAGAGAGAGAGTAAACCCAAAATAAATTTATATATCACAGCAGAGAAATGTTGGCAATACCTTCAAATTGTAGCGTAGGTAGGACCTATAATTAATATTTATATTTTAGTTCAGTCACCATATTTTCACTTAAACCTGGAAAAAGTAAATTTAGTTTATGGCCCTGTGACGGCGATAAAGGTTCTCATCTTTCATGGAAGCAGGTTTCTATACATTCAGAAATTGTATGTAAATGAACTCTAAGGCACAACTACAGACTCTAAACTGAATAATAAAATAAAAGAGATTATCGCCGTGCCAAACCAACATCACTTCACTATACCTTACCGGAGTTACGAGGCTCACCGTTCGTCTTTGTCCGGATCACCCTACTGGCTCAGATGTGTCGTTGTCCTTTGTTACCGGATCGGCTCGGGGCTTTCCGCAGGCTCTCTGGTCTGGAACGGCGAGGAGGGTCACGAATCCTTCCGTATTGTCGGGTCCTAGAACCGCAAAGTGCAGCTTGCGTGCTCTGCAGGAGCTATCCGAATTGGTGTGTAGTGGTCGGGTGGCGTGTCGGCAGCTTCGGTGGATCTGGTGCGTTAGTTCAACACAGGAAAAACGACTTGGTCCAAAACGGATATTTGAGCCGAAAAGAAGGATATTTAAATAGTGGTTCTAGGTCTGGGTGTAAGGAAAGGAAAAAGGAAGAAAAGCTTTCAAGGTACGTTGCATACCTAAGGGTCTCTGCGACGTGGCTGCGTCGCGAAATGTAAAACGTGGTTTCAAAGAACAAAGAAAAGACAGGTAAAAAGTGCGACAGCGGCAGGTAAAATGTGAAAGTAAGTCCTTCAGGTGAGCTTCCTTGTTGCGAGAGAGTGAGATCCTTGGCAAAGGAACTAATGAGCGACTGGGTTCCAGAGTTTCTATTTACTCTGAGGGGGTAGAATCGGACGTGACTTCCTTCGAAGGCCATTGGTCGAGGGGTTCGTGCAAGGTTTCCCCTTTGGTCAGGGAATTCTCATGAGGCTCTTTTAGTTCGCTGTAAAGCCCTATTCTATAATCTCAATCTTACGTCTCTTTCAACCTCCGTATAACGTTCATGTTTGTCCAGTATATCTTGCAATAAAAGAAGACTAAATCACCCACATAAATACATCTTTGGAATTCAAGAACATAATCACATACGAAAATAAATCTTTGGGATGCAAGGAGGAAAATCGTGCACGTCAATAAAGTCTTTTAACTGCACAGATACAGTTGCACACAGAATGAATCTTTGAAATGGAAAAGGATGGACCCATAATCCAAACAATAAATCTTGGAATAAGGAATGAATAGAACTAGTGAGCTAGAGACACACGATAGGAATCTGTGTTTGGGGTAATACCAACGATTGCCGCCAGGGGGCATCCAAGCTCAGCAAACTGGAAAGACAGATTGAACATATAACTTTGTTATTATACATCTTCCAAAGTCGGGAGTGGTATAGTTCTCTGCACAATCATCTCAGGAAGAATGTGGCTACACATTGATTAAGATAACTTTTCAGTCCAATATCCTTTCAGGAATATTAAGGTCATGTAGTGCCAAATGGCCTGGAGATCACTGACCCAGCCATTCCTGCTGTGCTCCTTGTTGTTCACCACAGGGGGAAGTTCCACAGACAAAGACAGAGATGGCTCTGTCTGCTGTTCTAATCAGTCTCAACTGTTAATTGGCTTGATCTTGCCAAGGTCATTGTCTTTCTGTGGGTGTCCGAGGGGGAGCATATTTTCTCTCAATGTCCCGACAACTTCTCGTTACAAAATGAACAATGAACAGCAATAAAAAAAGAAACAAAGAAGATGTCATCAACCTAAAAAAATGTACGATGAACAATAAACCTCCAACCTCAACAGTTCACATTCTGGCAAATACAGCAAATTGTGAACGTTTATTTTTTAATAAACCATATTTTCTTTGGTCGTCTTTTCCAGGGTGAAGTCGGCCTTCCAGGTCCTCCAGGACACGACGGAGAGAAGGCAAGATTCCAACTCTTATCAACTCTCATCTCTGTATAATTACACCAAGGCCTCAAAACTGATTAATAAATTAATTTCATAATAAGTTCATATGTAGATTTTTATGGAGAGATGTAAAACCAAATGTCTCTCACCACAGGGTCCCAGAGGAAAGACGGGGGAGCCCGGACCCCCGGGCCCGTCCGGCCCTGATGGCCCAAGAGGGGAGGGTGGCGTCATGGGCTTCCCGGGACCCAAGGGAGACAAGGGGGACCTGGGTCCTTCTGGATCACCTGTGAGTGGTCGAGGGTCCACTGCAGGATGCCCACGCTTAGCATGTGCCACTACTACCCTGTGATAATCTAATTAGAGGCCTGGTTGGGTGGAGGGTGGAGGCGACCTTGAAGATGACACAGAGTTTGGGTGGAGATCCTTATTCTGCCTGGGCCTTTTTGGGATTTAATTCAAAGCAACAACTGGTTTACAGCACATCTCTATGTCCATGTATTTAATATAATCTCCCGTAGTGTGGTCTTCAGGCTTGGTGGACTCTTGGTGAGATCTTGAGGTGTTGAGACGAGACGGGCAGCATTGCGTCCTTCCATATTATAATGGTTTCTCTATAACATGGCGTTTGGGATTGGTTCTCCCATTCTGTAATTTCTCTTGTTGACGTGATGATTGACTGATAAGCGAATCAGTCCCTGATTTGTAAATTCTTGACACCCATATTAACCCTCAATCTCCCCCTTCCTTGTTCTGTAGGGATTAGATGGCCCTACGGGTGAAGAGGGGGTTGTGGGGCCCGTGGGCCCCATTGGATTACCAGGCGCAATGGTACGCAATGGTGCCCCTCTTGTTGAAAATGTAGTTATTTTGTTGGTGTTGGTCATAATTGATATTACTCCATATGTTCAGGTTCAACCTTCTGTCCTTTTTTAAATCCTTTTTTACACACAAATATCGCAGGGCCCTAAAGGCGAGGCCGGGGATGGAGGAAGGTCAGAAATGGTAAGGGTAATTTGGGGGTCGTGTATTTTCTCAATGGGGGCTAATTTTTGGGAATCCTGGCAAAAGTTAGGTGTGACTCTGCTTTAAATGCAGTATAACGTATATGATTTGAACTTGTGTTTGTGTGTCCAGGTCTACGGCCCCCCAGGACCCCCAGGAGCCCCCGGACCAGTTGGCCCAGCGGTGAGTTATACATTATATAATGTACTTTTATGGTTGAATTCCCCGGGGGTCTTCAGATCCCAAAACATAGCTGTGATCAGCAACACTGGCCCTTGTACAGTTCAACCAAACAATTTAGGTCCTTGAGGATCAAGGAAGCACTAAGCTACTTAATAACAGGAAGCTACGCTATGTACTGTATTATTTATGCTATTATTTTTCCCCTTAGGGACCCCAGGGTCACTCAGGGCCTAAGGTAAGTTGTTATTTTCATTCATTAGTTATATTTTACTTATTTAATTTGCTTCTATTTCCGTTACGATAAGATAAACTGATACTTTATTGAAATTGTAAAAAAGGTGTTAGAGCATCAGAAAGTTGACAGAACAGTGTCAGTCAAAAAAGGGTAAAGCAGTATGTTACATAAGTATGTAGTATATATTGGATAGTAATGATAATGAGAGTAGTAGTACTGTAACAGGTGGTATGGTAAGATATGGTGTGTGTATGTATGTAGAGGAGCATAGGGAAAAGCATAGCCATAAGTTGTCAGACTAGCAGTATGCTGTGTATTATCCTGTAAATTACCTTTATACTGTTCAGACCTTTTTACAAACAAATGAATTAAGCAAACCTATGTGATTGTCCCATAGGGGGAGCCGGGCCTGGGGATGAGGGGTGAGAAGGGAGCCACCGGTCAGAAGGGCGACAAGGGCGACAGGGGCCATCTTGGACTTCCTGTGAGTAATTTAACCTTCTCTGTTGTGTCCCATCAGCTTTGAAAAAATGACATCAATGGTGTCTTCAAAACCAGGCGAGATCCTGGACGGATAGTTTCATTCGACACTTTTCACGTTGCCATGATTCTGTCTCTGCATGGGTGGACTGGTGCTTCTGTCCTGGAAGGGAGTCCTTATCTAGCAGGACAATGTTGAATATTAAAGAAATATTCTTGGAATGTTTTTTTTAGAGGTGATTTTACCGTACCTATGCCCAAAATCGATGCCAGGCTTCCTCTTAAATGTTCTTTTTTTATACATTCAAGGTGTGTGTCCCACGGGGTCTCTGATCTTAAGGTCTCATTCTAACCTTGGTTCACATTCTGGGTCTGAAACCACCGATCCACTGATTTCATCATACAGTAACATTTACACGTATTTTTTGTATTGTGAAATAATATGGCTGTGTGAATGGTTTGCTGTGGTGGTACAAAAGAGTTGCAGCGTAGTTAAGAAAGTTGGTCAATGGCAAAAAAAAAATAGGTAATTAGCCGTTCAAATTGGCCAAATTGACCAAAATTCTAAAACAGGCTACAGCTATCTAACATGAAAGTTAATCCACGTGGTGGCAGTGATCTGAAACTCACTCCGCCACCATGTTTAAAATTTTTGTTTCAAATTCTTGCCATAAATTAAGCCAAAACAAGTTTCAAAACAAGTCATAGTGAACCTCATTCATTAGAATGACGCTATGAAGAACATGAACGTCCATGTTTTCATTCAGCTTCAGGTCTCTTGATGTTGCCTCGAAAAATGCAACTTCAGCCCTGCTCACTTCAACTTTTTGTCTATACATTTAACAGTGGTGTCACTAGCGGGGTACGAGGGGTGCGGACCACACCGGGTGACACCATCAGAAAGGGTGACACCACAGCTGGCGAAATGTGCGTCGTTCCCACCCAATCAAAAGTTAAACGTGCCTCTTTCCCACCCAATCAAAAGTCAAACGTGCGTCTTGCCCACCCAATCAAAATTTTCTGTGTGATCAGAGCTGCTCATCCCTGTTACCAATTTCTCTAAACAAAACCAACAAAAACACTGTCTTTTACTTCATTTTGAACATGAGTTCTTACTATGCCTTAAGTTGTCTCCAAACAGCTCCACTTAATGAAGCTGAAAGCCCCTTGAAACCAACCAAGTCTCAATTTAGCCCTTACAGGCCGTGATTGGGCCACTCGGACACCCATCATAAGGCTCGACCCTCAGCATATACAGTATACTGGGTCACCGCCTGTCATACTTCCTCTTTGCTTGTTCAGCTCTCTGCTGTTGAAAGCAAGCCCTCTATAACGAAAGAAAGAAAATTAAGAAAGTGCAGGCACTGCAGCCCGCACATCTAATTGGTCTATGTCAGGGGTGCCCTGACATAGGTAGTGCGGGTAGATTGTGCGCCATTCAAAAAAAGCTGCAAGGAAAAGACAAAACTGTGGTCAACATGATCAGTTCAGTTAATGCTTTCAAACGAAAAAATGGAACTTCTGTCCTCAAAGCTGCAGCGCCATGATTTGGGGAAATTTCAAAACCTTGCATCAGAGCTGGAGACCCAAGGGAAGGCAGGGAGGGGAGGGGTGCGAGGAGCGCCCCGACGGGCGCGCGCTACTTGACAGTGCGCGCTACACAGAGCAGATTGAAAATTGTCTGTAGATGTATGTAGGGGATTTCAACAGCCACCACCCTGACTGGGGATATCCAGTAGTGGATAGTGATGGAGAGGCAGTTTCAGACTGGGCATCTAGAAATGACCTTGTTCTGATACATGATCCCAAACAAAGAGGAACCTTCCACTCCGCCAGGTGGAAAAAAGACTACTCTCCTGACCTGTGCTGGGTCAGCTCTTTGAATGGAACGCCCTATCCTGCTCAGATCCTCATTCTTGACGATTTTCCACACAGTCAACACCGGCCCTCGCTTGTACACGTTGGCCTACACCTCCCAGTCATAGACAGCCCAAGGAAGATGCGCTGGAACTCCGCAAAGCCAACTGGAAGAAATACAGTGAAATCCTGGAGTGGAGTGTTGTTACCATCTCACTCCACACCATCACTGTAGATGAAGCATACAACCGCTTCTGCAGCGCCATCTACAAAGCTGCCCTCTCAGCAATCCCACGAGGCTACCGACCCCTCTACGTCCCATGCCTGGACGGAGAATGTGCTGCACTCCTACAAGCCTACAAAACATCAGGGGACCCTGAGATAGCAGACCATCTCATTGAATCGCTAAATACAGCTGGGCGAAGGAAATGGGAGGAGACAGTAGCTGACCTGAACTTCACACACTCTAGCAGGAAATGTTGGAGCCTCATCCGCCGTCTAGGAGCTGCACAGAAGCCCCCCAGCCAAAACCGAGCATCTGACACACCAAGTTGCATCCCACCTACTGACTATTGCAAAAGCAACCCAAGACAAACCCACCAGAAGAGCAGTTACAACTGAGCTAAAGAAAGCGCTCAGAGACCATAGAAACCCTGAACCTTTTGAGGTTGCTGAACTGGAGAAAGTCCTGCAGGGCCTGAAATATGGAAAGGCAGCAGGATATGACATCTCTCCAGAGTTCATGAAACACCTTGGCCCCCGAGCCCTAACCTGGCTGACACAATTCTATACCAAGATCATAAATACGAACTTGATCCCAAAGAAATGGCGGACAGCAAAAGTAATTGCCATCTTAAAACCTGGCAAAGACCACAAACTACCTGCCAGCTACCACCCAATCTCCCTACTCAGCGTTCCGTACAAAATCCTGGAACGCCTAATACTACAACGTGTCTCTCCAGGAGTAGAGGAAATTCTTTGCGTGGATCAGGCAGGTTTCAATTTGGAAGAACATCCTACCAGCTGACTTCGCCATCCAATTGGCTTGGAAAGCAGAATGGGAGTCCCAAACAAACATCTGGTGTCAGACCCCAATCAACAGGTCCCTGGCACCAACCTCCCAAGGAGACAATGGTCTACGCTCAATCGCTTCAGGACTGGACATGGCCCCTGCTTGGCCAGCCTTCACAAATGGGGCAGTAGCCCCACTCCACTGTGTGCTTGTGGAGAGGAGCACACCATGGAACACATCATAGAAGTTTGCCCTCTTCAAAAACTGAAAAGAGGGTTAGTCACCCTCCGTACAGCAGACCAGGAGGCAACTGCTTGGCTTAGGGACTTTGCATTCACTAAATAAAATACCAGATTCTACAGTCTCGACATGACAGCATCAGCTGGTGCAGGCTGTTTTGACAGCGGCCAGGTGTTAGCCTGCGTACAGAGTTACGCTATGTAGTTGAGAGTGGTTACGGTCAGGTGATACAGGCTCAGCTGTATGCGGAATCCCCACCCATAGGTGGGTCTGGGGGGGTGATGTAATTTACCTCCCTACCCTATGAAAGGGTTCTTATATTATGAAATTGGGGTTTGAGGTCATATCTGCCAGTTGGTCCTTGGACTACCAGAACCCAGGGGTCTATCTCTCTGCGTTTGGGGGCTTGCATTGGACACATCAGTTCTGACCTTGTGGTCAGTAAGGGAGGTAGGTATACAATATGGCGTAATAAGAACTCAAGTTCAAATTAAGTAAAATGTTTGGGTTGTGCTACCACCCTGGTTTTACGAATGAAGAATGAGAGTTCGTACCGGTGGCCCCACTGACCAGCTCACTCAAGAGCTGAATAATAGGTCAGAGGAAGTATGACAGGCTTAGTTGGTTTAAAGGGGCTTTCAGCTTTATTCAGTGGAGCTGTCTGGAGACAGCTTAAGGCATAGTAAGAACTCTCATTCTTCATTGGTAAAACCAGGGTTGTAGCACCACTC
Source organism: Zeus faber (assembly GCF_960531495.2). Taxonomy (NCBI): domain Eukaryota; kingdom Metazoa; phylum Chordata; class Actinopteri; order Zeiformes; family Zeidae; genus Zeus; species Zeus faber. The sequence goes on along the minus strand of NC_137202.1, from coordinate 11,708,439 downwards.
AAACGTTTTTGTTGATGTATTTACTTTCCTACGTTTCCTAATTGAATGACACAAAAGAAGTCCCGTGTGTAAAGGGGAGACTTTTTCAGTCAGTCACTCTCTTACACCCCTTCACCCTCCCACCTCCTGCCAACTTGTGAATAAGGGGAGTACCCATGAGTTACTGCACCGGGTGACACCAACCCTATTGATGCCACCGCATTTAAATGATTATTTTTCCCTGTTTTGCCATTAGTTAGTCATTTAGTTAGCGTGAGCTTTTGTGGATGTAAAATATATAACAAAATGTATAATTCATCATTTAGTTTATTTAAGCGCATATAATCACAGATTGCAGATTCAACAACTTTTCGGACGGCTCTCAGACGACAATGAGGTTTATAATATATGTTAGGGCTGCAGTAACGAAATTCAAGTAGAATTCGAATATTCAAAAAAACCTACTCGAATGCTGAAATTGCCATTTTTTAAATAAATAATTGATTATAAATTATAAATATAAATTGACTTAAGTTAGCGAATCAATCACATGTGATGAGAAATAAAGTTCAATGTAAGTTCATCCAGTGTGTTGTGAACTTACATTAGAGGGAAATAATCCGGTGACTGTGCGAAGTCCGCGTCCGGCGCGTCCCCGTCTCCTCCGGCGTTTCACTGTGTGTACACAGTGAGTGCGTGTTTGACAAGAACGTCCAGTAATTCCACTGATGTGGCGACGCAAGCGGCAGATAAACCCGATCATCACCGACGGAATGTCCTTCAGTGCAGAGGCTCCCAACTTCCGGCATTTGCCAGCGGGCCAGAGAACGCTGTGATCTGCTCTGCAGCGGCTAGAAATTGAGTCAATTAAATACAGCTAGGGTTTTGATTTGCTTTGTTTGGAGAAAAAGATCACTCTGATTGGAGATACCGTGCATAACCCCCTCCTCCCTTTTCTAAATTTAAGCATTAATATTTTGAATAAATTAGAATATAAAAAATAAAAAGCATACACATTTGAATGGGATAATAGAGGAATATATGCAGCCTTGAAATATTTATATATTATAAATGTATCTTTTTTGGTTTACATTTTTATTTTTTATTTTATTCAAGTGTTTAAGGTAAAGCCATGAGAATACACTTAAAACTGTAAATTGAGCATTATTATTAGTCGATATATATCGTGATTATCAACATTGATCAATATTTAAAAAAAAACATATCGAGATAACAGTTTTGGCCATATTGTCCAGCCCTACCTCAGTCAATCTTTTGAACCCCATGCAATACCTCCTCGCACCACCAGGGAGCGGTAGAAACGCTTTCAATGGAGAACGTTCCGCTTTTCGGCCTGAGGCGCACTGTTCTTTTTTTTCTCTTCCATACAGATCATTGTTTGGCTTCAGTCTTGTGCAAAACAAGAAGGAGTTACTGTCCCATATGATTACCACACTTCACCTCCACCACCATCACTCTTTTTTATTTTAAATGTATCAACATCTCAGTGTTGTGTTGGGATCACCCACTTGCTTTTACTCACCCCATCCACCACCCCACCTTCCCTTATCACCACCACCACCCACCCTGCCCCTTTATCACTCTCTCCACACCTCCCCTGCTCCTCCCTCCACCCACCATCCCTCCATCATTCGTGCCCTTCTAACTGTGTGTGTGTGTGTGTGTGTGTGTGTGTGTTTGCACCACGCTGCGCAGGGGGCTCATGGGTTAGACGGCAGACCGGGTCCAGTGGTGAGTGGCGCCAAAGCTCCAGCCCCGCACCCCCTCCTTTTTTTCTCCTCCCCCACACTCTATCCATCCCTGGTCCTTGTCCTCCTCCGCCACCCCCCATGCAACCCCACGCCTTGCCTTGTCGCCTGTCTCTGTCTCGTCACGTCTCGCCTGTCTGTCTGTCCTGTCTGCTTGCCTTTTCTCTGCCTCGTCTTTCCTGCCTTCGTTTTCTCTGTCCCTCTCTTTTACCTTTCCAGCACCGTGCGGCCAGAGTAGATTTATTCAGTTCGGTTTTAGGGCGGCGGCGGCGGCGGTGGCTTGAGGATGCATCGCTCTCCATCTAGCCGAACCCTACGAATTCCCCATTTTCCTCCCGCTTGTCGGTTACTATATTAATCCAGGTTCAGAAAAGTAAAAACTCCACTCTGGGATTTGGAGTCAATCTTTTGGATTTAACTGATTCGCATCAGCCTCAGAGGTCAAGTTCATGAAGCCAGCTTTACACTGAATCTGAAAATTGCATCCGACAGTCGGATCCTGCCCCCTAGTGGCTGCCGGATAACGTTTGTCTAGTTATAGACCTGTGTACAGGTACAAAATATGTTGCTCAGCTTGACAGTCACCATTTTGGATAAATGAGAGTTTAAAACGTGCGTTAAATAGTGTTTGCAAAGTGTGAAAAAATATGAAGATTTTAAGATCTTGAAGGCATCCTGGATTATGGACCGAATGCGGAAATCTTCCAAGGAGGACGGGGCTTATCACAGAAGGGTGGGGCTAATCACAGAGCATCGGAATGTTTAACATACAGAATCCGACTTTCCATAGAAATGAATGGACTTCTGCTTTGTTGTTGTCGTTTGTCAGATTCAGTGTAAAGCGATTTGAGTGGAATCAGCTGCTCAGTACATCGTGGGCGGCACAAAAAACATGGAAACTGGACTTTCTGAACCTGGAGTTTTTGCTGGTTGCTTTCCCACGAAATATGAGCACGCTGATACAATAAAAAATACTATGATCAGTGCTTGGTACCAATGGGGTCGGGTTGGGAGGCTCCCCAATGCTAATCCTCAACCCTCCATTTTGTCTAAGGTTTTTAGCGGTTTATAAGAACTGGCTTTGAGGAGCATGCCCAGATGCCCTGTGCTGCATGCAGACATGTGGACTTTGCAGTTAGGTCCGGGCTGTTCTGGTCCAGTATCTTTGTTTTGTTTTTTGCCTCTTGCTGCATTCAACGCTGCGTCCCTGGATATACGTCCTCTTCAGAACCAGAGCTACGGCAGAACTCTGTTAACATTTAATTCATTCTCTTTCTCCCCCTTTTTGATGTTGTGTCGTCATGGTTTCTTCAGTAGCTCAACAAGTCCTTCTACTATACTTTCAATAAAGAATTTTCGTTGTTAATTATCCAAAAACCAAATTAAAAATCTGCAGAACTTGTTGATTGAAGCTTGTTGATCTATTGACGCCCAGACACTTAATATTATGATATTATGATGATTTTTCTATGGCAACACTGTTGTTGCAAGGCCAATTGACAGTTGTATGGGTGTGTTTTAGGGTTTAATAGGGCCAGTGGGTGTACCAGGGCCAGCAGGACCAAAGGGGGAGATGGTGAGTATTTACTACCTACTACCCTTACTACTTTCTTCAAATATAACTACTTTCTTTAGGTGGTAAAACTACTTTCTTTAGGTGGTGGAACTTCTTTCTTTAGGTAGACCTACTTTCTTTAGGTGGTAAAACTACTTTCTTTAGGTGGTGGAACTTCTTTCTTTAGGTAGACCTACTTTCTTTAGGTAGTAATACTTTCCTTAGGCGGTAGAACTACTTTCTTTAGGTAGAACTACTTTCTTTAGTTGGTGGAACTACTTTGTTTAGGTGGTAGAACTACTTTCATAAGGTGGTGGAACTACTTTCTTTAGGTAGAGCTACTTTCTTTAGGTAGTAATACTTTCCTTAGGCGATAGAACTACTTTCTTTAGGTGGTAAAACTACTTTCTATCTGTGGTAGAACTACTTTTTTGGGGGTAGCAGTCCTCATTTGTTATTGGACCTTTGTCGATGCAGGGTATGAAGGGAGATGCAGGAGTACCAGGACCAACTGGGCCTCAAGGAATCCCTGTAAGTAGCCGCCACTAAAATGTCCTTTTCACTGCATGCAGGCATGAAGATACACCCCCGCTTGGATAGAGGAATTAGAGCCCTGTCGGGGGGGTTGTTTGGACAACAGTGCATGCCTGGCTGCACATTATCCTGCTTTATTGCACGGCTACCTACTTAATATAAGTAATAATAAGATAATGAGATATAATCCATTAAAAGTTATAAATGATAATTGAAAAAAAAAACAATTAAATAAATACATATTTGTGACAGCGACTGGTAAAAAGGGAAACAAGTTGGCGAACACGAAGTCCAACAAATCAACTCGAACGTCTTTTTTTAATGTGTTTTTTTTTTATTTTATTTTAATTTTTTTTTATATTACGAATGTTTGATGTTGAAGAACGCACTAAACATAACAAACAACAGTTTAATACTTAGTTTGTGACCAAAGTAAGCTTGTTTTCATCTCTGGGTCTCGGTCTGTGGCGCATTGTGTGGGCGTGGTCATCTATTTGCATCTTTGGGTTCACTGGCTGTTGTTCCAGAGTTTCGTGTGGAACCCCTCCCATAAACAAATCACAGCACAGTGTCATTGTCAACAGACACATCCTTGTTTTCGATCCACGGCGAATGAAAGTTTCACGAGTTCCGCAAGTTTGTTTTTTTCCTCAGCTTATGTTCAAAACAGAGTTTGAGTTACTCACCCATCGTTGAACTCGGAACAACAGCACAAACGGCGATCTGACGGTTCCTTTGATGCGCACGTGCAGATCAAGATAATCCTTCCATATCCCACTGCATTTTTTTTGCATTGCATTGCAAAAAATCAGAGCATACAAACACAAATACCTGACTTCACTTCCATAACAATGTTACAAAAAAACAACAGAACAATACGAAATGTCACTTCTCAGTGAAAACATAACATCTCTGTGAGGCTATTCAATGTGAGAAGAGGGTGGCAGAAGCTCTCATTAATAACACTGAACGCAATGCGAGGCGGCGGGGTGCTCCCAGAAAACACCAATTCCCAAAATGCACTGGTGATAGGTTAAAAAAGTGAAAGATCTGAAATGGGCCACTTTCTTAAAACTGTCATTGTTGTAAAATAATAAATGCAGGAATGGGAATGTTTAGAAGTTACAGAATAATAGAGGGGCCATGTGGGTACAGTGAGCATGAACTTAGAATGAGAAAAATAACTTAAACTTAAAGGATTAACTTGAATTATGCATTATTTTTTTTATAAATGAATGATTTAAATACTTACACACAAAAAAAACAAGATACTTAGGGAGAGCATCATGTTTTCATGTGTTATAAAAACCCAGTAACACCTGCTAACATCCATTTGTCATGAGTGGGAAAGGTAAAACCCAGGTCTCTGTCTCGGGTCATATGACTCTGCAACAGGACCTTGGTTTTAATCGGCTCCACCTCCGATTGGCACCCGGGTCGACCCGTTAATTTTGGCCCCAATACTGGCACAATGCGACATGTGTTGGAGTTCCATACGCTGGTGCATTAACGGACAGAAATATCTATGTATCAGCCATCATTTCATATCCCATTTTGAATCCAAAATCAGAAGTTATTGACTTTTGTCCCACATGGATACTCCAGTTATACTGTATTATAGTATATGCTGTACTGTATATAGTATATGTATATAGTGATACTCCAAATACTGTAGTGTTGGGTCGTTCATGAACGATCTGATTCTTTTGAACGGCTCAAAATATTTTTTTTCCAAGTTTTACAGTTTTATGTCGTGGTTGTTTGTTTTAGTTGCTGTCTCCTCTGCTGTTTTGTTCCCAACCGCCCTGGAACCATGACACGCCCCTTTTCGGGTGTGTTTTTGTGATGTCGAACATGACAGGCTGGAAAAAAACGTAATTTCTCCTGGCAATTGGAAAGGTGTCAATCACCTTTGGTGTAAAAAATGGTATATGACACATCATTTAAAAGTTATCTGTAAAAAGCTGAAAAATGACCTTGGCCTGCTTGAGACCCAAAACGCCAGTCACTGTCACATTTTTTTAAAATGAAGGAAAACATTGAGACAGTGTATTGATTTGAAATGGTTTTATAACAACACCTTTGGCGACTGCAAAGCTTCCACTTGTTTGCTTGCGCTGACTTCTAATGCTGCATCAACGTAGCTAACTCACCTTACAAAATAGAAACTTTGCCCTTTACCCAGTGTTTTCTCCCACTTTCTACCTCTCTGAGAGCCCCGCCAGGTGTGCCGTGAGAATGTTTCAAATTCCATGTCAAATGCATGAATAAACTTGGAAACTACCGCTTATGAATTGAACCCAATAGAATTGAATTGTTCAGTGACGGTGGTGAGCGGGGGAGGACTTCCCGAACTATGAAGGGAGTCAGAGGAGTCGTTTAAGGCTCCCGAGTTGCGAATGGAGTTCTCACGACAACCATTTCATTCCGTCCAAATGACTTTGATGGAGTGTGGAGGTGTCAACCGGTTCCATTCGTTCATTCCTTTTTAACTACAGGAAGTTGAACATTCACTCGCTCACTCACTATTTAGGGACTCCTGACTTGCGAGTCGTTTGAAAGATTTGTTTGTGATGAACGAGTCCTGCATGACTCACTTAGGCCGTAGTAATCATAATAATACACACATTTCCAGTGGGTTTTTTAGTGATTCAAAGGATATTGGTGTGTTGTGGGAATACTAAACACTGAACTAACCAATTTACTGTCGGTGAAATGGGTCGCTTTTTCCTTTTTCCGCCTCAGGGTTTAGTAGGACCACAAGGACTGAAAGGGACTCGGGTAAGGATGCGTTATTATTCGCTTTTTTTGCATGGTATGTCTTTTATGGAAGATGTTGCTCAGACCAGACAAGAAAGACGTGGTTGTGTTAGCCTGGCCAGCTAGCCTAGCTTAAATGCCAAGAAATATACCATGTTGTTTATTGTGCTTTTACATGGGATTTCAGGCTGGCTGGCCAGTTTCTAAGTGATATTTTCCTTCCCAATTGGCATATTCCATATGGTTTGAAGCACAGGAAAACAAAAATTGATAAGATATTTCACGGGCCAGTATGGTTGTTTCATCCATGACATAAAAGGTTATAACATGAGCTGAATCACAGAGAAGGTTCAAAGAAAAGCTCAAGAACGGTTTGAATCTGATTATAAATAGTGAATTTCCATAACTTGAGTCCTTTGATAGTGGGGCAAGCAAAAAGCCACATCGATCTTTTTTACATTTTGACGATACTGAATAATAATAATAATATGTCACAACTTGGTTTGCCTTTATGCCTTTTATTCCGCGGTGGCTTTTGAGGGTCATTCGTTTTTGATTTGTTTTTCAAGATGAGTTAAATAATTTGTCTTTTTATGTATTTATTTATTTTGTTTTTTGCCCTAATAGAGTCCTCTTGTTTTCTTGTCTGGTTAAAATTTAAAAAAAAAAGAAAGATTTAAAACGCAACACAAAGAAATTCATACCTCAGCTTCTGTTTCTTGTTAAAGGGGAACTGGTATTTTTATTTTTTTTTACCTAAGCTTTATATAAAAATTGGGAAAGAAGGCTTAGGTTTAAAAAAAAAAAATACCAGACTTTCCTTTTTTTTAAAGGAAAGTCATTGTTGCATTGTTGTAATACATCCACCTTGCAAAATCAACACAACACAACTTCACACGTTCTATCGCCAGGTTTCCAGAGATGTTTCCCTTTCGAAAAAAAAATGTCCACATCCTGTTCCCTTGTCCTCTTCCTCCCCCTTTAACCTGTGACATATGACCTTTTAATCATTCTGACTCCACCACTTCCAAGTCTTTTGTCATTTCATTTGCTCTCTCTCTGCACATTCAACTGGCCCAAAAAATATGCAGAATACCAAACTACGGTCAAGTGGTATTGAGTGAATAATCGTTCATTTGTATTGGCTACTGCAAAAACAACCAAATTCCAAATTTCCTAAGAGCATTGAAAATGCAGATGGAGAGTTGTGATCTCGTGTTGCTGTTTTTACTCTGTGTTCCTGTCTTCCTTTTTGTTTTTCCGCAGGTCTTCCTCTTCCCCTTTTCCTTCCCTCCGCCTTGCTCTGCGGCCCATGGCTCTTTTTATTGCCGGGGTCGCCCTCTCTCCCTCTCCCAAAAACCTTGGCCTACCGCTCCTCCTCCTCCTCCTCCTCCTCCTCCTCCTCCTGCACTTTAATGTAGTCCCGGGTTAATCTTCTTCCTCCTCCTCCTCCTCGTAATTTCCTTCATTTTTTTCTAAATCACTCACACTCTCCCGAAACCCTCCATGGCTGACAGGCAACGCCCCCAAAATTAGGGACCTGCAAAACTCATATTTTTCATGGTCGATTAATCAGTGGTGTATTAATTCGTTGGTGTGAGCGAATAATCGATTATTTGAATTAACCGATGGGGTTGAATGACTGAACAGTCAATTATTCAAAATTGTGGTACGAGCAAGTAATTGTTTATTTTAATAACCGACTATTAGGATGTGCCGACAGGATCAGAAGTTAACAGCTGCCAAATGCGTTAGATTTCCCTATTGACGCAGTAAAACAACCGAAGCGACTGCACGCCACTCTGACTTAAAGGTTCTTCACGGGTCCCAAAACCCGAAAATTTCGAATCCCTCTTAAAATGCTGTTTTTCTAGACCGTCAACGTCGGATGAAATAGAAAAGGCTCAAATTGTTAAAAGATCTTAACAAACATTGAGGAAATGCAATTAAGAAATAGGAATTGTATGTATTTATTTATCCCCAAAATACTTTGTTACATGTAACAAAGAACAAAGTGTCCTTGGGTTTCTGAAAGGCGCTATATAAATCCCAGCTATTATTATTATTATTATTATTATTATTATTATTATTATTATTATTATTATTATTATGTAATCAAATTACTTATTCTTTCAGTGAAAACTACCCACACAAAAGTTGCTCTAAAATAATATATTTTTTGCCGTCACAAACCAATAAGCAAATTTTCAAATATTCCTACCCCTCCCTACTCCAAACACAAAACTGGTGTTATATACTGGATATTCAGTAACCTGGAGGTTCAAGATGGCGGAGCGTTGCCTGTACAATCAGAAAACCCTTTTCCCTCCAATCATTACTTCCTATCCTATAAATAAATTCACATATAATGATAATATATCGCACTGGGATCCCTGCCAAGCCTGTTGGCCTTTGTGAACAGATATGTAAATGGTATTGTAGCCAAAATTATTGTCACTCGTAGTTCTAAATTGTTTTATTTTTGCAGTTCAGGGATAAGGAATTTAATGAAGTCGGCACTTGCCCAAGATTTGATTCCTTTTAGTAGCGGACATTTTTAGCTATTTTTTTTAGCTATTTTCAAAAAGGGTTATGTAAAATAAGGGGTTAGGGTTATTCGGGTATCAGGTTCGAAACAGTCATATGTAGGTTATGTTATATTCTGTAGATATATATATATATATATTCTTTTTAAGTTTTGTAAAGTTTAGTAAATGGGTTTGTTGTCGTTATGTACTGTAGGTTCGAGATTGTAAAATATTGGTAGAATTTTAAACTATGATTATCTATGAGGTCACTAAAGGTGAACTTTACACATTATGGTTATAGATGGTTACATGCTCTTGCTAATGCTGATACTAGCGAGTCGCGACATCTTGTGACACTGCATAGGAACTGCAATGGGAAACTTGAGAGATAAGCGTGTATTATGTCCAATTTAACATTAAATAATTTTGAAAAACAGTATGTAGGGCAAAGTGTTTTTTGTGAGGCGAGTAGTTCACTAGGTTATTCTATTGTTCGTTGTGGACTTTTTCTCAGTGGAAGCTGAGAAGCATACTAGTTATGAAATCATTTCAAATCAAAATTCCCTATCAATATAGTCTTTTTAATTTAGTCAGGCAGCCGTGTAATAAGCAGGATAATGTGCAGCCAGATGTTCATTACGATGCAAGATTCTGGAAATAAACCCGCTCACCAATTCAACTTCCATTCCCTTTCCCTAACCCCCTCTACTTACCTTCCCTTTCCACTAATTCATATGAGAAGAATGTCAGTTTGGGCCTCATTCATAAACCTATACAAACAGGTTCACTCATTTTTTTTAAATCAGTATTTTTAATATTCATATTTAGGTATATATATTCTTCTATGGCATGTAAAAAATGTTTAAATATTGAAATGTAAGAATATTTATTCATTTGAGTGTAGGAAAAAGTCAATTTTTGGCTTTAAAGGTTGTAACAACAGATTTTTACTATATGTTTGTTACATGTAATGTGTATAATAAATAATAATAAAAATGAGCCGCCATATCCCTTATGAAATACAAAACTATTGGAACTAGAATATCTATGTCAGTTATTCACAAACATTCAATCAGTATTTAAAAGTAAATGTTTTTAAAAATATAATTATTATTATATTTACCACATCTCACCATATAATTATTAAGTGTCCATGGCGATATGAAAGTTAACCACTTCTCTTATAAATCTTCCTCTCATAAAGATTCCTCTTATAAATATTCAAAATGAAAAATCATGATGAATTGGTTTTTTTTTGTAATTTGAATTGGTGTCAGTCAAATCCATATCAATCCAATTTAGGAGGTACACAGATGTAATATGAACAAATTGAGCAAAATATTTTTGCTCAAGAATTTTTTAAAACTACTCACAAAATATATTAATAAGATATATTATATAACAGAATTGTAAGAAATTGTAAAAAAATTAAGAAATGGTTTAGCGAATGAGGCCCATTGAGTCCAAATAGCTCATTAGATGTAACAATATGTTGAAATTAGAAAACACCCTACCTTCACATACCTTTAAGGTGTCTAAATTACACCCCACTCTGACGACTATTGTGGAAAAAAAACAACCAAAAAAACCCACATTTGCTTCATACATTTTGTGGGAAATTGAGCAGGAGGACTAAAGTGTGTCTTTTTTTTTTTTAATGCGTTATTGTTTGCAGGGAGAGAGGGGCAGGAAGGGCCACAGGGGGGCCAAAGGGGAAAGGGGAGACCATGGAGCACCAGGATTAGATGCCCCCTGTCCGTTGGTATGTCCCTAGAGCACCCAGCCACTCGGAGGCAAAGGGAAAGGCCGCTTAGACCTTCGACCTTGGCCTAGACCTAAACCTAGGCCTTAGAATGCCGTAGAACCCAATGGAAGATTTGGGATTCCGGAATGGCTTCCCTTTGCCTTCGGTATTTAATTGTTCTAATACACCCCCAACACCCCCAAAAGGGCAGTCTTGGTCACAAGCGTCCACCTAAGTCATTGGACTTGATGGGAACCTCTGGACCACCAGACCAACACACTGCCCTGGGGGGGAGGGGGTTCTCTTCTTTTCAGGGTTCAGACTGGCAGGAACTGGGACGCCACTGCCGATGAAAAGCGGCAATAGACGAAAGTACAACACAAGGGGCAGGAAGCATCTGGTCCTTTTGTTACCTGCTTACACTTAGCCCCATAACAAAAAGTCCAACAGTCCACTGGAGATCTTTTGATGGACCTACTCTGCTCCATGTTGCTTACAGACTGAAACCTTTTCGGTCAACATTTACAAGACATTTAGACTCTTTCACCCAAAATTCCAACTCATCCCAGCCGGTCCAGTTCCTGCCAGTCGTAGCGACGGTGGACCGCCCGTTTCAGCAAAACAACCCCGCCATCTTTCACCTCCGCCGGTTGGACAACGGATCCTGCTTCACCCCAACGCTCGACTCTGCCGTTAACTTTATAAGGGTCGCGGAGAACCCAAATGTTTAAAACGCCATCATCTATCAAACAGGGCTTCCGTGGATTTAAGGGGGAGAAAGGTGAACCGGGCCTGCCAGGCCTGGACGGGCTGGATGCCCCGTGCCCCGTGGTATGGTGCTCCCTCCCCTTCCTGTTTCCCAGCATGCCTTTTTTTAGCTTTCCCTGACCCTATCCCTAACCACATCCAAATAGGCCTATACACTGTAGTAACATGCTTGCTTGGATAAAAGGAAAAAAAATAAAAATAAAATTTATAACATAGTATAGTAAATTTACTAACTGCTTGGCTCGGATTTCCTCAATGTTCTACTCATTGTTTATTAATAATTCAACTTTTTTCAACATATTTCTATTCATATGTATTATATATATTTTAATAATTACAAAATATACAAAAAATTGTAAATTAAATATATATGTGTGTATATATATATATATATATATATATATATATATATATATATATATATATATACACACATTTAACAATAATAAAATATTTTTTATTTATATGTATACCCAGTCTATACTTAACCCTAACCCTATTCTATACTGCCACAAAGCCCCTGTCATAGCCTTTTTTGTAATTTTTTGTAAATTTATCTGGTGCATAGAGCACATTTTTTGTACAAATATATATATATATATATATATATATATATATACACACTGTAAATTTACTGAATATTTTTATTTTGTTGTTTTTTTAGACTTTCGTATTATTTTCTTTATGCTACTCCTCTTTCAACTATTACCAAGACAAATTCCTCGTACACTATGTGAAAATGCACTTGACCCAATAAATAGATTCTGGCCCTACAACATATAACGTTTAAACATAACATTTTATTATAATTATTTTTTTAACTAACACACTTGCCTTTACGTTGCATGGATAATTGGATATGTCTCACATTAAAAAAAATGGATGAATAGAAAAGGCCTGAAATATCCTGAATAAGCTGATCTAAACACTTAATGCAAGTAATTCAGATCCTTTTCCTCTTGCATGGAGCACCAGTTTTTCTTTTTATTTATTTTATTTTATACTATCTTCCCGGTGGCCACACGTTCGGGTTTCCAGGAACAGGAAGGTGGCTGTTTTGGCCAAAAGGATCCAGGGCCCTCTGACCGTCCTGTATTTACTGTATTTAAATTTCAAACTTATATTCGCTAGAGGTCTTGAATGGTATAGAATTGTTTTTTTCATCCTCTTCAGAAAATTTATTTATTATTAGAATTGTTGACCTTTGTTTTAAGATACTGTCTTAGAAAATAATTGAAAAAAAATCTGTGGTGTGAAAGTGGTATAGTAAAGATTTCTTTTGCATCTGTTTTTTATTAGTAGTAGTAATATTAGTATATTATTATTATTGTGGTTGTTGTTGTTTATAATAATAGTAGTAATAATAATAACAATAATCATATAAAAGGTATAAATAATTATTATTATTAATAATAATAATAATAATAATAATAATAATAATAATAATAATAATACATTGATTTTTGATGATGACGTATTTTTTTCTACGACATTACACTGCTATTGTAGTTGCTGTAATTTGCTCGATGCTTGCGCGTTCAAGAGGCTGTTTCTTTGGGTGATCTTTGGTCTAAACGGTATATTTCCCTGCCTCACACTTTGTATTTCTCTCTACAGGGAGACGACGGGTTACCTTTACCCGGGTGTTGGAATAAAGTGAGTTAGAGAGACGGACGCTGCTGCTGCTGTTTTGTTGTTGTTGTTTATCATGTCCAACCCTAATCCTATGACGTGGTGCTAACTAGTGTTGTTCTGTGCTTGTGTTTCTTTTTGCAGTGACCATAACCCCGGAATGGCATGCGTGCGTGTACATAGAATATTTATTTTTTTACTCTTACCAGGTTCTGTTATACTGTTGGGAGAAAAAGAAAATAAGAGAAAAAAAACAAGAAATGGCAAGATTTTTGTACAGATTGTTTATTTTTAATACGTATGATAATGTTTTTATGTATTGGATTTTTTTTTTTTTTTTTTTTATATCTATGCATTATTTTACTAATGGCCCGGATAAGTGAAAAAAAAAAAAGACAAATGATGTGGCTCCATATGCATGATATTTGTGCATAATGTGAAGTGGATGTTGCTTATTAACTTATTGTACTGTTGTGTTGTAATGGACCACGCTGCACTGATGAGTGGCTGGATACAGGAAGTGGGACGCCTTAAGATTCACGGTTGGAGCTTCCTCCTCCTTAAAACAATGATTTTTACCTGAGCTCATTCTTTGTCTTTTCCCAGTGACAGACAGCACTGTTTTGAGTCTGCACTTTGGAATTATATATTACATATCTATATCCATCTAGATAGATATGTAATAATAATAAAATATAAAGTGTTATCCTATCTATCTATCTATCTATCTATCTATCTATCTATCTATCTATCTATCTATCTATCTATCTATCGATCTATCTATCGATCGATCTCACCAGCAGGAGGAGGAAGCTACTCTAAAATCCAGTCTTTTGTTTGTTGGTGACCAATGTATATTTAGAGCGATAAGATAACACTTTATGAATCCGCTGGGTTTCTCAATATTGCCGCAGTATTACATTATGCTCGTAGTTTCATAATTTACCAACTAACATACTTCACAAAACTCAACTTCCACCTCCTGTGAAATTGACTGTCGATGGTCTGAGTGGAACAGTGACGAACAAGCACTTTGTTTGTCGAGGGACGGTGCAAAGCGTCAAATTATTCAGTTGCTGCTGTGTGGCGTTGGCAGTTTTATGTAAAACTGGCAACCCAAAATTCGGCAAAACATCAGGCCCCAGAACACCCAGGAGAAGAGCTTTTCAACCAGAATTAACCAACTTGAATCTTTGAAACCAAGGCAGAAAAACCTAAACCAAAGCTAAACTTAAAAAAACGAAAAAAAAAAAAAAAAAAAAAACATTTTTAGTTGTTTAATTTGTTCTAGTACATTTGTAAATAATTGTGCCAATTGTTTAAAACTTTTTTTGTTTGTTTTTTTGTTTTTTTTTACAATCTGGCTGTCGTTTAGGATAGTGTTTGTACATTTATTATTATTATTATTATTATTTTTTTACTATGCTACTTGGTTTTGTTTCGTTTTTATTCCATTCTGTGACAGTATACAGTCATGTAGTTTCTGAAGATGTATTGCTGCTCCCCCTACAGGCAAACTGCTGCAACAGCCTCATTGCCTCAAATCCCCTTGACTCCTCATCCATTTATATTTATAGAATGAATAACTTTTTTTTTTCATAGAAGTACAGAAGTGAATCTTTATGGACATCTAACCTAATTGTTACTGTTAGAAAATGTAATATTAACAAAGTATCAACAAACCAAAATCTGTGTTGCCAAAAAAAAAAAAAAAAGTGGATGAGGAGTCAGCCACAGTAGAGCTTTGTCCATCACATGCTGCTCACACAATAAAGAAAGATATTTTACGTGCTTTGCTCTGCCGGGTTTTTTTTTTTTTTTGTATTTTAACCACAGGGACTCCAGCTTCAAAATATATGAAAAAATATTGTGCATTTTTTAAAGAAATATATATATATTATATTTCATAATACATGTTCTTTTTTTTAAGTAAAAATATTATGAATATTAAAAACATCTTTATTTCAATAAACAAGATTTGGAATATTTTATATATGTATATTGAAATATATATATTATATTTTATAATACATATTCAGGATATACATTTTTAATAACAATATTCTGAATATTAAAAACATCTATTCATGTTTCAATAAACAATATTTGGAATATTTTATATATATATTTGTTAAATAATAAATATTCAGAATTTTGATTTTTTGGTAAAAAAAAAACTATTCTGATTATTTTTTCTGAACATTCAGAATATATTTAAACATTCAGAGTATTTCTCAGCTCCCCTGTTGCTGTAGAATATCTCGTATTTGGTTATTCAACACTCACCAACTGGCCTTGATGTCGTCGCGATTTTAATCCCAAATACATAAGCATGTGGCCATGTCAAAACAATGTTCTAACGTGTACAATGTGTTCAAACTGATAATTGCAATAAAAAATGACATTTCTAAAGACAAACGTGAATTATAGGCTTTAGTTTTTACATTTAAATGCAGTGGCTTTCTTAACTGTTCAACCCTCGTGATGCTCTGGAGTGGAGTGTGTGTGTGTGTGTGTGTGTGTGTGTGTGTGTGTGTGTGTGTGTGTGTGTGTGTGTGTGTGTGTGTGTGTGTGTGTGTGTGTGTGTGTGTGTGTGTGTGTGTGTGTGTGTGTGTGTGTGTGTGTGTGTCTGTGTGTGTGTGTGTGTCTGTGTGTGTGTCTGTGTGTGTGTGTGTCTGTGTGTGTGTGTGTGTGTGCACACCGCATGAATTGAATGAGCTGCCCTCGGTGAGTTGTCTTTAACTTCATCATTGTTTTGAAGACGTATTAGAGGCCTGAAAACGGCAAATTCCAACTCCATAAGAAGTCCCAATTGAATTGAATAGTTGGACCTTTGGACCTTGTTTTATCTGTTATTTGACTAATTTATCCATATTGTCAAGGAACACTTTTACCCAAAATAATGTGATTTCTAAACATGCTCCCCCCACCCCAATTTTAAAACTTAAAACGCCTCTTTGTTCCATTTGCGAGATAAGTAATACTGCAAGTTCCCTATTGTTCTTTAGTGCTAACATTTTGTTATAGCCCATATTTTACGTGAGTTTAAGCTGAGCCTTTTTGTATTTAGAAGCAATTCATGAAAAACAAATGAAAAATGAAAATAATAAAATCACATCAATTGTATATTTTCCCCCTTAGGGTCAACATCCGTTCCAGCTTGCCAAATAACCGTGTGGTGTCGGCGGAAGCGTCGCCAGGACAAGGGGGAACCTTTCCACTTCGGTGGATGTCTGGACACAGGGCCAGTAAACTGCACCGCGTGGTGGAAAACAGGAAGCAACAGTGACTATGAGGAGACTGAGAAAAGGTTATCAATAGTTTATTTTTCACTCTTTTCTTTTTTTTATTTTTTTTATTTATTTTTTAAATTTTTTAGCTCTTTTGGAGGCTCCTGTTCCGACCACTAGGCCACCTGCCATGGCCGCCGCGGGCCACTCGGGGGCGACAGAAACAACGGTGTCGTACTCTTTGATTTATTTGAAAAACAAGCCATGAAAACACTTCTTGATTTTTGTTGTTTGTTGTTTTTATTTATCTGTCGCCAATTCTACTGTTAACTGTGATTTCAACAATTCAGAGCAGCTCACAGAAACAGATAGACGCCAGTTTATTTCTCCGACAAATGTTTAAAAAAAAACTCTTTTATGATTCCTTTATTAACCTTATCAGACTCACTGCCATCTGGATAATATCCCTTTCTGTTCATTTTGGGAAATAACTTTGAAATCAGCGTTGAGACAGCGATTTTTGTTTTTATTTACTTTTCTGCTGGTCGCCATAAACCAATGTTGTTCATTGTAAGTATTGTACAATATATAAGACATTTTGTATGTGTAACCTATTTACTCTTTGTATAAAGACGACTACTTTTATGAGATATGGTGTCAGCAACAGCATCAAAATATCATATATATATATAATTATTTGGATTTTCTTACAAAAAAATTATAGATATCAGTTTTCTGATATTTTCCTATTTTATTAAAAATATGAATGTGATTTCACAGATATAATTGATCAGATTTACCATAAGTAATAAGAAATATTATATATGCATTTTGATTTTAAGGTAATAAAAATAATGAATATAATCATAATAAATTAAGAAAATAATAAATAACATACAGTATAAATAAAATAATTTGTTACAGTAAAAAAAAACTAAAATATAATATATGCCATGAGTGTAACTTTTTCAGTTTTTTTGTTTAATATTGATTGAATTTAATATATTTTAATTTTGATTGTTCTGTCTTCGCTGCCCTTTATGATCAATATGTATCACACAAACGTTCCTGTTTTATTGGAAATCAATGAGCAGAATCATTCCTTATGTCATATTGACATCTGCCATGGAAACAGGCCGAAGCCAAAAAAACGTGTTTCTCTATTTTAATATTTTATTTTATTGTATTTTATCTACTTTTATTTGACTGTATTTTCCACTAAATGGGTATTTGTAACGCAGCTTATTTACTTGCACCGTACCGTTGTTTGGACTTAATAGATTTTAATGACACCATTGAAGTGTTTTCATGAAGTAGGTGTCATGTGTCCCAAACTTTATTTTTTGGGTTGTGAAAAAAGTTAAATGGAAATATATAATGTAATCTAATAATAACAATAATAATAATAATAATAATAATAACAATAATAATAATAATGGAGATACAGTACATTACAATGTTATTCGTCACGTTCACCACCTTCACTGCCACAGGTTCAAAGTCATCTTTCTGCCCACACTTTATTGTTTTATTTTGTTACAATAGGAAGGTTTTATCACATTGGATTGGTATAAATTCCACTTATTCTAGAATTTATTTGAGTTTTAAAACCATTTACTGCTACAGTTACTGTGGGAACTCAGTGGGCTGTTTCTGCAACATGAACTACAATATACCCCCCAAAAAAATAAATAACTCAAGAATTATGACATTTTATTAGTTTAGAATGAACAAAATACAACTTAACATGTAAAATACCATTTTATTCCCCAAAATACCATTTAACATGTAAAACCATATATACAGTATATACCGTTTATTATTTGAAATGCCCCCTGATATGTGTTTAAATTCTTGTTTTTAATACAATAATAGTATTGCAATAATCAAGGGCATAAAACTAACATTTCAAGTCAACACATTTTTAAAGAAAAATGTATTTTTTTAGAATTTGCTATATGGTGGAACTTGTTCAGACTTTTTCTCAAGAGTTTGATACATAAAAAACATGCACATGTTCAAGTAATGATAATTATGTATCAAATGTATAGTAATAGAATTTGGAATGGAATATATAGAAAATAATAATATTGCATATCTACGGTATATCTCCGTCATCCTGTGATTTGCTTTGACTTTAAAAGTGATAAAAAAACATTATGAGCACATTGCAGCAGTGTTTTCAAGTTCACCGTACCATGATATTCAAAATCCTATAATATACAACTATATATATATATATATATATAATTTATACTGTATATTCAAGAGGGTCCTGCAACTACCTTTGTAAATTTAGCATATTTTGCATCTAGTTTTCTCTCAAGTTTTCTATTGAAGTTTTCTCAATATTTCTATAGTTTCAATTCAAATTTGAATTATATTGAATTATATGCAATATTTAAATGTTGGGGTTCTTTTATTTTTATGGAATTTAAGTATGGTGTTCTGAACATCCACAAAATGCTGCCTATAATGTTATTACACATTTAAAGTAAAAAGAAAAACATGACTACTATGTATTTTCTGTAGGTCAGTGTAATTTGCAGTTAAATTTGGAATTTAAATGACATTTAGTAAAAGATAATTTTCAGTGGTTGGTTAGATAGGGTAGTAACACACTATGTTAAAAATCCGTATAACCAGATTGTGTGAAAATCAGGTTATTTCACTATTTAAATATGATAGGAGGGCATTATCTGAAACCATGTGCATGCTGATGTTCAACTATGACAAGCTCTATTCTACATTTTGAGATTCTATTTTCCCTTCTTTTCTGTTTCAGTAACATAACTTTCAACTTTTTAGTATTTCATTGTATTTCTGCACAGTATGAGGAAATAGGTGTGTTGATTCAAACAGGATTGAATCGCAGATTTCGGAGGATGAGTGCTAGCAGAACGTTGAATTTCAGACGTACAAGTTTGTTTCCCCCACATTCAGTGGGATCAGTATCAAATGTAGTCCATAGCTATGTGTATTTTAGTAAAACTTATTGAGTGTGGTGTCAAAAGTGAATGTTTTAGGGTAACAATGTTTTTCTCTTCAAAAGAACAGATCTTTTTACTTTTTATAATCCACAAAGAGGCAGCTTTTCGCACCGATTGCCAGGACAAAATTTCACTGCTGAATACGAATGACATGAAATAATAAAATGGGATTGATTCAGAATAAAGACTGGCATTTTAATCTTCCTCTGAAATCCTATATATACATTGCAGCAAATATTGGAAACAAAGTAAAAGGTCACTGAGAGGGTGACATAGGCCATTGTTTGCTAATTGTCTAACACGCTACCAAAAAAAATTCACGGAGATCAAAATATACATTTTATAACTTTTAATCATTAAAAGAATTTACTTAGTATAAAGTGCAAAACTATACTCAAAATAATCACAGCGATCATAGACTAAAAATGCAGTCAACAAAAAATACGGTGACCCACTCTTTCTACCAGTTGCCATGCAGGTGAACAGGTGATAAGTTAACTATACGAATGTCCCCGCCCATATCTGTGTGACTTGAATATATCATCCACCCTGATTGTGCAATAACAAATAAACAACCAAAATATAAACCATCACAACATTATCCATTTACAATTCATTCTAAAATTCACAATAAATCACTTCATAGCTCCTAAATACCAGCCCCTAATTATTAAATTATTACACAATAATTACTCACATTTCACAAGCTAATAGGACAATAATCAAAGTCCATAAATTGACTTTATATTTCCCTCTTTTTTCTTCCTCTTGATCCTGTAAATGAGTCATAAGTCATTAAGACCAGAGGTTCCAGGACATAGCCTTAGTCAGAGTGATCTTTACTATCACTCTACACCAATCAGCCACAACATGAACAGACAGAAGAAGTGAATAACATTGATCATCTCGTTCCAATGGCACTTGTCAATGGGGTGGAATATATCAGGCAGCAGATGAACAGTCAATTCTTGAAGTTTATGAAAAATGGCCAAGCATAAGGCTTTCACAAGGGCAAAATTGTGATGGCTAGACGACTGCGTCAGAGCATCTCCAAAACGCAGGTCTCGTAGGGTGTTCCTGGTATGCAGTGGTTTAGTACCTACCAAAAGTGGCCAAAGGAAGGACAACCACTGAACCTGCGATGGGATCATGTGTCATTGATGCACGTGTGGAGTGAATGCTACCCTGTCTGGTCCAATCCCACAGAAGAGCTACTGTAGCACAAATTGCTGAAAAAGTTAGTGCTGGCTATGAAAAAAGGGTTTCAGATTTCAGACCTCTGTCCACCACCGAAAGCCCCTACAATGGGCATGTGGGCGTCATAACTGGACCATGGAGCGATGGAAGAAGGTGGCCTGGTTTGATGAATCATGTTTTCTTTCACATCATGTGGATGGCCAGGTGCGTGTGCGTCGCTAATCTCGGGAAGCAATGGCCCCAGGATGCACTATGGGAAGAAGGCAAGCCAATGGAGGCAGTGTGATGCTCAGGGCAATGTTCTGCTGGGAAACCTTGGGTCCTGGCGTTCATGTGGATGTTTCTTTGACACGTACCATCTACCTAAACATTGTTGTAAAGCACGTACACCTCTTCATGACAGCGATATTCCCTGATGGCAGTGGCCTCTTTCAGCGGGATAATGTGCCCTGCTGGGAATGGTTTGAGGAACATGACAAAGAGTTCAAGGTGTTCACTTGGCCTCCAAATTACCTACATCTCAATCCGATCGAGCATCTGTGGGATGTGCTGTAATAAAAAGCCTGATCCATGGAGGCCCCACCTCACAACTTGCAGGACTTAAAGGATCTGCTGCTAACATCTTGATGCCAGATACCACAGGACAATTTTTAGAGCCCGTGTGGAGTCCATGCCTCAACAGGTCAGAGCTATTTTGGCGGCACAAGGCAGACCTCCACAATATTCAGCAGGTGGTTTTAATGTTGTGGTTGATCGGTGTATATCTGTCAGTCAATGTCAGAGTCTAGGTAGAGGTCAAAGTGTCACAATGTGTATCAGCCACACCTTATCCAGCTCTGGCCTCCTGTAGCAGACAGACCATGGTTATTGGCCGGTCCAGGCAGCTGCTTTTTGTTTTGATTTACAGCTGACGCATAAAGCCTCTCCTGTCTGGAAAGGTTTGTAGGACTCCTCCCATGACCCAGGAATTACGAGGTGCCGTGTTGTCCACTATAAGCACTTTATGTCCAGGGACGAGGTTATGCTTCACTCCTGACCATCTGTGACTCCTGCAGTTGAGGTAAGTATTCTTTAACCCATCCCTTCCAGAACAATTTTAACATGTACTGGACCTGCTTGCATTGTCTGCAACCATCATAGTATTTTTGCCTCTTGGAAGTCTCCTTGTGGCAAAGATGGTATAGTCTTCAAAAGTAACAGGTCATTAGGCTCCATGGATGCTTTGGTAATTGAACGGCCCTTGATGATGGCTTCCACTTCACAAACCCCTTGTGAAGGCCTTCTTCGTCCAAGTTTTGCACATTTTAATTGGAATTGAGGACTTTCCGCAATTAACCTTTCGCAAGATCCTCCATGGTGTGAGCCAGCTAGGGGGTTAAAAGTCCATTTTATTCCTTTCTGGAGAAGAACATCATTAATCTGCGACTCACTCCACTGCTCAACGGCTGTTCTCAATTCACACTCTGCTCCCATGAAGTTTGTCCTGTTATCAGAGCGCAGTTCAAGACCTTGACCACATCCTGCTATAAAGCGTCTGAGTGCATTTATGAAAGAATCCGTGCCCAGTGAAGGTGCCACTTCAAAGTGGATTGCTCGTAGGGCCAGGCAGGTAAAAATGATTTCATACCTCTTCGCTACAATCCTTCTGCTCCTCACATCGAACAGTCCGAAATAGTGTCCAGGCTGCCCCTTTGCAGCCTGGAGAATTCCTCTGGAAACCTCTTCCTTTGGCTGAACCTGATGATCTCCAACTTGATAATCTCGAGTTCTGCTGTCTCAAGCTCCTCCAGTTATAGACAACTTGAACCCGTCTTCCTCTTGAAAGTTTCCATATCTTTCTCCAATGAACATCGTTGTTCTTCCACAACAAAGTCAGACTGTGCAAGAGCTATGCTCAGTTGTCTCCTCTCCTCCTCAGTTGTGTTGTTGTCTCCACTTCTGGCCTTTGAGACAAGAGCCAGGTCTTGAATCTCAAGACCATGCCACAGACTTTCTCAGATATGTCTAAGGCTACGTTCACACTGGAAGCCTTAGTGCTCAGATTTATTGCTCAGATCCGATTTTTTTGTTTGGCTGTTCACATGAATTTTTTTAATGTGACCAATATCCGATTCCGGTGTGAACTGGTCATGGTCCTGAACTGACCCGCATGCGCAGAAGTAACAAAGACGTCACAGGCAGAACGCTGTTGTATGGAAGTAAACACAGCAGGAAAATGCACAGCGGCACAGTGGTTGTCGGGCGGCTAGGGACTGTGTGCTTCGGCTCAAGCTCGTGGATGAAATCTTTAAATCCAGACAGGGGCACGGTGCTTTTTTTGTTTCGTTCAATAAGTACATTTTGCGAAATAAAAACACAATGTGCACCAATTGCGCCCCGATCGCTCCCTAAGACGACACACACACGCACACACAATTATAGATCCGGTGCTATTCATAGAATGCGACGGGCGTGGGTGCTCCCTCGGGAGGTCGGTGAATTTATGTACTATTTATTTTCCTTCCCTGCGCTGTTGCAGTATTCTCAGAAACCACAGGTGGCAGTAGAGAGAAAGTACCGCGTGAAGCAGGAATTAGTACACGAACTAGACACCACGAAAACATGGCTGCACGCACAGCATCAGAGCTTGTGCCAAGAAGGAATTGCTGTTCCTGGTGGTTGAAACGACAATGGCGGGGAAAATAAACAAGAAAAGTGCGGAAAAGGAGAAAAGGAGCTGGTCTGTCTGCCCGTACCATGCTGAGACCAGAGAGGGGGGTTGAAGTTATGTCTTGCTCAGCATTGAACCGTTCCGTTCAAGAACACACAATGTGTAATTATTCTCTGTCATCGCAAGATTCTCCAAAAAGAAACTGCGCATAAATACCAATAAAAACATTACCTTTTATTTGTAAACTGAACTTTACAACGACCCTGTTAATTTACAATAATCACCAAACCTGAAAGAGCTCTTTGCGTATTCTGTTTTGTCTCTGCGTCAAAAAGTGATTGGTAGACTTGGAATTTCACATCTGACCTGTGCTGCAGATCAGTTTTGGCCAACGTGTCAGCAATAAAACAGCAAAACGCTGATCTCCCATTGCTTCCAATGCATTTCCAGGGAACGCCCCTCACGCCAAGTTAAGAAGATCTCAGAGGGTGCAACCATTGCACAAGTCCCCACGTGCCATGGCACCACACTCTGGTGATGTAATTTGCATCATGCGCTCCCTCACGCCCTCGCGCTTGAGGCAAGTATAAACCTAGCTTACAGTGGCGAGTGGACGCGCGGGGTGTGCCGGGGCAGGGGCGGTCGCGGTGGGGGTGCCGGGGTGGAGGCGACCGTGGTGGGGGTGCCGGGGTGGGGGCACCTTTGTGTGCTGACCTTTTGTGTGCTGCTCCATGAAATGAGTCGGTCGCTATGGCTCCCAGTGTTCCTTTCCACACCGTTCTCAAAAGCCTTCATAAGCTTATGATATTTTAATGGATCATCATTGCAGATTGGGTATCTCTCTCTTTGCCAAAGATGAGAGACATTGCTGCTGTATCAGCAGTGTAGTTATTTCATTTTGCTTTCTCATAATGCCAAACATATTGTTTTGATCTTCATTTTGTGGACCAATATTTGCATTCGAAGCATCTCCATTGCATTTGTGTATTTAATTGAGCATTGCGATACACTGAATGTTGCTCAGGTTCATGGCATCTTAATGACACAGGCTCTGATCGAATAAACTGAGATTGATTTTTCTCTTCAGCCTTAGTTCCTGTAGCCAGGTGGTCACCTTTGATTTCCTTTTGTGACATTTGTGGTATAAATTGATTGGCCTTAGTATTGAGGCTTCGCATTTTTTCTTGCCCTTTTCACATATATGAGTTAATTCCAGCTGACTGCTTTGTGCAAGAGTTTATCCCACTTTGGATGCTCTGAGATTTGGACACATTTAGTTAAGCCATGTGTGCTGCAATTTCCTTATCAAATTGAAGCTGCTCCTTCCTTTTACGTAGCCCTTCCTCCTCTTCTTCCGGTTCATGTTTTTCCTTTCATAATTTTTGTCTTATGTTTAATGCTGCCAAGTCAGCCTCCGCTCTAAGACATGCGGAATAAATATTAGAAGCAGTAGACTTTCTTCCTGTTGCAGAGTTTTGTGATCTGGATACTCTGCTTCCCACGTTTGACACACTGTCGCTCGGGTTTACATCATCTTGCAAGTCATCCGTCATGATTATGGATGCAGCCCACGTAAGTACTTAAGGATCATCAGCTTTTGGAAGAAAATACATTTGTTCATTCATTCCTACAGGATCAGATTGAACACGACTGTCATGGTGGAGCAGTTCCTCTGGTTCACTCAACCACTGTTCAACATCCCTTTTAAATGTGTCACTGTATTCCACAATGCTGGAAAACCATTCATTTTGTTTGCTCTGTTCATCCTCTTTTAGTAAAGGAATCAACATATTATGTGAAGCCGTTGCATTTTCACAAAGTTGAATTAAACTCTTTTAAAGGGGTGTACATGTGAGACATTTTCCTTTTTTTCATTAATGAGTCCATTTGTGGTATGAGTCCTTAATTTTATTCACAGTCATTTTACGTATCCGTTAAAGCTTTTGAATTATAATAATAATAATAATAATAATAATAATTATTATTATTATTATTATTATTATTATTATTATTATTATTATTATTATTATTATTTACAAAGGCCTTTTCAGTGAATTTAGTTTCTCTTTTCCACACCCCATTTCCGATCCTGCAACACCAGCATTTATTTGACAAATGTTTCCTCTTTTAATTTCCTTTTAACTTTCTTTTCAATACACTGTTTGTGCATTTAAAACACATTCACGGACCGAAAAGAGCTTCATCCAGAAAACATTGCACATCAGCAGCGCAGCGGCAACCTCCAAGAGACAAAGCGGAGATTCCTTGACAGCACGGAGATACTAAAGCACCAGGAATCCATAGAATCAGGCTAATGCCAGCACTCTGCACCAACTCACAACCGGTAATCAATCAGCCAATCGTCCCCAATGGACAAACGGCAGTGAATATTCAAGCCACATCCCTTCCATTAATACAGAGCTTAATGTGCACTGGTAAGCCGGCTTCTTCGGCTTGGCTTTGACTGCGCCTCTGGAAGTTGTAATAATTGACAGGCGGCGCCTTCTTCCATCAATTCCCTTCGATGATTGATAAGTTGCAAAACCTTTCATTTGATCCCATGCGCCTTGACAAAAAACCGAGCGACTGCTGGAAACAAAGTAAAAGGTCGCTGAGAGGTTAAGGTAGGGTCTTGTTTGCTTGTTATCTGACGCTACCAAAAAAAATATGCGAAGATCAAAATATATGTTCAATAACTTTAAATAATCAAAGGAATTTACTTTGTATAAAATGCAGAAAATATACTCTAATCACAGCGATCATAGACAGAAACAGCTGTCAACAAAAAATACGGTGACACACTCCCCTCTCTCGCTCTTTCTACCAGCTGCCATGCAGGTCAATGGTCATTATAACATCCTGTAGTTATCATAAACTGTACTAAATTACACTAAAATATTAAAATGAAAGAGGGCGATTCCATCAATAAGTTGGACTTTAATAGTCAAAATCAGAGGAATCTGACTCAGGAGCTCTTGGTTGAAGGGCAGCCTCACTACCGTCATCAATGTATTTTAGAACATGGACATTAGGTTTCACCTGAGCTTATGGCTTTCTGGTACTTGCACTTTCTCAAGAACTAGAGGGGAGGGAAGGTGGAGCATATTTTGGAAATGAAAATTCACTGATTAAGCACCGGCTACAGACTTTAGCTGAGCGACCAACACGGGACTCGGCCCTACTGTTTAGTAGGAGCACATGTGTAACAAAAAT
This sequence comes from Zeus faber, assembly GCF_960531495.2. NCBI lineage: Eukaryota > Metazoa > Chordata > Actinopteri > Zeiformes > Zeidae > Zeus > Zeus faber. Next base: position 11,681,890 of record NC_137202.1, on the reverse strand, counting down.
ACATTAAATGGCTGTTTCTTATTAAGTGGCAGCTAAACAAATATGGAATACATATTAACAATTGTTATACTTTTTTCTCTACAAAATAATCCTACCGGTTACATCTTGTATACTAATATAAACGAATCAATAGGACACAGTATATTGTAAATTAAATACTCCCGGTGGCCAACAGGGGGAGACAGGCACCTCCATGTTTCCCTGTTTGGTACTGCAGCTGAGTCTCTCCCAGCAAGAAGCATCATTCAGCTGATGGAGCTCAGTTTGATCAGATTTACTGACAATAACCCACCGATTCATATCAAGTTGGCTCTCACTGAAGCCAAAAAAAACAAACAAAAAAAGAATTTAACTACAACAATGAGGATGGACATCAAGATGGATTAATCTGGATTGTGTATGTTCCTATACTGTCTGTAAGTAAAAAAATATAGTTTCATTCTTTAATTCCTGGCAGATTAATTCAGGCTTTGACATTTATTGCTTTAACGATGCTTGTTTTTATGTGTTCAATGGACTTGTTTTTTTTTTTTTTATAAATTCTTACGGATAATGTTAGGAAAAGGTAATAAAGTTTTTAATGGACACTTTGGACTACAGTGTTAATCAATTTTAATTAATTATTGTATTGTATTCAATTTTTTTTAACATGGCATGTGCTTATTTACAAATGATTTGCACAACATTACAGTAGTTGGAGTACAAGGTATTTGATGATAATGTAAAAATGTAACAAGTAGTAACAAGTAGACGTTTGCAACCCTGGTTAAGATAAGATACGATAATGCAAGGTGAGATTTAATAAGATTAGAAGATAAGATATGATTATTGGATAAGATGATAGTCAAAGATAAGATGATTAAGATACGATAAGATAGGATAAGATAAGTTTGATAACTGATAACTTTGCCCACACCCATCGGGCATGTGTGACGGAGGAGTCCTCGAAACTCTGAGGAACCTTCTGGAATTGGAGATCTGAGACGCTGCTTGGGCTGAGTTGGAGCTCAGGGCTGTTCCCATGGTGAGGAGGAACCTTCTGGAACCAGAGATCCAGATTTGAGACGTTCTCTGGGCTGAGTTTGAGCCCAGGGCCGTTCCTATGGTGGCCGGACAACGCCTGGCCATGGGCAACGGTTCAATAAAAGCCCCACGGGCCGATGGGAACAGCTGCCTGGCCTCCACCCACAAGGACCACACTGGCTGGGACACAGAGCCCTTGAGGTTGGCCACCAATCAAATATCTTATTTCATATTTTTTGTATATTGATATACTGATACATTGATATACTCATAATTCCCCCCTCAGGTTGCGAATCGCCCACCTGGAGGAGGAGCTGGCTCGGCGGGACCGGGGGTTCCGAGCGCAGGAGCTCCAGCTGCAGGTTCTCCAGAGGGAGCTGGAGGCCAAGATCTCCCAGATCGAGAAGCTCCAGGATGCCATTGGCTACAACCACATCAACAGCAACAACATCAACAACCTGGGCCGCTCGCCGCCGATGCCGCTCCGCCATAGCCGCCCGCTGCTCGGCATCATCAACCAGGGCCCCAGTCGCTTCCACCGCCTTGCCGTCGAGGTCCACCGCCGCCTCAAGGCTAAGGAAGGTGTCTCGGCCGAGCCCACCTCGCAGAACTTCTGCCGGGGGCTTCCGGACCTTCACGCCTCAGTTGAGAGGGCCTGCGTCCGCAAGGACTCACAGTAAGACCATGTCCACAATCCGACTACGCCCCCTAGTGGGTGCGGCCACTATGTGTCTAGATTTCGTATCAAAAAGTATGTCGGAGAAAATGGGAAAGCTGGGTCTTCTCCAGAACAACAGAGAGTAGTTTGCTCAGTTGGACATTTGCAATTTCCCATGAATGAGAGCTTTCCTTTTATAGTGGCAGCAAATTAAAATACACAGTTCATTAATACAAAGAGAATTATTGATAGTTGATGCATTGATAACATCATTAATTTATATACAGAACTTTGTTCTAAGCCCAGTTTCAATAAAAGAAAGTGCCTTCCATTGACGCATCTAAAATTTGGCGCAAGAGTTGACAATTTTCAATGCATCCTGGGTCCTAGATTGGACGCAGAAATCTTGAGCGTTTCACGTCCGGTTTCAGACTCTCCACATAAATGAACGGAGCTGAAGCCAAACCTATTCAGATTTTATGTTGATGCGACTGTAATGTTTGTCTGGTGAATGCTAGCAACAACCATACTCCTCCCAGAGGAAACGGCCACTGTCAGACAGTGCTGTCCAAGCCTTTGTACTGCCCCATTACTGTGTTCAGACTTGAAAGCCTGAATTAGCATCGTGGAATAATAGGAGGAGGAATGGGGGTGGGGGCAGGTGGGTGTTGCACAGGAGCTCCATGGGCTCTGAACGCATTTGTTTGGCAATTGTGGACTTCAATTATACAAACCCTAACACTCTCAGTGCATCAGTTGATAGAAAGCTCCTTCTTAGGTTAATGAATTGGCACATCATCTTTGTGATGTGATAACATAAGCGTATTATTTCGGAGGGGATGCAAGGGGATTTGCCCCCTCAATATTTAGAACACGTGCATTTGTCCCGTCCAATTAAAACATAAAATTTCATAAATAAACACATTTCCACCGTATATTGACGCAGAAAAGGCACACATTGGTGCATAAAAAAAAATATCATGAAATAGGAGGATACATACAGTTTAGGCTCCAAGATCTGAGGTAGAAGTGGAAATGTTCTTGTAGTTCTGTTGGAATCCAACCAGGATTGTCAGTGTAAGGTTGCAATCACTGGAACTGTTCAATTGACAATAAATAAAGATTCAACTGCCAAAGCCAAAGTCTGCCAAAGTTTGATGAAACACTTTATTCAGCTCACAGCTGCAACTGGTGTATCTTCTGTATGGGTTTTCTCCAGGTGGAAACAATAGAAGCCTCCATTCCTCATGTTGTGCAACTAATGAAAATTCAGACGTTATAATAAATATTTTTTCAAGGACAACACGTTTCTGGCTTCATTACTTAAAATTGTCATAGTTCCACCCAGATGTGCTTATCTTACTTATTTTCACTGCAGACCCTCCCTCTTTGTGTTGTTGGCCGGGGTCCATGGAGGTGTATGTAGACCATTGATTTCCTGCTCCAGCAGACCTTTGCTCATCCAGCATTGAAAAGTGACTTGCCAATGTTTTTTTGTGGCGTTCACGTCGCTTGTGATTTATTTTTTGTTTCTGTTTTCTGCCTCCAGCACAAAGAAACTGATCAACAGCGCCATCACGAACAACGACTTCCTGAAGAAGCTGGAGCCGCAGCACACCAAGGAGATGGTGGACTGCATGTACGAGACCATCTACGCCGAGGGCCAGCTGGTTATCCAAGAGGGAGAACCCGGAAACTACCTCTACGTGCTCGCAGGTGGGCTGGGTGTCATCCATTTATAGTATTTACCAATCCAGTTCAATTGTTGGTCCAAGTGTTGGTCAAGTTGGACATATGATATTCCTACACAGACCTGGCTCTATTAGTAAGAAGGTTTTAAGAAGGGTTCTCTTGGGGAGTTTTCTCAAACATGGATTTTGATCTGGTGGAACATGTTTAGGAAGCTTGTCGTGCTGCGTTATGGAAAATAACTTATACATTCGGACTGTCGAGGTAAGGTTTAAAAGATCCACAGGCGCTCCTATTCCATCTGCGCTTCAGCGTTTACCTTTCAGCACCACACTTGAAATTTGGATTGGCGACAACAAAACAAGTGACGTCCACCCCTGTGTTGCGCACCTCAGAGGGCTTTCTGGAGGTGATTCAGAACGGCAAGCACCTCGGAGAGATGCATGCTGGGACGGCGTTCGGAGAGCTGGCGATCCTGTACAACTGCAAGAGGACAGCGACCGTCAAAGGTAAGGAGGAGGAGGTTGAACAAGCGTTGAACAAACTGTCACCGACTACCGCACACGTCTGCAGTAGGTTCTCATCACGGGGGAACCATTGGGAATATGTTTGAATAAATGCGTTCCCCCTGAGGTGACTGAAGGCATTACCGTGTCATATATGTGCGACAACCACGTCCACGTATGAGTCAGATCAGATGTTGCACATGAACAGGAAGGGTTTCCCTCTGTAAAACCCATCAACCGTCATCTCATTGAAATTCAAAACCGCCTATAAGAGCCTCATTACTATTCACCTACCTAATGGGGTTTGTGCAGCTGTATGACTTTCATAATCAAACGAGGTCACCGGTGAGTGGATTTGTGGCTGTTTCTCTGCAATTGTTCCAAAACTTTCCAGCACTTGCCACTGGGTCAAATTCCCACCCCAGCCTCCACCCACCTGAATCATCCGAAGACAAACACTGAAGCTGTTCGCGTTTGTTTCCCCCGTCTGCGGCGCTTCGGGTGATCTCTCCGTAGCATAATATAAGCAGGCTTGAACAACTGTGTCACACTTAACTAAAGAACATTTAATAGCTATGATTTAGCTCGAGCCGAGAAGGAGCTCATATCTCCATACGTTCATTTCTAAAATCAAAAAAGGGTTGTACACATCCTTTGCCAAGATTCAGGATAAAAGATGTTCAAAGGAAAATGAATTTAAACCTCTGCTTTATATATATATATATATATATATATATATATATACATATACTATGTATACAGTGGTACCTCCACTTACGACTGTAATTCATTCTATAAGAACGGTTGTATGTTAAAACAGTCGTATGTTGAAGCAATTTTTCCCATAGAAATTATGAAATCATGAAGGGTGAAAATAAACAAAATACACAGCACAAACACAATAAGTATGAACAAAAATATCGACAAGCCACGATGTAGGTCGCCCGCTGACTGAATGCTGACTGGCAGCCGACGCGGCAACTGCAAACTTCCACGGTCGTATTTTAGAGCAGTCGGTCGCAAGTCGATAGAAATTTTCGCGACTATCACTACTTGTATCTTGGATTAGTCATAAGTAGATGCGGTCATTAGTCGAGATACCACTGTATTATAGTAATAATGAACTCAATTTATGTTAATATCCAAATTAGATTAAGATGATATAAAATAGGGGCATCAGAAAATAAGTGTTTACTTGTTTGTTGTGTTTTTTCTTTATTTTTTTGTGTTTCTAATCTATTGTTCATGAAAGCCCATTTCCGCCAGGGATAAAAATAAAACAAAATCTAGAATTTTTTTTTCAATAAAATTAAATCTATCTATATGTAATCTGTAAGACGTATCTCATAATAATGACTTACTAATGAGTCACTAATTTTGTAAAGCCGTGTGAAATAGTGACGGACAGATAGATAGACAGATAGATAGATAGATAGGTGATAGATAGATAGATAGATAGATAGATAGATAGATAGATAGATAGATAGATAGATAGATAGATAGATAGATAGATTGATAGGTGATCGGTGTCAGTGGGTTCTAGACAAACAGATAGATAAATGCTGTAGCTATGTACTGCTAAATGGCATAATGTAATGTATTGTACATATGAAAGGCGGACAGACTTCTAGTCAATCATAACAGTTCACATAAATAAAACAAGTCTAGCCTAGTGTTTTATGAATAGGAGGTCACGTTAGATTATATTTATTATTATCATTATTACAGGTCCAGTGTTATTGTTAGGATTTTTATTATTATTATTATCCTCCGCATTTTTCACTGTCCACGAAAATCGCGGGACCCACGGACTCGGCTGAGGTCTCGTTAGAACCAGGACGGTTCAGACATGGTTCAAATTTGATCCATATCGATTTACATCTGGAGCAGGAATTCATGAAAAACTGATGAAATTTGACTGGAAGTAGTAGAATGTTCGTGCATTGCAGATATGTGCAGGTTGTGGCGCCAGGCGCCCATTTGCATCGTGCGAGCTGGGTGGTGTAGACTCCATCGGTCTGTAGTGATTACAAACTGTGTGTGTGTGTGTGTGTGTGTGTGTGTGTGTGTGTGTGTGTGTGTGTGTGTGTGTGTGTGTGTGTGTGTGTGTGTGTGTGTGTGTGTGTGTGTGTGTGTGTGTGTGTGTGTGTGTGTGTGTGTGTGTGTGTGTGTGAGCGTGTGTGTATCGTCTAACCCGGTTGACGTCGTTGGAGCTTTTCATTTGATATTTTATGTCTTTTGCCCTTTTTGTAAATAAACGCATTCTGTTCGCATAAACAGTTACCCGGTGCCATGTCACTCCTGTATTTCGACATTTCAACCAGTCGTAACATACACAGTGTAGGAGTCCAAAACAGTCCAAAACATATTCCTTGTGTGTGTCCTCACACATAGAGTTCGCTTGCAGCTCCAGAGTAACAGGGCTGAATTGTGTCTGTCTTATTTTAGTCCCAAAAGTTAAAAAAAAATTATGAAATGTCTCTGAGGGACATGCAGTGTCAAATCTGTTTAAATGGAACTGTGTTGTTGGGAACTTCCACACAGAGTGATTTCCTTCCACAGAGAGTGTGAGGCAGGACTCTGTGGACTACAAGGTAGGAGACAGCCACCTTCTCAATTTTATTTTCAGTGTGGCTTGTAGTAGTAATTCTGCGTGTCCAGGACTCAGAAAACTCGAGTCATTACGTCGGCTGATGCTGCGTTCAAGGGAAACTTAGAAAATTGTAACTCGTTTTAGTAGTAATGCTGATGGTAAAGAGGGGCGACAGCATGAACTGATGCTACGTTTCATGGGAACTCTAAAATTTGTAATTGGTGTCGGTTCTGGTGTATCAGTATACCTATTGCTGCTACCTGCAGCTATATTTATTTTATTTTTTTACTTTTTTATTTTTCTAGATTTATTTTTGTCCCTGGCAGAAATGAGGTTACATTATTGTGTTCTTAAATGTCTGAAGTAAAAAAATTAGCACTTTATTTATCTCCTTAGGTTTTGACCAAGCAGGTCTTTGACAAGTGAACATCCACCTGAAGAATACAGGGATTGCATAATATACGATTTTTTGGATCACACAATTGGATTAGCTACATAATCATACTCAACATATACAACTGACGAATGAAAAAAATGAAACATTTGAAGTGAAAGGGTTCAGGAAATTTATCCTCACTTATCCTCCTCTCTGGTCCAGCGGTGTCCAGGTCTCATATCTGGGCCCTGGAGCGTCAGACCTTCCAGACCATCATGATGAGGACCACCCAGGCTCGGCACATGGAGTACTTCAGCTTCCTGCGCAGGTACAACCAAGATGACATCTTTGTATACCTCTTTTAGAGCACTCAACAAAAACAGAAAGGGGTGTCCACCAGTTTAAATGCATTGCTATTAAGTACTCGAATCCAAAATAAGATCCGAGATATTCAGATACAGACTCCAGATCATCAAAAAAATGCATTTCCTATGTTCAAAAAGTTATATCTCAATGCTCTTTAATGCACGGCAGCAGTCAGGAAACCAACATATTTAATTGAAATATTGAGTATATGTGTTTGCGAGCACTGTCTTTTAAATTTTGCAAGTTTTTCCAAGCTGATCCACTTAATGCTTTCTGTTTCCCTCCCTGCAGCCATACTTACAGTTAACCCAAGACCATACGTTTTTGACACATAACCGATTTCACCACAAAATAATCTCGAAGCTCTTATTAAAATGGTACTTTGTCAAAAGGCAACATATGGCTATCCAAGTTGGGACACCCACTCCCACCCCCCCCCCAAAAAAGAGAAAAAACACCTGTTCCGCCTCTTTGCAACCAAGCAACCATACTCAATCAGTTGATGAATTAAGGCCTATTTTTACAAAAATCTATTCTATTCCCTCCGCTGAGCTGTCTTTCACTTCCAAACTGTTGTGTTTCAGGTGGTTGCTCGATTCACTTCTGCTCACCACTATTGAGGCTCGCTCCTAGCGTTTGTGAGGAAACGCTAGGCGTGCTTTGTTTATCACTGGTTGCCATGTGGCATTCAATAACTAAACGGCTCCAAAAGTTAGGGAGAAAATCGAAAAGTGCAATGAGGAGTTATTGTAATTTGTATATTTTGTCTTCTCTGTCTCCCAAAGTGTGTCTCTACTCAGAGGGCTGCCTGAGGAGAAACTGGCCAAAATTGTGGATTGCCTTGAAGTCGTGAGTCTTTAAATTCTAATTTAATCCTAAACATTGGGCTGTTTAATGTAGTGAAAGAGTTATGGGTTTAAGAATGAGTCTCTCCTTTTGTATTTTCTTCAGGATTACTTTAATAAAGGAGAGTATATCATCCGAGAGGGAGAAGAGGGCAACACTTTCTTTATTATAGCAAAGGGACAGGTGAGTCATTGGCTTTTTAGATCAACAAATATCAGTCACTCCATATTTCCCAGAATGTTTCTATTTAAAATGCTTTACCTGAAATCCTATTCTGAACATCCCATCCATCTATCTATCTATCTATCTATCTATCTATCTATCTATCTATCTATCTATCTATCTATCTATCTATCTATCTATCTATCTATCTATCTATCTATCTATCTATCTATCTATCTATCTATCTATCTATCTATCTATCTAGTAATTCAGTAATTGAATGATTTCCTGTAGGTGTCTGTCACTCAGACCACAGAGGGCTACAGCAAACCCCAGGAAATCAAGACCCTTGGTGTGGGGGACTACTTTGGGGAGAAGGCGCTCATTAGGTACAATAATATCCAACATACAGAGATTTATGTTTTTACATAGTTACACTACTTCAAAGTGAAGATAAGGTTTTTGTTATTTTAGGAAAATTATCCCAAATGTTTTCCAAAAAACAGATACTAGACGGTTAGGTACACAGCCTTCCAGAGCCGTCCTACTTCAGTGAGGTGGAAATCATCATTTTACAACAAACAGTACAGATGATGACTCAGACTCAGACTCTGATTTTTTTGGTTCAGTGTTTATTTGTTGTAAAAATAAAGAGTTTTTCATTATTGATACCACTTGGAACCTCATTATTCTGTTTCTTCACAGTGAGGATGTTCGCTCTGCAAATATCATCTGCAGCGAGAACGACACGCAGTGCCTGGTGGTTGACCGAGAGTGAGTCGTACATTATTATTATTATTATTATTATTATTATTATTATTATTATTATTATTATTATTATTATTGTTGTTGTTGTTGTTATGATTATTACTATTATTATTACTGCTGTTGTTGTTGTTATTATTATTACTAACAGTATTATAATAATTATTATATATATATATATATATATATATATATATATATATATATATATATATATTATTTTATTATCATTATTATTATTACTATTGATATTATTATTATTATTATTATTATTTTTTTTTAATGTATTTATTTATTTATTTATTTATTTTTAAATTATTTTTATTATTATTATTATTATTATGGCTCCAGCCCGTAGGACTCTATTGTTATTGTTTGGGAAGAATTCTCGGAATTTTGAAAACCTAAAACTATTGGGAACACAAACTTCGGCAGAATCTACAAACACGGTACGTCTTGTTTGAACCGCATCCAAATCATTCACCCATGGAGTAGAAATTTCCGAAAAACTGACCAAATTTGACGTATATCACAGACGTGGTCAAATGCATTTCACACCGAAATATGTCCAACCCGGCTAAAAGTATCTGTAAGACAAACTTTGGCAGAACCTACGAACACGGTTAAGGTGTCGTTTAAACCAGTATATCACAAGGATCTTATAGTTTAAATTTTATCCAAATCTATCCACATACGGAGCAGATATTAGTGAAGAACCGAACAACTTTGACCCGAAATATTCAGCTGCTGACACGTCACACGTCTCATTATAAAATGAACGAGATGAGATTGACAGTAAGACACTTTATGACGTCATCATATTATTTTCTATAAATGTACAGATTCTGATTGAGAATATCCATTTGGACTGTGTCCAGCGTGACTTAAGTGTGTATTTATACAGCTTCTTACGGGTAGCTGTCAGTAGATGTGTTCAACTAATATTTAATCTCCCTAGTCCCCTTTACTTTGCTGGATTAATGAAAAATACAATAAAAAGTACTCCACAAAAACTCGTCACCATATCAAGTCAAATCCACTGAAATGTGGGACTGAGTGATGCGTTCAAGATTCAGCAAGGTGTTGGAAAAATAGAAGCCGTACAATGGTAATTACTCATAGAAATGCCACAACCTTTTTCGCATTTCGTGGAAAGGTCATTTACTGAAAATTTAATCCAAGGAAAAAAGTCAGCAAATTAATTACGCCAATTTGACTAATATCGTTAATCAACATGCATACGTCATAGTTGAAGTATACGAGACACAACATCACCTACCGTCACTGATACTCTGGATGTACTTCAATGCAACAAGGTAATTTATAATAATGACAAGATTAGAAGTAGTTTTAAGAAGTTTTAATAAAAAATAAAATACTTTTTTAATAAACGTCATGTATCAACATTTTCCTTCACCTAAACTTAACAAACTTATTTTAATGAAAAGGCAGAAAGTGTTCGTAGCATTGACAAATTCCTACATAATAATTCTAATGCCAAATTAAAGTCAAAGTTCCATTAATGTCTGCATTACAATATAGACAAGTAATGTGTTAAACAAAACTTTTCCAATTGTACATTATTGACAGAAAATATTCAATAAAGTTGTAATAACAATTAACACGTATTTAAAGATTCTAAAATTAAATGTATTTGCCAAAATTGTAACAATTTCCAACTCACGGAGAAGTACAACTGCAACATCAGTGGCATTCTAGAAGTCACCAATGATGCAATGCAACCTCATCTGGATGTTACAGTAACTATTACAATGTCTGTCATGCATCGTTACCTGGTCAAAATGACCAACTTGATAACAAACATTGTCGCCATCCAACGACAATTTATGACAGGTGGCTACTTCTGTGTCAGGTACAGAAACAACAATATGGTGACTGACATCACCAAGTAAGAGAAAATGGTAATAATAAGAAAAATGAATGCGAATAAGTTCTTTATTTACCTTTCTTAAGATGGCTTGGTTTGTGTACTGTCGTTATAAAAAAACATTTAAAACATTAAAAAAAAAAATTATCTCACTTGTTCCGTCATTTCTTGTCCAAATTCCCTAATTACTCTACTTTAGAACTTACAAACAAAATGAAGACTGTAAACTCAGCTATTTAGAACTGTCATTTAGAATTGACCTATCTCATACAACACTTACCGTATGTCACATTACAACTTAAAATCAATGGTTGATGTTTGGTTTGAATAGAAATGCTTCAAACGTAACGCCATGAAAATTGGATTCGTGAAATTACATGGACGGAACTACGTTATGTTTATAAGTCCGGCATATTTTGCTGCATTACACAAAAATCTAAAAATATAACACATGCCGAAATCAAATAAACTGGACCCCATGTATTGCTGCCTGCAGCTATATTTATCATTATTATTATTATTTTTATTATTATTTTTATTTTTATTTTTATTTTTATTTTTATTTTTATTTTTATTTTTATTTTTATTTTTATTTTTATCTCACCCTGCCTCTCCCAAAACGACTGCACAGAGTTTCAGTAACAGCGTAATTTAATGTTTATATATATATCAATTATATACTGTATATACATATCTGGAATATATATATATACTGTAAATTCTATATATATCTATTATTATATATCTATATATTATTATTATTATTATTATTATTATTATTATTATTATTTAGCGATATAAATATTTCTAAATATATATATTTTTATCATATAATAGTATCATATATAATATATAAATGTATATACAGTATATGTCTAACACAAACATAAAACACTAAACAACCCTTCACGTTCACCTTTACTTCCTGTGTCTGTAGCTGACTCTGGCTCAAAATATAGGCCCCAAAAATGCGGAAAACCACACACAGGTGCAGACTAATTTTATCATCTATCATTTAGTGTTTTTTCTTTTCATTTTCTTCGACCTCCGTAGCAACTTCAACCAGATGGTGGGCACCTACGAGGAGCTGCAGGTGTACCTCAGGGAGTACGTTGAGGAACTCTCCAGAAGCGACGAGAGGAGGAATGCTCTGTGAGTGGACGTAGCATCGCGGTTGCCATGGACCACTAGTTGCACACACACACACACACACACACACACACACACACACACACACACACACCTATAGGAACACACACCCACACACTCACACACACACACACACACACACACACACACCTATAGGAACACATGTGAACACACACACACACACACACACACACACACACACACACACACACACACACACCTATAGCAGCACACACACACGCACACACACATACACACACACACCTATAGGAACACACACCCACACACACACACACACACACACACACACACACACACACACACATAACAGATAGTTACAAAGACAAAAGTTGCCACTAGACAAAAAAAATAATGAAATCCCCAAATCTATGTTCAGATTTGAATGCGAAAAAAAAAATCTCTCAATCTGCAATACCTTGGAGTGGATGCATAGACTGGATCCTGGACTAGATCCTGGACTGCACTGGATTCCAGTCAAGGATCCAGTCACAATTACGAATACAATTAATCTGATCGACTGATTGACCGATCAGAATAGAGTATTCCACAGAGTGCGTAATAACAAACTATAAAAAATGTTTTTTGGTGGGAAGAAAATGCTTTGGGGGAGCTCTAGGGGGGTTGACACTGCACAAAAACTATGCATCCTTTGTGCTTTCTTCCAGCCCCCAGTCCCCGCACATGGACTCTGCGAAAGCCCTGGAGCTGAGGAGACTGAGGGAGCGGATCGCCCTCCTTCCGGCCCACCAGCCCTTCCAGGCCCTGGAGGTGGTGGCCACGCTGGGCATGGGCGGCTTCGGACGCGTGGAGCTGGTGGAAAAATACATATTTTGTTTGAAAAATGAGCGTTGCTGGCTTAAAATATATTAAATTAATTCATATGAAATATAATATTGATGTAGAAAAAACACCAACCATATTTTAAATGTGTGTTTAAAGGCAAAATTGTAAAATGCCTTTCTCAATGCTTTTTTGCCTCCCTATTAATCTCATTTGCCTCCCTAAATGAGGTTTAAAAAACAAAACTTTAGTTTTCCTTTAAGGTACAGCGGCCAAAAACACTATATGATATGTGCGGTAGATATGCGAGGTATTGTCTAATGAGCGAAGGCATTAGTTTCCCTTTAAACACACATCATGAGAGAAAATGTACGTGATTATATAAATTGTATATATATATATATATATATAGAAAATCGTGATTATATTGTAATCGTTTGACAAACATACAGTGTATATATACAGTATATATATATATATATATATATATATATATATATATATATATATATATATACTTTGTTGTTATATATATTTTTATTTTGTTTTAATATATATTTTGGGTTGTGGCCAGGTGAAGCTGAAGGAGGAGGAGGTTACCTTCGCTCTGAAGTGCATCAAGAAGCGACACATCGTGGACACCAGCCAGCAGGAGCACATCTACTCCGAGAAGAACATCCTGCTGCAGATCAACTCACACTTCATAGTCCGGTGGGTAAACACACGCACGTATACACGCATGCACGCACGCACGCACACACACACACACACACACACACACACACACACACACACACACACACACACACACACACACACACACAATTGTCCCATTCCCAGTGTGGTTTCCAGGGAGCTGCTTCAGAGAATGCTGCTGAGCCTGGATCTAACATTAGGTTTTATTTACCTTCCACTGTGACATTCAGCCACAAAAGCCAAAAAAAAAAAAAACATGTGACAATCTGAAGTTCAGCCAAAATAGTTCAGCCTCAGAATTTTTTCACGGTTTATGTGGAAAGAAATACTCCCAAACATGTTCTGGAAAAAAAGCTTGATAGAGAAGTAGAACTGATTTTCACTTTGTAGAAGCTGCTTTAAAAGGTTCCTTACATTTATTCAGGCTTTTATATAATGCTATTTATATCTCTCTACTGAAAGCCAAAATCAGTCAATCCAAAGCCGGTTTTACACTGAATCTGAAAATGGCTCTGACTTGCCGGAACACCGTCCCCAGTGGCAACCGTCAGTCGTGCACATGTCTGCAATTCAGAATCAGAATCAGTTTATTCTGTCAAGTACATTTTCATATACGTGTAATTATGATTAAAAAAAAGAAAGAAAGAAAAATAAAGAAAAATTGCGAAATATACAGAAATAGCTAAAAATACAGAACAGAAATAGCCAAATATATAAAAATATACAGAATAAACAATGTGTTACTCCACAAGATAGATCATTCTTATAGGTATGGTATATACAATATAATTTATTACTATGTATTTACTAAATTCACAATACATTATTCCATTATATTCGCATCACAAAATATCTTGGAGAAAACAGGAAAGTTCAGTCCTCTTCATAACAGCAGAGCAGTTTGCTCAGCTGGACATTTCGACTTACCATTGAAATTAATGGACTTCCTTCCGGTGAGTTGTTGTCGTGTCGTTGTCCGTGGGATTCAGTGTATAGCGGTTTTAATGGAGGGTTTTCTATTCCCTGTGTTGAACAGGTTGTTCCGGACATTTCGGGATGACAAGTTTGTGTACCTGCTGCTGGAGGCGTGTCTGGGGGGCGAGCTGTGGAGCGTTCTGAGGGACATGTGAGTGTAGGTCCTTCATCTAAAAACCCCAATCTCACCGTCAGTTCAAGAAATTCGATGTTCAATGACTTGGAATACCAAGATGCTACCAAGTGCTTTCTGGTGCTGGATTTGGATCATCTTTTCATGTCAGTGTCAAAATTAAAGTCAGTTGTTTCCACTAGTGTTGAAGTTGTGGCTCTTTTGTTGAGAGTCGGTTCTTGACGAGTCACTCGGTAAAAAGATTGGTTCGATTTGTCCGACTCCTTTGGGTTGGTTTTACTCTAAGATCATTGCCATCTCACTGAATCGAAACCAAAGAAGCTGGTTGGGTACGTACTCTTTTGGGCACAACTCTTTTGCCTGAGTGACTCACGACTCTCACGACTCACTCGCTCTCTCTCTCTCTCACTCGCTGGATTGAAGCACACTCTGCTTTTCTCGTTCGCGAAATGATTCAGGACCCGTTGCCTCTGCTTGAAGTAAATGTGTGAATCTTGGCTCACGACTCTTTTTTGTTTGCGAATCGAGAGTGGAGTCCCGGGGAAGGCCTGCGTGTCTAGCTGCAGTTACAGGGTCACAAAATAAAAACAATAAACATACTCTTTGTCACTCCTTTTGAGTGACTCCTAACTCATTCGCCGTTTATGGGATTTGTTCACCACAACCGAATCGTTTGGGAGCCTTCCACCGCTGGAAAGACATAGCTATTGTGTATTCAGAATCCATAATGAACACACTGTACGTTTTCTCCTGATCCTTTCTCATCCCACCAGGAATTTCTTTGACGATCCCACAGCCAGATTCTGCATCAGCTGCGTCCTGGAGGCGTTCGACTACCTGCACACCAGAGGCATCGTCTACAGGGACCTGAAACCAGAAAACCTGCTTTTGGACAACGAGGGATACGTCAAAATGGTCAGATTTGGCCTTTTTCTTTTAATGATTCATATGAAATACAATTATTATAAACGTAAAATTAAAATGTCTTTAATATTATTACAGTATTATCATAAAATGAATGGTGTTAGTATTCAATTATTGCTATTACATACACTACTCACAAAAAGTTTGGGATATTTGGCTTTCGGGTGAAATTTATGGAAAATGTAAAAAGTTCACACGACAGTGATATTTTATCATGAAAGTGATAAATGAAAGAAATTTAAGTAGAAGCATGCAATGGTGATTTCCTCATCTCAAACAATTTATTGAAACAAAAGCCAACAACAGTGGTGGGTTTACCACAACAAAAAATGTCAATGTCTCAATAACTTGTCATGTGGCCTTGAGCATCAATTACAGCTTGACGACGTCTCATGCTGTTCACAAGTCAACTTATTGTCTGTTGAGGCATGGCACCCCATTCTTCTTGAAGGGCGGCCCTCCGGTCATTGAGGTTCTGGGGGAGTGACGAGCCTCTACACGGCGACTCAGCTGATGCCATAGGTTTTATATGGGATTCAGGTCTGGAGAAAGTGCAGGCCACTCCATTTGAGGTACCCCAGTCTCCAGCAGCCGTTCCCTAATGATGCAACCTCGATGAGCTGGAGCATTGTCGTCCATGAAGATGAAATTAGGCCTGTGTTGTTCATGCAGGGGCACAATGACTGGATTAATGACGTTCTTCATGTAGTATGGGCTTGTCACTGTACCATTCACAAAGTGTAGGGCAGTTCTGTATTGACTAGACACACCTGCCCACACTGTAACACCACCACCACCAAAGGCTCTTCTGGTGACAACAGTGGCTGATGCATAGCGCTCTCCTTGACGTCTCCAACATCGTTGGCGGCCATCATTTCTGCTCAACGTGAATTGACTTTCATCAGAGAACAGCACAGAGGCCACTGGTCCCTCGTCCAGCGTAAATGCTCCCTGGCCCATGCAAGACGATGATGCCTGTGCCTGGTGGTGTGGTCAGGTACCCTTGCAGGTCGTCTAGCATGTAGACCACGGTGTGTAAATGGTTTCGAATGGTCTGACGTGACACTTGGGTGCCTCTCACCTCCCTTAAATGTGCCTGGAGTTGAGTGGCATTCATCATCCGGTTCCACGGGGCACTGTTCACAATGAAGCATCCCACTCCTCCCACACTGGTCATCAGTGTAGGATGTGGCCAAAGGACGTCCACTTCTATGCCTCTCTGTGACTCTTCCAGTCTCTCTGTATCTCTGTTGCAACCTGCTGATGACACTCTGTGACACTCTAAGCTCAGTGGCTACTTTCCTCTGAGAACATCCTGTTTGAAGCCTCACAAAGGCGAGGTACAGTTGATCAGTTGTTAGGTGTCGTCTTGGTTTCATGATGTCAAAACGTGAACAGCATCATGACGAGGACTGTTTAAATACCAATTCTAAATGAACCAGGAAATGTATTGGTGGATTCATGGATCAAACACCTGTTGTGAATTTTGTCGTTCAGCTCCTTGTTAGAGAACAGCAAGTTGTGCAAAAAGTACTGAAACAGTGAACAGTTTGACATGTGCATTCAAAAGTTTAGAGAAGGTAAAATTAAGTTTACCTGTAAAGATTATAGTGCATTTTAGGTTAATCCTGAAATTTCACCCGAAAGCCGAATATCCCTAACTTTTTGTGAGTAGTGTATAATGCAATTCTTCTTCTTCTTCTTCTTCTTCTTCTTCTTCTTCTTCTCCTTCAGGCGGACTTTGGCTTTGCTAAGAAGATCGGTCTGGGAAAGAAGACCTGGACGTTCTGCGGGACCCCGGAGTATGTGGCCCCCGAGGTCATCGTCAACAAGGGCCACGACTTTGGGGCCGACTGCTGGTCCCTGGGCATCCTCATCTTTGAGCTGCTGACCGGGAGGTTGGTGGGACTGGGGGACAGGGCGATAATATTTTGACACAAAATAATGAGTGTGGCTTTTCACAGAACCTGGAAAACTGTAATATGTACCTAACAAGACTAAACTGGACTGTGTATATTTCTGCCTGCAGCTATATTTATTATTATTATTACAATTTATACTATTATTATACTACTACTATTATACATATTTATTCTATTATAGTATACCTTCTGTATTTTTGGGGAACCTCTGTAACCCTAACCTGTTTTTCCTCCCAGCCCTCCCTTCGCCGGCTCAGACCCCATCAAGATCTACACCATGGTCCTCCACGGCATCGAGAAGGTCGACTTCCCCAAGAGGATCGGGAAGCGACCCGACGACCTCATCCGGAGACTCTGCAGGTTCTGATCCCAGACTAGGAGAATATCCTGGAAATATCTTAACAAGTCCAAATAAATTACCTTTAAAACTTGATCCCCGATCAAGGTAAAACAACAGATGGTATCTCGTTTGTTTGTATAGAACATTTCATGCACAAGTTCAATTGACAGTTTTTTATAAATAAAAAGCATGATAAGCACAGACAAAAAAGCTCAAAACAGATTAAAACGTAAAAAAAAAAAAAATCATAAAAGGTTAACGTGCATTTTCAAACAGACTCTAACCCATAGCAAATTTTAAAATTATTATTGAATAAAAGTGGCACCTTATTGTCTTACAATCTTTCCAATCCTCCAGAGATGTCCAGTTCAGATCAGAAGTGCACATCCTGACTAAACCGGATTAATAACATATCACATTAAAGTAGCGTCTCTCCCCTCGTCAGGCTCAACCATGTGGAAAGGCTGGGCAACAAAAAGAATGGCATCATCGAGATCAAGAAACACAAGTACGTTTAAATTATGCCAGTCTCCTTTTTCCATTATAAAAAACAATTTACTTTACAACCAAGTGTTTAAATCTATCCAATAAGGATTCTCTTCAAATAAATGAAATCGTTATTGGTATCACGCTTTTATTCGGTCTCTTGTAAAGATAAGCAACCACAGTTTGATGTGTATAGACATTTATTAGGTATCTTATTCATTAACAAATTATACATGTTAAAACATCTGTTGAAATCTGCCAAATTCGACTACATTTAAACATGAGACTTGTTCTCAAATGTGTGTGTGTGTGTGTGTGTGTGTGTGTATGTGTGTGTGTGTGTGTGTATACCTCTCTATATTTCTGATTTCTTTCAGGTGGTTCCAGGGTTTCAACTGGGACGGTCTGAGGCTGCTGAAGCTCTCGTCTCCGCTCAGAAGGGAGGTCGGTACAGGTTTTAATAAACTTTTTAGATTTATGACGGAGAAAGTGTCCCCATTATGCACGGTGCTTGTTTTGTTCCATAAGGAAATGGAGTACAATAAAATATCCTACCTTTATCTGAAATAAAAACACTTTTCTGTTTTTCCGTGCCATCGCGCTCATGGGCACTGTTGGAGCGTGGGCACCCCATCACCACGGATGGTGCCCTAAGCGGCTACATATGTTGCCTGAAGGCAACATATGTAGCCTTATCTAATGCTTATAATATCTGTTGAAATTACCGTTACTCTCGTTAAAAAGTCATTATTACTGTTTGACATAATAAGGAAAGTCAGGTGTTGCCCTCTCCATTTTAGTTGGGGATTAATTGTCACACAAGTAATTGTGATTAGCAATTTTAATTGTCTTTCATGTTACTTTTATGCGTTTAATGCTCATAGTATGAGCCCGTAATAATATGCAAGTTAATATTTAACACAACTGATGAAAATGCACCAAATTCCTTTTCAATTTATTGCAACATTTCTTCATTGACTCAGAATTCCCATAAAATGTGGATGAAACATATGATGGTTGAATCCCTCTATCTTAAGTAATTTTTGGTCAAATTGTGTATCACAACAATTAGTATGCATTAAGGTTAAGGGCAAGTAGTTTTTCTTTCTTACCCAAGACATACATCATTTTGGGTTTAACTTCAGGGCTTGAAATCACTTTAAATTGTTTTGTTTGGCATTGTTTCTGCCGATTTATTATGATGACGATGATGATAATAATAATTTGTGTTATTTCCTCAGGTGACGGGGCCGACAGACCACAGTCACTTTGACATGTTCCCTGCAGATAAAGAAGAGCCTCCAGATGAGTTATCTGGCTGGGACAAGGACTTCTAAACGACAGCCATGATTGCCAGACTTTCATGGCTATTTGCTGGCTATAGTACCAAGGCCTAAACAGATACAGGACCAAAGAATCTCTGGTTTTCTAACCCTGATTTCACCAACACTGGACTATTTCTCTTTTTTAAGTTACATGGTCTTCAACAACGTCCATGGCCACCCACAACGTCCATATATATTCACAATGTCCATGGCCTTCCACAACATCCATGGCCATCCACAACGTCAATGGCCTTCCACAACATCCATGGCCGTCCACAACGTCAGTGGACTTCCACAGCATCCATGGCTGTCCACAACACCAGTGGCTGTCCACAACATCAATGGCCGTCCACAACATCAATGGCCGGCCACAACATCAATGGCCGTCATCGCAACGTCAATGGCCATGTACAACGTCATTGGCCTTCCATAACGTTAATGGACTTCCACAATGTCAATGGCCTTCCACAACGTCAATGGACGTCCACAACATCAATGGCCGTCCACAATGTCAATGGACGTCCACAACATCAATGGCCGTCCCCAACGTCAGTGGCCTTCCACAGCATCCATGGCCTTCCACAACGTCAAAAGCCTTCCACAGCGTCCATGGTTTTCTACAGCATCCAATGTCCTTCCACGACCATTGACCCTAGACCAACTCTCCTTTAAGTTTCAAAAGTTTACCAATGTATAAATCTTTTTTTCATTCTTTGGAGGTAATGAATCCCAGCATCTGTACAACTCGAGTCAAGTGTGATGTATCTGTATACATTTTTTTATATCTAAGATGTTCCATTGCTACTTCCCTTTCCTTTAAGGGTTAAAGCTTTAAGAGCTCCACCTTCCACCTTCTTGCTCCTGGAGGAGATCTCATGTTGAACATTATTTGTTTTCGCAATCATTTTTGATTGGTGTCTTTTGGAACCCTCCAAAATACCTCATTATTCTCATTATCAGCCGGTCCTACACAACTCCGCCTCCTTAACGTGGCATCTGGGCTTTGTAGAGTGGACACTTGATGACCAGTTGCCTAGCAAAAACGATGACGATAATGCACACATGCAACTGATTGACGTGAAGTGGGTTCAAATCGTATTATGGGCTACAGCGCTCCAGGTTCCCAAAAAACTTTGTCACATGGTCATTCTTAATCTTCAAGGGACATCAGCCCCTGACATCTTGAGTGGCGGCGATGTTCAAATTTGGGCAAAGTCGATCAAATCCTTCCTCGTTATATTTTAATATCCTCAACGCATCCGTTTAGGCTACTAGTTGTCTCAGATTATGTAATGTTTTTTGATAATAAGAGGTGTATTTACTACCTATTTTTGTGTCTTTTTTTGTCCATTCATACAAATGTACAGTACTATGAGTGTAATGTATCACCAAAATTGTGTGTTGAAATATCTGCTATTTACAAAAACACCCTCTTCCTTTTTTGATCTCATGCCAATCCATGTGCCAAGCCTAGGGTGAACAGATGCCAGCAAACCAAATGTGGGACAAAGAGTATGTTTGTGTGGGACAATGTATGACACGTTACCAATGCTGCGAGTCAGTAAAAAAAAAAAACAAGAAATAATGTCTATCTTAAAAAATAAACATTTCTATTCCGCCTCTTAGCTCGTAACATCTCTATACACATTTCACATGTACTGTGTAGTTTTATGTCGTACCCCTCTCAAAAAATTGAAAAACTCAACTCTTTTTGAAAATTTCGCAAAAAACTTTCTGAGAATCACCTTCCACCTCCTTCAACCAGTTATAAGTACTTTCCCAGTCTTGGTTGTAGCTGCATTTCCTTTTCTTTCTCGTAGTTTCCATCATATTCCGCCTAAATCTGCATAGTCCATGACTTTGGTGTCTTGCAATTTTCCCAGGTAGGCGTGGCAAAGATGGTGACATGTTTAAACCTGCACTTGACCCACGTGTGCGCTGTTTGATTGACATCCAACGCAGACCCATGATGACAGCCTTCCCTGCTTTCTTCACAGCCATTGGATAAAAGCCAGATTTTTGGAAAAGCGTCTATCCAGCAATGGTTTGCCTATTGAAAACCAGACCCAATCAAAATGTAGGGCGTGGTCTCAAAATGTGGGACGTGGGACAAGGGATAAGAATGCGGTGCAGTACAACATAAAGAGGGTCTCCTGGTCACTCAAGTCAAACCATGATCAAAAACCAAAGAAAATAAACTTTATATGTATTTTTCTTTTCATGTATACATGCTACAGTTGCTCCACTTGTGGTGTTGAATCTATCCATCAATACATGGAAAGTATGTCTATTTTGGAAAATCCATTGAAGAAAAATAACAGTGCTTTTGATTTCATATGCTTTGCGTCAGATAGAATTGTGACAGCCAATTAAAAGCTGAGGTAGCTTTTCCCCCCATTCTCTCAAGTGACACTTCAGTACAGTTCCAGTAAGATTTATTAATTACTATATCGATTGATTTGAGTGATTAATTCAAGTAGGATTATGCATTATAAAAAAATAAAATAAAATAAAAACTAACATCCAGCTAAAGAATGTAATTACTTATAAATTAATAGAAAACATACATATGTATTTGTGGATTTGTTCCCTCTCACTGCTTGCTATGCACCACAGTGGGTGTCAGGCCACAGTGGGTGTCACAGAAATGTGTCCTGGAGGCGATAAAACAATCTGCTGCTTTCCAAAACTTAAAGTTCAATGTGTTCCAAATTGGATCTTTGCCATAGAGGCCTGCGCACATTTTCCTAAATTACATTTTTAGTTCAAACATAAACACCATAGCGATGGCAACTCCACTATCGTCACTGTTTTCTAGTGGAATGTAGTTTCAGCACACTGCGAGTGGAATTCCAAATCCAGGAGTGAATGATCTCTGATGGGTCATGGAGGTTCAAAACACTCCTCTCTTTGGATATTCCACTAAATAATGTTCCCTGTCCACCAGATTATCACATCCCTCTCAGGCGAATGCTGCTGGGATAATATTTATGACTTCTCTGTTTTTAAAATGCCAGAGAACACACCAAATCACCACTTTGTATGTGTAATGATGTCACGTTTCTCCACAAATAATGTTTTCTCTTCTCTTTGTGTGTTAAGTGGGGTTGTATGGTTTATATGGAAACTGACGGTAACCGCAGACAACTATGCAGGAATAGAATGATGGATTAACTGGTCTGTGATGGTATGTGATGAGTGTTGGTCAGAAATAAATAATAGAAAAAGGGAAAAAAATATGTTTCACAATTGCGTTTTCCCTGAGCAAGAGCAATATTGAGTGCTGCCAAAAGATGTCAGTGTGGCTTTGATGCAAGGTTTATTCCAGAGTGGAGGAACAAAAAAACTTCCTGCTACCCTCACTTACTAGGTTTCCATGTATAATAATAATAATAATAATAATAATAATAATAATAATAATAATACTCTTAATAATAATATTTTATATAATTATTAATGTAGCTATTCGTTATTTATTTATTTGACAATTTTTATTAGCTTTGGTTAGATTGTATTAAAATCTCATTTATCAGTATAATTTATTTGAACGGTAAGTCATTCATGTAACTGACAACAAAAAAGTCAGCACACATATCACATATTACATTCAATTATTGTTATCATACAATATTTATTACATATTGAACCCTGAAATCCCAAGTTTCCATCTCTTTGAGCCACTGAGTCTGGGTGAGATTGGTTATCTCCTCCAATCATCTGATTGAAGAAACCTTCTGACATTTCAGGACATGAACCTTTGACAGCAGTGCTGGAAGGTAACACATGAACCATCACACTTCACTTTGCCTTTGGAAGGCGCCCTGTGGGGAAAGCTCGCTCAGCATAGAACCCTGAACTACCCAAACCTGTATGTATATGCATGTGACAAATAACCTTGAAACTTGAATTTTGAACCTTAACTGTCTAACTTCCAGGAGCTTAACAATTTGAGCCACTGGGTCTTAAAGAGCTTGGTCATTAAAACTCTACATTCTGAAAAACCAAGACTGGAACCCGTGACGGCAGCATATGAATCGTCATGGCACCAGGTCCCTTTACACTATGTCCCCCGGTGCTTTTAAACGCACCCTCTGGGGAAAGAGAACCCTGAACTCCTGGGACTTCCCAGCTTTCAGCAGCTTATCTCTTTGAGCCACTGAGTCTCAGTGAGCTTGGTCATCTCCTCCAGTCATTTGATTAAAGAAACTTCCGTTCTGAAGACTCAAGGCTGGAACCTGTGATGGCAGCCTAGACGCCCCTCCTGACCTCCTTCCCTTCCATCTGTGCATAGTGTCCTTTTTCAGATCGCCCCCGCGCCAGAAAAAAATGCTCTGTCCACACCATTGGGGGAGAACGTCATCTCTTCTTGATTCAGCTCCACCCATAAACAGGAAGTGGATTGACAAGGAGTCACTTCCATGTTTACTTTAGTTAAAACATAGTTTTGCTAAATTAAGCTTTAAATTTTTTCTGATCTTGTAGGAACTCCGAAATCAAACCTTTCATGAAGGTTTGAACTCATGTTGAGAGTTATGATCAAATTTTAAATTTTAAATGTTACAGTTTTAGGCTTATTCAGTGTGGTGGTATCAATTAGATTGACTATAGTCCATAGACTCCACGTCCATTTATCACAAAGATGAATCTGGTTGACAATACAAAAGTAATCGCTCCAGTTTTAACTTTATTTTGAAAAATAAATTGAATAATGATCCACATACCAACACATACCAAAATATACATTACATGTAAAGATACTGTGTCGCTGCATAGTAAACTCCCATACAGAATACACTTTGACTACATCTTTACATACAGTTATTGACATTTAAAAATAAATCCGTAAAAACATACAATACATCCTTTCTGCTTAATTTTGACTATTTAGAGGTAAAAGTATTTGATCACGTGAATAGGATAGTTTGAATAGGATAGTTAGAATTTGTTTTCTCTGTTTTGTCTTGTAAAGTGAAATCTTCTCGTTGAATAAATATTATTGACAAGGTCTTCTCCTGCTATTCATGCGTCATGCTAATGCTAACACTTGTGCCAGTGGCGCTCTTATGACCCGACATAGAGACTACTATGGAAGACTGAGATGAGATGAACGTGGATATTTCCAATTTCACATTTTCAGTAAATAGGTTAGTCAGATGTAGAGTAACGTTTTTTTTTTGTTTTTTTTCATAGAGTGAATAGTTCACTAGGTGGTTTTTGCAGTGTTCGATACATTATTGTGGACTATTTTTCTCAGATGAAGCTCTTAAGCATTATAAATCATTTCAGATCAATGTTCCACGTCAATGTATTCTTTTTGTCAGTGTATTATTTTATGGTAAGTAGCAGTGTAATAAGTAATTATTGCAAAATAATAACAACCCCCTCCGGAGTGAGTCCTGACCACCCCGTCGGTGCTTCTTTTGCGATAATGACCGGCTGCTATCACTTACATACTTTAGCCCAGTAGGTGAAGGTACCGTATATATATATATATATATATATATGTATACTTGTCTATATTCTCCTCTATGTTGAGGATAGAAGACAAATTCTTAAGGCAGTGTCAAATCTGGAAAGTCACACAGCAGTTTTTCGTAATGTTACCTATCTTTGTATTAACAAGATGCATTATCCAAGGACATTTACGATCTCATGCATTGCACATACATGGCCACAACAATGTGTACACACACACACACGCACGCACACACACACACACACACACACACCATACAATGGAGTTTTCCATCTGTGAACAATATGTACATACATGTATTAACAGGATGGATCAAAATGAAAAGGCACAAATAAAACATTGTGTACAGTATGTTTCACATTAGATGGATGGGTATAGTTCATTTTATATACATTTTGCAGCACTCAGACTGCATTGGCAGTCCTTCCAACCAAAGATAGCCACGAAAGACTAAAACTGCCATGAAAAAGCATCAAATAGCTGCAAATGGCGACTGCGAATGAGGCTGTTTGCAACCTTTTTCATTTGTCCGTTTATGAATATAAAGAATGCAACTCTTAGTCTTAGATGAGGATAAAAAAAAGAATAACAATATCTCATTTATATCTCATTTGTAATCATTTCCATGTAACGATAAGATAAATACAGCAACGCTCCCTTTGTGTACAAGACAACTGTCCCTTGTTCAGTAATATATATAAAACATTTCTTTAGAATCTTGGGTAAAAATCACTCGTTTTTCTTCACCATTCCTCTCCATTCTCATTTCCACCTCTTCAATTCCAGGCTCTGAAATTCTTCCGTGCAACTCCTCCGTCTCCCCTCCTCTTCCTCGCCCTCCTCACCTTCCTCTTCCTCTTCCCACGTGGGGCCCTCTGGATCAGATCTGGCTGGGAGACAAAGATGCTCAGTGTGTGCTGCTTCTTTTCTGTTTTTTTTGTTTTTTTTTTTGGTTTAAGGGAAAGTCATCTATGAGATGTCTATAAGGCTGGATTGGGGTGTAGATAAAAGGGTGTTTCTGGCTTCCACCTCAAGCAGGATTATTTCTTACTGTAGATTGATGTTTCTCCAAGCTGTGATGGGCAGAACTATACTGGATTTGACTGTTGTACTAATAATTCTTGAAAAATTATTTCACTACACTAGAATAAGTACCATGATAATAATAATAATAAAAAAATAATAATAACAACAACAACAACAACAACAACAACAACAACAACAACAATAACAATAATAATAATAATAATAATTATTATTATTATTATTATAATAATAATAAACAAAATGGAGAAAACAAAACTAATTTAGAAGATAAATTAGAGTAAAGGACTCTCAAAAATTAGTCATGATCAAAAAGCAAGAAAATAATGTACAAACATGTTATCACATGTTTGTACATTATTTTCTTTCAACAGATAATAAAATAAAACAGAAAACCTAAAACATTGATTTGGCTCATACCCTGTACCTCATAATGAGTCATTAATAGTTTTTATGTGCATTTTAAATGTTTTATGTGTCAACTATCCTGAAATAATCATAAATGACGCCTCAAAATAATTTAAGGCCGAGAAACTCTTCAAGAACAGCGACTTTATCCAGCTTCCAGCCTACCTGTTGCATTACTGAAGCCAAGGGCAGTCCAGTTTGTCTGGGTGACCGAGGGTGATCATGGAGCTCCTGTTCCTCCTGGGAAGGTCCATTGGTCCCAGATCAGGCCTGCCAGGGAAAATAAAGAGACAACTATTCAATTATATTATTATTCATTGTATTCTGACGCAGTGAAGCCATATTTAACAGGTACATCTTGTTGTGTTTAGTCCCATGGGTGGATGATAAATAAAAATAACCAGAAGGTGAAGTCGCAATGAAGTAAGTGTGCTGGCCCTGTCTGTGTGTGTGTATGTACTGTTTGTATGTGGGAAGCTATTTGGGGAAATGTTTACATAATTTTCCATGACAACTTTGAGGAAAACTCTTCTGCAAAACTACTCTAATACTTTAACTTCTATCGGCTAGATTAGAAAATTGCCTATGTTTCCGTGTATGTGTGTGTTTGCAAAATTTGGTGACTTAGTAATCTAGGTCAAAATGGCGAAATTTCTCAGTCGTGCTCTATTTTCCCATAATATTGTCTCATAGGATGTTGACTATTTTGTATACCGCTGGTTTAAACCTTGCACCAAGTTACAGCCCATACATGATGGAATCGGGACAGTTGTTTTGATGTATTTTGCATGTATGAGGCTTGAAAATTGAGAGGAGTAGCGTGGCAAGATTTGGTTACAATCATAATAATAATAATGTGCAAAATATGTGCAGTGCGTAATCTCCGGGTGCCATGACATTCCACTGCATATATTGTATGAGCGTATGTATGTGACAAATAAACCTCTTGAATTTTGAATCTCGGATAATAGTAAGTGTGCTACAACCTTATGGCACGGCCGCCAGCATTTC
Source organism: Zeus faber (assembly GCF_960531495.2). Lineage (NCBI taxonomy): Eukaryota > Metazoa > Chordata > Actinopteri > Zeiformes > Zeidae > Zeus > Zeus faber. The sequence goes on along the minus strand of NC_137202.1, from coordinate 11,654,328 downwards.
TCTCTTTTGTGTGTGTCCTTTTTTAATGAATCCTGGACCACTGCCATATCTCAACAGAGCACCGTTTTTAAATCCACAGGGGAATGGATTCTCCCACTCCCACTCCTCCAGGAATACCTCAAGCCTGACAGACCAGACCCCCACACACCCTCTTTATTCCCGGGTGGGTCGGTGCCAAGCTCTGTGAGAGCAGCGTCCCACTCGAGGACGGAGGGAGAAAGTGGAAGGGGCCACGGACAGTGTTGTACTTTTCTTTTTTCTCTCTCTCTCTCTCTCTCTCTCTCTCTCTCTTTAAACCTCCTACAAGATTCCTGAAAACAAAAGAACGGCACAATTTGTCCGTGGACACACCCGTCTCACCCGCCTCACCCGTCCCGCGGCCAAGGACGCCGGGTTGGGTTTGGTTCCCCTCGGTCTCTTCTCGCCCTGCAGTCACTGCAGCTGTCAGCGCTTTTCACCCTAAAATAACCCCAAAGTCTTTCTTTCTCCCCCCTGTTTGGCGCTGCAATCATGCTGGCTTGTATTCAGCCGAGTAAAATAACTCACATTCCAACTCCTTCAATGATTTTTTTTTTCTCCTTTTTTTGGGGGGGGTGGGGGGTTCTGTTTTGTTCAACAAACACTCAAAGGACAAGGGAGGCCAGATTACATTTTTCTTTGCATTTTTATTTAATCTCCGGTCATTTCTGCTTTGGATTTGGATTTTCTTTTGTTTTTTCTTTTCTATTTTTGACTTTTATTGGTAGCATTTAGACTATGATTGCTTTAAATTTGACTCAACACACATCGCAGTTATTTTTTCTTCCCATTATCGTCCCTTTTGTTTTTCTTAGTGGTTATGGATATTGAGAAACATCATCAAAAATGCAAAATTTTAGCTCAGTACTAAATTTTACTTTACTTATTATTCACAAATATTTTCTATTGTATTATATAAATACCAGATCTCTCCAAAATTGAAGACCACTGCCAATAGTTCATTAATTAAAAGCATTGTCAGTAGTTTATGTCATAGAAAATTCCCTTCACTAGGAAAAATGTAAGTAGTTCCGCCTTCATACAATTATTACTACCCCAAGTTTTTCTAGGTTTCCATGTAAGGGCAGGGTCTGGAGGATTAGGAAGATAAACTACTGATGCGTGTATTTACAGTGAAATATGTTAAAATGATAATATTTTCACAGGATGAAGCATTGAAGGCCTCAGCTGCAGGCAGATGGAATGTAACTGCCAATACATTATACTGAATTACTAAAATCCCTTTTATTTGCCATCCCCACTTACTGTGTTGCACGTAAATGGATTCATAGATCACCAGAAATATTCTTATGTAAGAAAGAAATGATTTGAGATAAGGCTTTCCCTCTCAAACGGGCGATAAATGTAGTTTTCTTTAAAAGAAGAGAACATTTCAAAAATCTCTGTCTCCTTGTTTACGTGAGGGATTCTTCACATTTATCATACAAAAATGTTATATTCATGTGCTGCTCAACATGATGTTAAAAGATAAAATTAATGGCTCACAACTATAAAATGTAGGCATCTTGCTACTCAGCACCTTGGTTTTGTGAACTTTTTTTTGAGTTGTTAAAAAAGTCCATCGCTACCAGCAGCTTGCCATTATGGAAAGTATCCCCCAATTACACATAGTATATGTACGTTTTTGCATCAAAATTCATGCAAACTTGCACAATATCCTACTTTTGTCATAATGCTAGTTGTTGCTTCAGAGCCACATTGTTTTTTTCAGTTTACTGTATTTTGCCAGTTTTGCCTATTTCTTTAATTCCTTTTTAGGCTCATTGTATATATCCATTTGTTATTATTATTATTGCATTATTATTATTTTTTTATTCTTATTAGTCTTGTTATTATTATTCTTATTATTATTTAGGGTCCAGCCTAAAACCTTAATCCAAATCGATCCACATAAGGAGCAGAAATGAGTGAAAAACCGACCAAATATGACGAAAACAATGTATAAGTTCCATTAATGTTGTCTCCATTACAAGTAATCTATTAAACTGAATTTTCCAAATGTAGATTATTAACAGAAAAAAATACAATGAAGTAGAAATTACAATTAAACATTTATTTATTATGTTTATAAAATGTGATGCAAAGTTATGCAAAGTAATAATAACTTTTTTTATTATTGTTTCAGATGCCAAAAAATAGCCAAACGTCTAAGATAACAAAGAAGCAATTGAAAAATTGTAACTCGTGATACATTGCACAGAATCTGGAGAACTTTAATACGTATCTAAGACGACTAAACTGGACCCTGTGTATTCCAGGTCTAGACAGACAGCCTGAGCCGGGGCTGCATTTAAAGGAAACTCGGAAAACTGTAACTTGTGCTGCGTTTTACAAAACCCCGGAAACTAAAATCATTCAAAGGAAACATTTTCACACCACAGTAAGTTCTAAGAACCATTGGAGGAACCTTTTCTTTTTCGTCCTCACGTTTCACAGAAACCAAAAAAGTGTAATACGTACCTAAAAGGAATAAACTGGACCCCGTGATTTGCTGCCTGCAGCTATATTAAGAGGTCCAGCTCACATTGCATTAGACACGGTCTAATGCATTCAATGCCAAAATATGTCCAACCCAAATCAAAGTATCTGGAACACAACAATGATATAAGCTAGGAACATGGTTGAAGTGTTTTTTAAATGGCGCTCAACGTAAACTCGTTTCAGAGAACCTGGGAAACTGTAAGACGTACCTATCACGACTAAACTGGACCCTGTGTACCGTCGCCTGCAGCTATATTTATTATTGTTATGCAAAGTAATTACAGAGCTTGTTGTTTTTATTGTTCCAGATGCCAAAAAATAGAAAATATAAGACAATAAAGAAGCCATTGTCCAGAACTCCAGTCCTCAAGGTCAGTCACAATATAAAAAAAAAAAAAGTACTATGGACGTAACTCCAAGACATAACTCCACGATGTTTGTTGTTCACTGTTTATGTAAGTTTAGTAAATTGTGATGCATTTCGCAGACACCAAAAAATTGTCACAAACACCTAAAACGAATAAACTGGACCCTGTGTGTTGCTGCCTGCAGCTATATTTATTATTATTATTATTATTATTATTATTATTATTATTATTATTATTATTATTATTATTATCATCTGCCTATTGGTATGTATGTATGTATGTATGTATGTATGGTATGTATGTATGGTATGTATTTTTGTATAGTATGTATGTATCCATTTATCTATCTACCTACCTATCTAATCCCCCCCTCCTCTCTCTCTTTCTCTCTCACCGGTAGAGTTGTGGACAGGACATCTTGAGGGATGTGGTGGTCAGTCCCAGTCTGCTCTGGTTCCTCATCTTCGTCCTCCTCACCAGATCCTTCACTCTGCCCCACGTATAGTTCTCACTCAGCTGTGCACGCACGCACGCACGCACGCACGCACGCACGCACGCACACACACACACACACACACACACACACACACACACGCACACACACACACACACACACAAAATGTTTTATCATGATTTAATATTTTTCCCTTCATGTTAACTCCCTTTTTTTCCCACATTCGGAGTGTATGGAATCAGCTGGTTTTACCACCACATCGCTGAAAAACAGAAACTCAACCCTGATTTTGACCACCACTGTATGGTGTTATACACACATAATTTTTTACTATATTCAGTGTGACAACTAGCTAATGATTTACTGAATAACTATCAATCAATATCAATAAAAACAACAACAGTTGTGTCAGCATTTTGTCACTTTCAAAATATATAATAGAGTGTTCATTCCGAGTCCAAAAAACGCAAAGTAGGATTTCAGTAGGATTCTCAGTTGTGTACTTTAAATTTCACTGGAATCATTCCTTGTCGGGTTCCCGTTTTGTCTTGTTACTTTCACTGAATTAGAAGCTCAGAGTACTTCTTTCATCACTGACAATTATCCTTACAGTACGTCTGGTTTGAAACCCGGGAGGGGGAAGTAAACAAAGAGCTTGAAGTTTGACTCACCCGTCTCTGGGGGACGGCCAGGCCCTCGCTGCCGTCACACAGAAAGCGCGACTCCCCCTCGGTGTAACTCCTCCGGTTCAGACCCCTCCTCCACAGCGGCACGGGGGCCAGCGGCCGGTCTGGAGAAAGGGAGTCCAGGAGTGTTACTCTGCTTTACTCCACAAATTGCTGAGTCATACCTTATGTAGTTTAGAGTACGTTTTTTGAGCAAGTACATTTTTAATTTTCTAATGAGGGCGAATAGTCGGCCACGTCGCGTGAGCGCCGTTGTTGCGGACTGTTTTTCTTCGAAGCTCTTCAACCGGGACCGGTCGTAGGAGCGTTTCAAATCACTTTACAGGAGGCAGGGTCCATGTGCAGCCAGCTGGTAATCATCACAAAACAACCCCCCTTCAGAGTGATACAACCTGACAACATCCGTCGGGGTTGTCTTGTGATAACAAACGCCTGTTCAAAATGGAAGACATTTTATAATGGCACAGTTTAACAAAATGTCAATGACTCCTGTGTCCTGTGTTCCACAATGGAAGATGAAAGTACCGTTGAAAGTCATGCACCGGGGGAGGATACTCTTTGTAACTCGGTCGCTTGAACCCCAAAGCCATAGATAGATAAAGAGATAGATAGATGGATGGATGGTTGGACGGACAGACAGACAGACAGACAGACAGGCAGGAAGGCGGGCAGACAGGCAGACAGGCAGACAGACAGGCAGACAGACAGACATAGATGGATGGATGGATGGATAGATGGATGGTTGGACAAACCGACGGACGGACAGACAGACAGACAGGCAGACAGACAGACAGATAGATAGATAGATAGATAGATAGATAGATAGATAGATAGATAGATAGATAGATAGATAGATAGATAGATAGATAGATAGATAGATAGATAGATAGATAGATAGATAGATAGATAGATAGATAGATAGATAGATAGATAGATAGATAGATAGTCTGGATGCACATTATACCTGACGTGCGTCAGCCTCGGAAGGTAGGACGTTAAGAGAACCCAAACGCGTGCAAGACCAGGGTGAAGACTATTTTGCCAAAAAAGTCTTCACCCTCACCCAACCCCCCCCGAATCCCATTCATCACTCCCACACAGCAAACAACTGCACCTCCTCCACCCTTATCAGTTTTCCACCCGGCACAGGACTTTTGCCTCAGTGTTTTTGTCCGGCTCACATGATCAGGGAAAGAAACAACCAAAATAACATTTAATTAGATGTCTCTTCAGAAAAAAAAAAAGTCACTTACAACCCTCACCTTTGGCTGAGTAACAATATGCTCGAACACATGCTTTTTATTATCAGCAAAAGGTTAAAGCCGCCTGATGGAACGACTTTCACCTTTGACGCGTGCGGCACTCACGTAATTAAGGTAATTTATACTCGTAGATCTGAGAAACATCCCTAAAAAGATCAGGCAGTCCCCTCTTGTGCTTCAGAACGAAAAGGATCAGAGTTCTAGACTGTTGGAGTCATGAGTCATTTCTTATTCTTGCCTCAGCAATACGTGCCAAAATACATGTAGTGCAAAAGAGGAGAGTGCTGCCCACACCCCTGGTGTTTCTGCTGGTTTAAATCTTAATTTGAATCTCAGTTGAGGCAATGCAACCCCACCTAACACCACAACATGCACACACACACACACACACACACACACACACACACACACACACACACACACACACACACACACACACACACACACACACACACACACACACACACACACACACAATATCTCCCATGACTTTCGCAATCACTTCTCCAGATCCAGTTTCCCACTTCCTATAGAAGAGGGGTTGGCAAGGAATTCCAGAAGCCCCTAAGACGCTTTATATATGTTCAGTCCGTCCGCCCGTCCGTCCGTCCGCTGTCCGTACCTACACAGAATGCCAGGAATCCGCATCCCACATCCCACATCCCACATCCCACCCCCTGGGTTTGAAAAACGTCATGTTCCCAGCGGGGGCCACCAAAGCGTCGACTCCAAAAAGACCCACCGGCGACGGCAACGTGAGACGCTGCGAAAACACAGCAGTAAAATAAGCGTTCGCCAAAATGGTCATCGCCGGGAAAGGGCCTGCGTACGACGACAGGCATGTGAAAAACACACCTCGAGGGGGGTTCGGCCGCGGGGTCAGTTTTTGTAACTCAAGTACAACCAGAGCCCCGTCTCAAAACAAAGCCGTCGGATCCATTTCGGGAAAAGAAAGCCTTAGAGCAACATTGACTCTAATATGTGGTAATGTGTGTGTTGACGCGTCCCACCGGACCGTGTTGTAAAAGTTCCACAGTGGAAGCCATATTGTACTCCATGGGGTGGTCCCATTTGTCCCAAAACACAGGGCTACAGCATCACATTTGACAAGGAGATTTCACTATTTTATTGTTTTCCTGGCCCAAAGGTGCATCTCCAATAACCTTTCCAAGTTCCCACACCACTACATTGAGATAAGATTAATACTTAGACGGATTCACGGGGTCCTAGAAAGTAGAACGTACCTTTCGCCATCGAGTAGAGCGGGTGGCGTGCGACCTCCGGGATGGTGGACAGGTCGGAGAGGGTCCCGCTGGGCGATAGACACTCGTTCCTGGACGGCCTCTTCTTGGGGTCCTGGAAGGCCAGGTCGGCCGCACCGCAGCTGCAGTGCTGCTGGAAGAAGTCCTGTCGGGGCGGGAAAGACGAATAAAAGAGAAAAGGGAAGAGACCACGGAAAGGCCGTTATTTCTGCAAGCATAAAGTTGATTCAAAGTAGTAAAGCTTCGAATCGGTAGGATCATAATCACCATCATCAATATCAGTGGCTGAAGCAGCAGATGGTGATAGACTTTAAATCTACATTTACCATTAAATATCCCAGTTCTGGACACACACACGGATTTAATGGACACCTTTCATTTTCCTGTGAAATTATATTGTCTTTATAGTACAGTACTGTGACTTTTAAAACAAAAACACAAGTTCCCTGTTCCAGGTTTGTTTCAAGGTTATGTGCAAGAAATTTCCCATTTTGACATCTCAGCCGTGCTTGGATTCTTTTCCAAGCACCTGCACCTGCACCTGCTGTACGTTATTGTTGGCTTTAATCCAGATGTTGCCGTCGTGTTTTTGTGAATATCTACGTGCACATGCATGTCTTTCTTTCCACCTGGGCTTGCGGTGCTCTGACCCCTTTCCTTCCTTTCAAGATGAACTCGGTGTAAATCACAAGAGAACAATAAAAAGGTCTGCATCACTTTTGCCCAAAGACGGATCTGATTCAAATTCCCATTCCGGCATATCACTTCCGCATGGACCTCCTTAACAGTTGGAAGTAGTGGAGTACTGAATCGGATACGACAGCATGGAGACGGGATGTTCCATACCCGGGAACACACACACATACACACACACACACACACACACACTCACACACACACACACACACACACACACACACACACACACACACACACAGACACACACACGGACACACACCAGGTTGATATATTCCGCATCCAAACCCAAGTGGCTCATGAACTCATTTAACAACCCCAGCTGCATAAACTATCCTTAGTTACCCCTCACCTACATGGGCCGCAAGGTGAAAAAACGATTACACACACGTTGGTGAGCGGCAATATTTATCACACAGACACACACACACACACACACACACACACACACACACACACACACCAACCCAATGAATTTCCCCCATCCCAGAGCTCGCTCCGTTTCTGTTATGTAAGCGCCAAATCTCCGCAGAAAGTCTTAGGGGAATCGATGGAGAACGATGGAGAAGCTTTTCTCTTTCTATGGTTTCCATGGTTTCATAGTGGTCAACACCCTTTCCCCCGGTAGAACCATAACCCAACCCCACCAACAAACTGCCATGGACGACCTCCTCTGTGGCCTCCACCTTCCTTCCTTGTGGGATTCAAAGGGAGGGGGGGGGGTGTAGCCCTCACAGGACCACTGACCCTTGGCCTCTCAACCCAAGGATTAGGGCCTTCAGGGGTATTATGGTAAGGTACTCAGTGGAGGAAAGAAGCTTCGCAGAATGTTCTATCCATCCGTCCATGGCTTCCTGTCCCCCCTAATTGCTTTAGGGAGTCATCTTTGTGTCGGAGGATGAGGACATACGGAGAGATTCGGAAGATTAGATTTGAGGGTACGTAGGTCGAGCAAAGAAAGGCCGGGAGCCGTTGGGTTTTTTGTAACCCCCTCTCTCTGCTTTAGTAGAATGGTCCGACACACAGTCCTGACGTCCAATTTTATAGTGAAGAGCAATTCTGATCCACCTTGAATTCATGATCGTTACAGTCGTTTGATTCGCTAGAACCAGAGTTAGTTGTCCTTTGAAACGCGTATCATCACGACCCTATGTTCACTGAACTGATGACCCTCAAATTAACAACTACTACTAAATGCTCCAGTAGGCTGGAAAGGCGTCCATAGATGGATTGATTTTGAACCGAAGATTCAAGATGGACTTTCTTACCCTTTATGAAGGTAATAAAGGGCTTTGTGTCCTGAACTAGTAGGGGGAACATCGCTGTCCCATTTCTGTCCAGCTGTGCCGCTGGTGCTGATACGGAAGATGGAAGTGAAAGTTGGCGGAGACACAGAGAGACCCTCAAATCAAACGGGTCCCATTCATAGGAACCTGGGACGTGTCCCATCTGGGCGGCCGGCCGTCTTTTGAAGTGTCCTCTGAGCGTCTCCGCTGGCAGCTTTAAAAATCGGAATGGCGCAGCAGGGGGTGGAAAACAGCAGAAAAAAAAAAGAGAGAACGGTGTGGTTTTTGGAAGCGCGCTTCTCTCGGGAGACGGAGGAGGATTTTAAAAGCCTACACTCCCGGGGTGTTACTCTGGCATGACTGCGGAGAAATCTTTCGCATGTAATTGTGCGTGTAAACATTTTAACAAAATTTGAAGCAGGTGGTTGGAAAACTTGAATGAAATTTGCATTCCCCCCCCCGTCCCCGTCGTCTCTTGAACTTTAAAGGCTTTGAAGCCCTCCGGCTCCTGCTGGGAACGTTCCCTGTTTCAGCTGCTTCGATGCTTTTCCGGCCTCTGGGCCCAACGCAACTCAGGTAGTTTTGAGTTAACGGTGGAAAAAATGGGGGAAATAGCTCCTTATACAGTAAAATGTGCGATAACTTTCAATGAACTTAGATTTGCATAGGAGTAAGTTGTGAGGGGGAATATATCATTATCATTATGTTTATCACTATGCTACTTGCTACGTAATAGAAATGAACGGACTGTCAGAACTTGCAAAAAAGAGATCATAGTTGTTCTTGGCGTCGGGACACGATTGAGTTACATTGTTTACATTAAGCTTGTTAATTGCCTCCAACTTTCCTTCAATCACATCTTCACACATTTCCTCTGTGCTCTTGCCAAACACGTGACCCAGATGAAACTCATGACAGGTGTTCCGTTTAGCAAACAATACACAACAATATTCAATATGAATTACCGTCATTCCAAAGCTGCACAGGCCTCCCAAGCCTCTATGACGAGGTATGTTGTTTCTGGCCTGAGCCGGTGGCTCTCACAGAGAGTGCCACAATTACAATCAAGAAGTGCACACACACACGCACACACACACGCACACGCAAACACACACACACACACACACACACACACACACACACACACACACACACACACACACACACACACACACACACAGACACACACACACACACACACATCCAACCTGTGCAAAAACTGTGCACTATAATATATTATTATTATTATAATTATACTGTAACGACATAGCAATACTAATACGTAGTCAGTGATTGTTATCTGTATTATTGCATTAATTGTATTCATAATGTCCGATATATCATAATATATCATCATATTAAATCATCCAGTACAGTATAACCATCAATATTTCGATTTTATACCCGCAGCCAAACTAGCAACAATTCTGCTACGTACTCCCAAATACTGCCCTCCAACTTTCCTGTGCATCGCTTTTTGTATATTCTGTATATTTTTGTATATTTTTCTTTTTAAAGATTTGGCCATGCTTATTTGATTTTTGTGCAAACTGTCTGTGCAGCAATGCATCAATCTTTACCACAACAAATTCCTTAGATATGAAGTACATGGCTAAAAAAAAAAAGCGTATTGTGATTGTGGTTGTGATGAAGCAGGGCGGTACCTCCTTGGTCCTGGTCACCCTGCCGTCCCTCTGCAGGCCGCAGATCTGCCTCTGCAGCCGCAGGTTGGTCTCCTGCAGCTGGCCAATCTTCTCAATCAGCTGGCAGATGTGCTCCAGATAGCCCAGGCCCGAGCCCAGGGGATTGGAGCCGGAGCCCGAGGCGGCCTGCTGCTTCTGGGGGGAAGAGGAAGAGGAGAAGGAGGAGGAGCGGAGGGTTAGTCAATGTAAGGATAAATGGAACAATCAATGAAAGGATGTTTTCCTGCTCTTTGAACATTAGCGTATTATGTTACATTCTACTGTGTCGATAGGACGATGAAGGAAAGGGTATTCTGTGATATTTTGTTATTTCATTACTGTAACTTTTTACGGACTGATTATGAGGAAAAAGTAAATAAATTAGATTAAACATTATCAAGTTGTTTTTTTATGAAATAATAAATGGTAGATATGGTTTATCGCTGTGAAAGAATACAACTTTCTAAGCAGTGTTAGTCGTGGAAATACCAGACAGAATCCAGTTTTATAAGTGGACATATAGCACACTGAGCAAGGCGCTATAAATCAAATGAAAAATAAAAATACTTTAGATGTTCTGGAACAGGAGAAGGCGGTCGGTTTCTTTTGGAATCCACTATATTATTCAGCGCACACATTTTATTCCCCCTCCCTAAGCCTCCAACGACAGCGTGAAATGTGTTCCCACGTAATGTCAAAGTCATTTTTACTGCCAGATTGCGAATTTTATCGTCATGGCCGACTTGTCTGTCTGCAAATTTACACTTTTAACACTGAGCAGGAGCTCCTGAGGAACGAGCGGGATTACTGTGGTGACGCAGTTTAACTTTTATCTACAGGGGTCTACCCTCATCCTGACTCCATTGCATAATACCTACATACCAGCAGCGGCGTGTATGTTTTTGGTGGTGGAAGTGTGATTAACTGTCCGGGGCTTTGGGTTTCTGGTTCCCATGGTGAAAAATGAAGGCGTGTTAACACAAACAAAGATACTGTAAAATATGGTCGTTTCCCTGGAAAGGATTTTGTAACGTATGTTTTGTTTCCACTGCAAAGAATGTTATTGCAGTCCTTTGGATATAGATAGATAGAAAGATAGATAGATGGAATATTTGAAAATAGGTTTGGAGAGGACTTGGGTTGCACGGTCTCAGATGGTCTTCCACGTTCTTCCAGAAAAATTCAGAAAAGGAAATTTTGTGCAAATAATTAGACAATCGTCAACATTCCAAAACGCGTCCCAACAAAAGCAGGATGTGAGCTCAGGTCGGGGCCTTTTCCTCTTTCTTTCCTCCTCTGAAGCCCCTTTCCCGTTGCCGCTGACCGTTAAAAAACTCCACTCTGGGAGGTTGTTGGGGAGCTCCAATGGAGAAGCTGGAGGAAACAATGAAGAAACAAACCACAATAAGCTCAAAGGACTGACATCACCTGTTTCCTCTGATGGAGAGGAGACGTCCGTCCATTACGCAGGCCTTTGACCAAATTTTCCCACCTTCTTCCCAATGACGGCATTAGAAGAAGCTTTCAAGGTTCATCAGAGGTTTACTTTTTTTGGGAGAGGTGGCGTGATGGAAAGACATATTGCCAAATTTTTCTTTCACTAGAATTTGTTGGTGATGTCAGTTTACTTCGAAGAGTGGAGTGCTTCCAAAAATAGAAAATGGCTCAACCTTTTGATGGAAAACCTACATGACCAGGGGCGCTTGGTATATATGGGGTAACAGGGCCATGCTACCGTAAGCTAAGCCGTACCTATATTTTTGAGAAAAAAGGTTTAAAGTTAGAATTAAATACCCTTGTATGTCCCATTATCACTACCTTGAAAATTATTATTTTGACTTTTTGGTGAACCACGAAAATCAATCAAGGCCCATAGCTTTACTAGTGAAGGAACCAGGTCAAGGCGATTTGAGATGTGCGTTGACAGGTATTAGACAATTTAGTCCTATCCTAGTTATTATTTTCACTGTGACAATAATCACCTTTTTTTAATCACCTCTTTTTCTTTTTTTTTATCCAATCACAATCAATCAAAACAAAGTATCAGCCGACCCCTGTGGATGCCTTCAGGGAAACTTCTTGAGGTGGACATTTCTGCTCTCCTTATTATCATCTCTGGGGCTTATTGAGGAGATCATGTGGATGTCTGGTCTTCCAGGAAGACGAGGAACTTCTTCCACCTCAAGACCAGTTGGTCATGGGAGAAGATAATTATATTACATTGTGACGGAAGGATTAAAAAGAAAAAAGAAAATCACCCCCCCCCCCCCCAACATACTCCTAACCCTCAAAAAAAACTCCATCCACAGAAGAGCCAATGGCAATGGGATGAGAAAGCCAGAGAGAGTGGAAACCAGGACAATCCGGCCTTTTTGAACAACAAAGGGGGTCAGTTTGTATACACACAACAAACACACACACACACACACACACACACACACTGTCCTCTTGCTCTGTGTTTTCTCTGCACCACAGTGTGAAAATATTTGAGCACCAGATGTCACAGGGAAATGAAGGAAGCTCAAACAAATTGTCATATTCTCTGGAACAACATACCACGATAGATAGATAGACAGATAGATAGATAGATAGATAGACAGATAGATAGGTAGATAGACTGAAAAATTGTAAATATTCATAAAACCTAAAAACAAAACCTTAACAATTAACAAAGAACCTAATAATAAACAATATACCTAAAAATAACAATGACCAACAAAAACAATAAATAATGAATAGAAACCTAAAAATTAATACAAATCTATGAAATAAACCTGAAAAATTCAGGTTCAGCCATGCCAGGGTATTACTGGATCAATATCGAAAAATCAACTAAAACCCCTTCAGCTGTTTCCAAGGTTTTATTATTCCATTACTTTTCTCACAAATCAAATTAATGAAAAAAAAAAAATGTATCGCTCACTATGGAAAAACAAAACGGTGATGGCCTCTCCTCTTCTCCTCCTCTTCCCCTCTTCCATTCTCTTCTCCTCTCTGGCCGCTGCCACTCGGTGGATGTTTCCACCGTCTCTGCTCGATCCAAAAACTCAATCTCCCAAAAAACATGACGGTGTGGGAAAGGAATGAGGCTCCAGATGTGAGATAGGGGGGAAAGGTACATGGAGGAATGGAGAGTTTCCCTCCTCTATCCAGGCTGCTTTTTATTTGGACCGTCCAGTTCTGGTGAGTGAGGGAGAATCCAGCATTCCTCCCTTTTTCCCCTGCACTAGATCTTTCACACCCACCCCCAAAAAAAAGGTCCCGTAGCGATGGACGACGTGATGCCCCTCTGCTCTGGACCTATTGTTGATATTCTATCTCAGAGTTTCCCCACCTCTTCCCTGTCACAGCACACTTTTTAATAATGAAATAACACCACGGCACTGCAGCCCCGTCTTGTTGTTCACTGAAAACTTCACAAAATGTCCCAAACTCATAGGACTGTGCTTATTATTGTAGCCTACTGATAGTCAGTGATGCATGACTCCTGAACCATTCGTTCATAGCGAATAAATCTTTTGAAGGACTCGGGAGTCCGGAGTCCCTCCAGCAAAATAGTGAAAATAATTTCTCAGGACAAAATGAACGTTCAAGGCAAAAGGCCAAGGCATTTGGCATAATTCATATTGAATGTGACTGATTTACACTTTGCATTCCACCAAAATAATCGACCAAAAAAAGTACTTTTGACAGAATGAAATGACTCTTGGGGGAAGTCGGAGCCAAATGGACTCTTCAGACCCTTTCATCTTCAGGAAGTCCTCCCTTCGCACACCGTGCGAGCAACCGAATCAAAACGGCCGGGGATGTCGGAAAAATTGCACGACTCTTCTCGCCGAGTGACTCCCCAAGAGCCGAGTGTCAGAAAAGCTCAAACCTTTCATCACGACTGAGAGTTCTCGCTTTCAGTGTGAAGCCCGAGCATGTTCTGAAGAACACGGAGCTGCTATTCCAGCTGCAAGTGATGAAGTCAACGAATTAGCCTGGCCTTGACACTTTTGATCTTGCAACACAAGAACTAGTTTCCATCATCTATATATTGATTTTGTTATTGACCGGGAGTGGGAGGGGTAGGTAGAAAATAAAAAAAATACAGACGGACTGATAGTCAGCTATCTGGCTTCCACTGCGAAAAGGTTCTCGCTCCGTCGACCACATTAATGAACTTCAAACAAATGAAATACGCTGACGCGGGGTGGAACACGAGGAATTAGAGCTGCACAAAAAAAAAAGGGCTCCAGCTGAGGAATTTCTAAAGCGGGTTTCCAAAAGAGTCATCTCGTTGTTTTGGTGTTTTTAATCGTGCCATATTTCACTGATGAGGAAAGTGTGTTTTGAATCTCCCGGGGTCAGAGGAGCGGCTAAATAAATCCATATGATCGATATACCAACTCTGCTGCTGCCTCGCACTTGTTGTTGAATTTGTCGCTGCTGCAGAGCTGCAAGTGCTGCTTCGTTTCCTATAAAATTTTACGTCAAGTTTCATTCTGCGCTGCCTCCCGAAAAGCGGCCTCTTTCCCGTTCAGTCATGCTGTACGTTAACATTGGCTATGGCTGCTATGGTTGACCGCCTTGTCTATCCTTTCCTTTATGGGAACAATTTTTGGAATATTTCTGTACGGGGGGTGGGGGCTGATGGGGGCTGTGGTGGGACTCCTAAGTATTTGGACAAAGCCTTGAATTTCAACATATTTTGGGCAGAAAAAGTGTCCCCCTGCCCCACGGTCTACAGGGTCCCATTTAGAAAAGTCAAGGGAATGACATTATTGGTTGTGTTGACAAGTTACAATGATGATGAGGAGGATGATGATGATGGTGTACCACCTTACCCCCCGACAGTAGGCTACATTGCCCCCACTCCAAAAAAACCCCCCCAAAAAACACACACTGCTACTGGCCCTTCCCCTGTGGGGGCCCTCCGAGGCCTATCAAAGGGCCTTTATCTGGCTAAATATGTGAGTAATTTGAGCTATTTGACACCTGTTTGATGCGTCCAGGTAGGGCCCCGATGAGAAGGGGGGATGGTATCTCCAAAGAAATCTTCCAGTCACTCAGCACAGATGAACAGGTGCTGCCTGACATGTGGAAAAAACACACTGTAATGTTCATTCTC
This sequence comes from Zeus faber, assembly GCF_960531495.2. Lineage (NCBI taxonomy): Eukaryota > Metazoa > Chordata > Actinopteri > Zeiformes > Zeidae > Zeus > Zeus faber. The sequence goes on along the minus strand of NC_137202.1, from coordinate 11,638,999 downwards.
CTTCATCCCTGACTCCCCCTTCAGCCCCTGAAAGGCCACATGTGGTCGAGGGAAAGGCTCCTGCGTTTTGGGTTCGTCCGATCTGCCGGCGATCTGAAAGCCTCGTCTTTTTGCGAAAAAGGAAGGTTCCTTTGAGGTTCCTTTGAGGTTCCTTTGAGGGGAGAAAGTTCCTTGACGGAGAGGTGGGGAGGATGTGTTGAGGTAAAACGACGAGCTTTGATGTGTGTGCACTAGAGTCCTCCCGACATGAGGCTGAGGGGCGAATGTACTATACAGTACTATACCTGGGATCACAAGAAGCCAAAAAAACCAAATTGTCTAGGAGTCTACCTTTGCTCCCGAGGAAATTGCAAATCATAGTGATTATAACTTTCCCCTTGGCAGTTTTGAATGCAAAGCGAATGAAGAATTACAGTTAAATCAAATAAAAAAATATATACATTTAAATTGGAATTCTGTTAATTATTCACAAATAATTCACTAAACTAACCAATTAATATTAATTTAATATAACTAAAAAGTGATTAATATATTAGTATAATACTAATTACGCTGCAATATACTTAAAATTATACAATAAGATTTTATTATTTAATTATTTAATTATGATTAATAATATATTACCAGGCTTAAGGTTAGGGTTAAGGTTAGGGTTTGTGTAACCCTAACCCCACAAATTCTAAAAAAAAATGTATTACATCCTACTACTAATATGATTATAATAATAGGATTGTCCCTCTGAAAAAGTGAAACCAGATTTCTATATTTGGAGAAAGAACTTGTATTTGCAACAGATTCCCCTTCATATTAAGTGTCTGTACTGAAAGACCGGGCTGGAATCAAGATTTCGGAACATCAAACGAGAGATCATGGCTTTGCAGCCCGCACAGCTGTCAGGTGCACCACGCTCATTGTGGGAGTTTTTTTTTTTTTTTCTGCCCTCCCACTATAACATGAATGAAAACACCAGACTTCAGTGGAACGCCCCGAGAAGTGATGGCGGACCTGGGATATTAATCAACTGCTAGTTTGCAGAGAAAATCCCAAAAACCGTACATGCTATGTTTTCGTGCTGTGGAAATAGACTACAGGAAACGCTCCTTCGTCCTCCTCCTCCTCCTCCTCCTCCTCCTCCGTCACCCTTTCCTCCTGGTGGAATGGACGCTGCTGTAATTAGCTGATGACGAGGAAGCCGGGAGGGGCTGATAATTAGAGATAATGACACGGGATGTAAATCATCTTTGTTTTTTGTTTTTCTCACACAACTCTTCTCAAGGCTTAGGCCGGAATCTTAAACAACCCGAATTCTAATTGTTCCTTGAAAACAATCTGATGTATTTGCAAAACTTACAGACACAGGAAGGAAATGCGATGGCAAGTGACTTCATTTTGTCGTATTTTGTATTTGTTGATTTCATTTCAAAAAGGCAGGAGGAAGCGGCACTGCTTTAACAAATACAAAATACGGCAAAAATAAGTAATTTTAATGTTTATTTCCCAACGTATTGTTCCAATTTTTTTTAAAATGTGAAAATAGAGACAGTATTAAAAAATATATAAAAAATGTGAGCTATCATCAGGAAAATGGTCCGGGGTGATGTGAAACTGTGTGCGATTACTAGAAAACAAGCTAAAGTTAAATTTGACGCCAGCACGTTTAAAATGTATTTCACCGAAATTAGAAGCCTCTTAGCGAATGACTCCGTATTTACTTAGTTTTACTAAAAAGAAGAATTTGGGGCACTGCATTTGAAAGGTCACGGGAACACGCAAGTGCATGCAACCGCGGTTAGATCAACAGAATTTTGGAGAAAACGTGTTTTTGCAAGATGCTCCCACCTCACTGAGTCTACAGCATTCCTCCATGTACTCCTCCAGGCTGTCGCTGGTGGTGCTTTTCCTTAAGGCCGGCTGCTCCACCCCATCACCCTCCTTGATGTCCTGGAGCCCCGCCGAGCTCTGGCTCCTGGGCCGAACGCCATCAGCGAAGGCCTCCTCCGTCGCGTCAAGGTGCTCCTGGATATGTTCGGATCCGCTAAGGTGTTCTTCAAGGGTGGTGTCCTCCGGTCCACCTCCGTCTACCTCCGGCTCTGCTAAATGCGAGTCTACCTTCTCGAATAAGAGGTCCAGCCCCTCAGCCGCTACAAGCGTGCTTTCATCATGGTCCGTCGTCGTATTTGGAGGGTTGTCCTCTGATTCTCCTGCCGCCGCTGCTTCTCCATCGGGACCGGAGGAAGGTGGCTTCAAGTGGCCGGAATCACATGAGGACCCCCGACTGTGGACGACGAAGCTCTGCTCCGACCCCGTGGGCGTGGAGGGCGAGTTGGCGCCGCTGGGCAGCTCCACGCCCGAGTCCTCCGACTCAAACTTGTACAACCTGGGCAGCTGAGAGTCTGAGAAAATGGCGGACAGGTAGTCAGAGCCAGACTCCTCGGCCAAGGGCGGCTCGGACAGGTCGTCCGAGGCCTCGGAGGCTCTGGCGGGCTCCGGGACGGACGCCGTGGAGGCGGTGGACAAAGAGTCATCGGCCGCCGCGAGCCGCTCGTCGAAGTTCTGCAAGAGCTTCATCTTGGTGAGGACGACCTCGCCGTCCAGGACCAGATCTCCTTTCCCTGTGAGAAAAAAAAACAAAAAAAAAAACGACAGAGACAAAACATTATACCGGATTACTCTAGTAGGCCGAGAACCTTCTACTTATTGCACCTCCCGCTGATTGCCAACTTGTAGTGTTTCCATGAGTGACTCAAATTTCTCTAAATAACCTTTAATGAAACAAAAGACCTTCAAATACCTGATTTGGAGCCAAAACTCAAGCACTGGCTGCTTAGAACCACCAGGAAAATAATCCAACTCCATTAAAAGCGACAGCATGTTATATAACACCCCTACCAATTGATGACGGACGCACCAATGAATGATAACGTATTGTCTAAAACCCTTATTAGACTCAAATAGGAATAAATGAGTCGTTTAATTCCTTTCGGGTCCAACTCCTCGGCCCATGAATGCAACATATACCTGTATACATGTCATCGAAATATGCGTCTACTGACAGCTTAGTATGTCTCTGGTGAAACCTAAAGCTTTGCACTTGGAACAATCCGGCATTCTTTGACTCCGGGGTACACAAATAGCACAGGACACATACTACCCGAAATGTTCCGGCTTTGATCTGGCGCTCCGGTTAATTCCATTACAGGGTGCACGTATATGTGTCTTCTCCACTTTCTGCCCGCGGGGAATCCGATACACCTCTCTGTCCATCACATTGCCCTTTTGGGTTTTTGAATCATTTTGAATGTCAAGGGGCTAGGGGGAAAACGCTGGGTTATCCTTGAGCTGGGGAAAGCTGATTAAACGTAGTATTGTTTTACGAACGTCGCAAATTAAACTTTTGGCGGAACACCTTCATTTTTAGGAGGGGATAATGTAATACCAGACGACTGGATCACACCTCGACAATAGGCGAGGTTTTTGGCGTCTTCCTGCTGGCCCCGAATCGGGACTCTCGCCAAGGCAAATATGAGATTAAAAAGTTCTTTGAAGTTGTAAATCCTGAGCTTTTATCCTGAGCTCCCGAGGGCGAACTTTAGGAGAGAAAGGAGTTCTCTGAGGAACTGAATTAAAAAAAAACCCAAAAAAAAACACATGTGGGAAACTAGACTGGATGGGAATCTCTTTGGGTTATGGAGAGCAGGGTACAATTTTATTGGATTTCAAGCCTTGGCACCTTTGTATGTTGAGACTCAACACTAGGATTCCTTCCTAAAAATTTGAAAGTTGTAAAAGTATGAATGGTGGAAGCACAGAGTGTAACTGGGAATGGTCAGAAGCGGCCCTCTGATTGGCTTTGACCTCCAGAATCGCTAAAAAAAATGACCCCCAGAAGTCCACCTGGGGCTATAAAACATTGACATACATTGGCTCTGAGCAAAACATATGCTTCATAAGTTTGAGGTTTGTCCACATATCCATGAATTGTAAGTGAAAAACACATTTTGGTACAAGCAATTCACTCACTTTGACAAACAATTTTACGAAAATCTTCATGCTGCAGGACTTTTTTTTTTTTTTATAAAATACTATGTTTTAGGTGTCAGGGCTGCTCACATTCAGCAAAACAGTGGCAAAAAAAAGGAAAAGAAAAAGAAAACAAACCAAAATTAAAAAAACAAAACTGTTTTGAGTGCAGTGTTTGGGAGCAGATAACAGTTCTGCTAAAACAGTGATAGCGTGCGGTCGGGCTGAATGATTTCAGCCCCATTCTGCTCTGCTCAGAGGTTTCTTCTGCTTATCAACAAAGCTGCTGTTTTCCAGCAGAGCCAGCTTGTTCACCTGCGCCAACGCGCTTGCAGGATATTATTTTTTTTACTGTTTTAAAAGCAAGTTTTACAATGGAGATAAATATGCACTTTATCTAAATCAGCTTTATTAAGTTTTTTTTGCCAATGAGGCTGTCCTTGCAAAGAAAGGATGTAAGCAAACAGGATGTCATAAATGAAATACGGTCAGTAACATAAAAATGTCTCTTAATGACGCTAACATCTTTTGCATGTTATTTTGCAGTGGGTACACGTCATATTATTTCACTCCTGATGCGCTTATCTGAAGAAAAGTGATGTTGTAAAGGCCTCATGTTGGAATGAATGTCTCCTTTGAAGTGCTTTAGACAGTGCCTGTTGCATGTTGGTCACACGCACACACACACACACACACACACACACACACACACACACACACACACACACACACGCACACACGCACACACCACACACTTATTATTATTTTAATAAAAAACAAATATTCAAGTATATAAAACAACACTGCAGTTTTATTTTCATTGTCATTATTTATTCTTATTATTTATTTATTTATTTATTTATTTATTTATTTATTTATTTGTTTAGTTATTAATTAATTAATTTATTTATTTATTTATTTATTTATTTATTTTTCATTGTCCTATTTTAATACTGCAATTTTATATTATATAATGATTTAATGGTCCAAACACGCAGATGACAAAAAGGTGATGATAAAATAATATATGATGATAAAAAGATATATATATGTATTAAAAATATACTGTATATATACACTGTATACTGTATGTAGACTCGCGTCAGCAGTGGCAAACAAACCCATTTCCTGTTTTCCCTGAATTCTGAGAAAAAAAGTGTAACGTTCAACCTTTTCCACAGCTCTGTCACCGCTGAGGCTCCATTGTTTTTCTCAGTTTAACTCAGAGCTTCCACTCTGCCACAAAGCACGCCGCGTGTTGTTATGCTGAACGCCCGATTCTGCTGCTGCTTGTGCAATAACCCTCACACAATTTAAACCCTCCAGCCCACAATATGATGTAAATGGATCTTCTGAATGGGGCGGACTTATGGCATACAAGTCAGTTGTAAGAGTTGTGAAACAGAAAAAGAAAACCCTCACGAACAGCCACAAGAACGATCTGCCTGACGAAACAAAAACGAAAAAATGAAGCATAGATATTAACCATTAATGCAACTTCAGAAAAAGTCTCATAAATAATTTTAACAAGCAGAAATAATATTGAAATAGTCCACTCCAGCACCGTGTATCCAATACATACAGTACACACTACCTTACTGCCTAAAATACATGACAGGTGGCTGGATATAACTAAGCCCGTAACTCACACAAAGCCCCAATTAAACAATTCAACAACAAACTTGTTCCTCAGTGTATAGTGTCAGGTACTGACAGGTACTGACAGGAAAGTAGGCCAGCGCTCCGTCCTACATCCCTGCCCACCCCCACCCCCCCTGCTGTGATGATTCACCTCTATTCAGGCTGTGACACCTGGAGCTCCAGAAAACAAGTGTCACATCGTCCGTTTATTGCCGTTGCTCCCTAATTTCCATTCTTCATCTCAGCCCCATTTTTAATCACAGGCGAGCGGGCCCTGGCTGCCATGGCCATGACGATTACACAGCATCCCAGTCGGTGCTGACGCGGCCTCGAATCCTGGAATCCTGGAATCCTGGAATCCTGGTATCCCAGTAATCCCAGAAATGCAATATAAGCATTGCACCTTGCCCAGCCCGGTGCACGCTGGATCAGAAAACCAACTGCAGAATGCACTGTAGGTCAATGAAGAGCTGCCCAGGATATGAAATGGAGAGATGAAGGAGGGAGGGAAGGTGGGAGGGTCTCTCTCTCTCTCTCTTGATCTGTTCCCTCAATTTGCTTTTTTTAGACAACTATGGAGCTCTATCTATCTATCTATCTATCTATCTATCTATCTATCATCCACCTCCTAGCTAGGATCGACATACCCACCTATCAATTTGTCCACATGTTAAGAGTGGGGGATCCATTAAAGCATCCACGCGGACTTATATAGGAAACTCAAATTTCACATCATCCCAGTCAATAAATTGATGATAGAATATATGGCTAACTTGGTTTCGTAAAAAAGAAAGGAAAGAAAAAGAAAACCCTCCACCCTCCACCTACCTCCCTCCCTCCCTCCCTCCCTCCACGCCTGTTGCTGTGAATTACCTGCTCACAATGGGACGTCGGACCAGGTTGACTTTAATTTCACGCTGAGGTCCACCCCACAGCTCAGCCGTGTCATCACACTTCTGCCATTGTGATGACACACCCACCTCCAGCACCACCACCTGCTCCTCCACCACCTCCACCACCCCCATCATCCAGGTGTTGCCCCCCCCCAGCAAAGTGATAAGTCGAACACAACACAAAACAAATGCTCTATCCTGTAATTGTTGTCTCTCCAGCACTGGCTGAGTCAGTACATTTCCAGTCTCTGTCCCGGGATAAACCACCAAACATGTCATTACAGGACAGTCGAAAAGACTGCGCAGGTGGACCTCTGAGAATTGGTGCTGTTTTAAAGGCAAAGGGTGGTCACACCAAATATTGATTTGATTAAGGTTTTTTCTGTTAACTGCAATTTGTATGTATTGATAAATAAAAACTACTCATGGTATTATTTTTGAAAGCATCCCCCACTAAAACGTTATATTTTTATGTTGCGGTTGTTTTTGCATTCAATTTTACAATTTTTGGTTTTCCATTTACTTTGGGGATATAAACATATCTCGCCCGTCCCCACCCCCCAAGAAAAAAGCACGCAAACAAACAAATTATAATTGGATTCATCATTTGGATTGAAAAATAAGGCTTAAGGTAAAGAAAACAAGTCTCAGTTGTTTTCCTTTGTGTGTGTGTGTGTGTGTGTGTGTGTGTGTGTGTGTGTGTGTGTGTGTGTGTGTGTGTGTGTGTGTGTGTGCGCGTGTGCGTGCGTGCGTACGTGCGTGCGTGTGTGCGTGTGTGTGTATTGTGTGTAAGTGTTGTGTCAACCTTGTACATAGAAACCTCCTCAGGGACTGTTCTACCTACCCATGCATTCCACTCCTGCTTACTCCTTCACAGCTCCGGAAAAAGGCTTGTATGATTTATGAGTCGCACACAAGACACATGCAGATATGATCTGACATACACAGGTACGCACACACATGCACACACACACACACAAAAGAAAAAACTGAGATTTTTTTTTTGTCTCTCTGCTTTTTCTGTCTGTCTCTCTGTCTGTCTGTCCGTCTGTCTGTCCATCTATCTATCTATATGTCTGTCTGTCTGTCTGTCTATCTATCGGTCTGTCTGTCTATTTGTCTGTCTGTCTGTCTGTCTGTCTGTCTGTCTGTCTATCTATCTATCTATCTATCTATCTATCTATCTATCTATCTATCGATCCATCCATTCATCCATCGATCTATCTATTTAACCCAGGTGACTGGAATTAGAAAAGCCATTCTTTCAATTCTGCATCAATTTAAAAGAGTCTGTTTCCAATCACTCCCATTGACTCCCTTCAATAACAAAAAAAACAAGGTTTAGGTAAAAAAAAACAATACTCATAAATGCCCTCGTCCTGTGTCTCCTTCACTGTGTGTTTTGTGCAGCAGGTGTGTCTCCTAATGCAAGAGATAGGTTTTTAGGGGGGAATTCCTGAGGTTGGGGGGTTTAGGCATGCATAAGCCCCCCGAGGGCCCAAACCATCGGGCCGGTCAGTCGGCCCCCGCTCAAACGGCCCCCATGAGCTGAGGGGTTGCAAACAGGTTGTGACAAGCCGGATATTTTTAGGGTGCGTCTGTCCGTCCGTCCCCCCGGCAGCGTGACCTCTCTGGGTGGTCAGGGGTCCAGGGTGACCGACCACCGGGCCCCCAGAGGCCTCAAAACAACCTTTGTTCTTTCCCCTAGTGCTATTATTAGGCTTTCCTTTTGAAATCGTCAAAAGAATCTTATAATGTTGTGAAAGTGTAGACATTTGGAGATGCTTCGTTAAATGCAGTTACATTGTTTAATTTTGCATAGTTAAAGGAATTGTGGTATTGTGTATTGTAATGTGAATGTACTTTTTAAGTGTGTAAAGTCTACTAGCAGGATTTACAAAATAATTGAAAGCTAACAAGATTTAGGGCCTTACTTTAATATGCCCTCACCAAGGCAAATTATAATTTTTTTATATGATTTACGACTCACTTTACTTGAAAATTTCATAAATCTGCTACAGCAAGAATGTCCAACATAATGGAAGGGAATGCTGTGTCTAAATCACATCTAGGACAACATCAAATAGAAAATAAAAATATATATATTTTTTTTATCACATTATGTTTACTTTCAGAAGTTATTATCCAAAACCTATTTTTATTTTTTCAAAGCCAAAGTTGCACAACCAGCGATCACAAGGAACCCAAAACACGACTCCAAAAGGAAGCGGGGGTCCGTCATTTCTCCTCAAGGCCCAAATGTGACGGGACGGCTCAGGTGACACAAAGCAGAGGTCCTGTCTGATGAGGTGTGACATACCACCATACCACCACATACGTTCTCTCCCTGTACCCCCCCCCCCCCACTGCTGACCCCACCCCAAAAAAAAGCAATGCATCCTCAAACTCCTGTCTTTCAACACGCTGCAAAACTGGGATCTTCCCTCCCATCGACCGCAGTAGTGTCAGCCCCGCCGGGACGCTTCCCAGACACCCATCTTTCATTATCAACTACCCGCCCCCCCAACCACACCGCCATCACCATCACATCCACCGCCCCCTCCCAAATCCCAGTCTTCCCCCTAATCAGACACCTTCGGGATCAGAAAGGAATGTGCGGGAGTCCTGGAAAGGAAAGGCTTCTTTGGGGCTTAGAAGCTCCTCGAGGAGCAGGGCTTACCTCAGACAGCCCGGCCTTTGAGGACTGCCTCAAAGAAAATATGGGATATGTGGGCTACGAAAGGCATCGGGGACACTGAGTCAATGGGGAAAATGTTATTCTAAATGACCCGCAACGGCTCAGTTTGGTGTTTTAAAGGAATGAAAAAGAATGACCCCCATACTGGATGACTGGACTTAATTTTGAGATTACTCAGGTATGAATCATTTCTGACAACCCCTTATTCGCCAGGCAATATTCAGAATATATATATATATATATATATATATATATATATATATATATATATATCACAGAACTCCACTGTGTCTAGCTCACATGGCATATTTCAGGGTATTAGTCACAAAGTGATGAATGGCAGATTTGGAATGGAGCTATAGGGGAACGCTCGAAAGCAAAGATTTGTAATTGCCTGCACGTGGTTGTTCACACTTTGACGAAAACGATTTTTTTCTTCGGGGGGGAGGGGTTGAATAACATCGGGATTTCATCAAACAATGTCCACTCGTTGTTTTACTTCCAGGCCAGAAGAATCCTACGGTAGTGTCATTTTATATCCCGTCTGAAATCCCTGGGCTGGAACCTAAAACAGTAATAAAATAAAAGGACCAGAGGGAGGACCCACACAGGGGAATACGCCAATAAAAGGCCAACTGCCCTCCTTACTGTACACAATGTAAAACGTTATCTTTACAGCCACCTCCTTCTTCCTACTCCAAGTACCACGGCTAATAAAGTGATTTAGCGTCAAGCCGGGGGCTCAAGGGCGCCGATTCAAAGGCAACAATCAGAAGAAGGTCCCCTTTTCTCCCGTCTCCATTTCCTCACCGCCTTGCTCTCACCTCCCGTAACAAAACAAATTTAAAAAGTTTTTTCACGGAGCAGGTGCAGGATGTAGTGTTGTACAGTAGCGGAGAGCGTTATCTGTGCCATCGGGACCCATGCCTGGAATGCAGAGGAACCAGAAGCCGGGGCCCAGCCTCAGAAAGGAGGGCAGGGAGGAGCGGCGGGGCCCCCAGGGTGTCGCGAGCGTCGTGGGGTCGCGCAGGTACGTTGATACCGTAAAAGGTAAACTGCACCTGCGAATGAACTATGTTACTGCCACTCAATAAACAGTTTGAAGATGTGTCAAAGGGTCTGTACCAGCGTTCCTGACCAATGGCTTCACCAGAATAACATTGAGCTGTATCGCTGCAATGTGCCCATTGCACATTATTACTACACTGCTACTGGATACTACATATACTGCATCTACTACCCCACTAGCCCACATGCTGTTTTTATTTATCATTAAAAAATGAATACAACTTTTTATGCCTTTCTCGATTTGCTCCGTTTCTTGCTGCTTCCACACCTCGCTCACCGTGTGTGACGTCGACTGAATTCAATGAAGGAGGAGTCTGAAAATTCTCTTTCCTCTCTTCTGAGTGACTCTTCGGTTTCCCCATCTCAATAGAGACAAACCTTTCATCACTAGTAACGGTTCTCACCATCAGTGTGAAACTTGGCGGCATTCTGTCTCTAACTGATGAATTTGATACATTTGCTGAATTAGATGAATGAATACAACGCAAGAATGACACCTACTCCATCTCATCTGATCTTATCTTATCGTACATTTAGTTTGACGTATCCTTCACCTTGTCCTCCCATCGCTCCCGTTGTGCAGTAAGGGTGGCATTGCCATCGCTCGGCGTCCTCTGAAGTGGCCCTTGAAGCTCAACGTTGTATCACTTAAAAGTTATTGTCCCGATGCTTTGACGCCTCGGAGGCGATTCCTCTCTTCATAGAAGGGTAAAGACAGATTTATTCTAAGTCGGCTCGTAACACCAAACACAACACAGGCGACTCAATTGTGGTCCCTGTGATGTACCGCTGAACCGCTCTCCGTCTTTATAAATGTAACCGCTTTTTATTATTGCTTTTTTTTTCTTTTTTTTTTTGCCAGACTATACAAGACTGTTTAAAAAAAACCCTTCAGAAATAACAGCCAGAGCAAATGAAGAGGCTCTTAAAAGTTGTCCTATGCTCTCCCAGTCCTCCGTAGCGTTTACTTCCAGGATTCATTATAAACAGATCTTAACTCGACTCTGGTTCTGGGAATCCAATTAAACACTCACTGAACAGCTGACTCCACATCATATAACAGTGTTGTTTCTACCAGCGTGCCACCACACACTAAGAGCTTGCCGGGTATGCTGTGAAATCTGAACATATGCTTCCAATTCCACTTAAAATACAGATATAATGGAAATCAGTTATTGTGTCGCAAGATCAAATATGCAAGGCTGTACTAATTCATCGAGCTCCTCATTTTTTCCCGAGCCATTTAAAAAAATTGGTTCGCCGGGAATGAATCGTTTGCGAATCCTGCATCACTAACTGTGAGTAGACCGTAATAACAAGCACGGTTCTATGGGTTTGTGAGGTTGTTAGTGGTTAACATGATAGCGGTATAGCGCTGTGGGATTATTTCACTGTAAAAAAAAAAGAAAAGAAAAAAAAAAAGAGTGTCGTGGCAGAAAAAAAGGTCGGAAAACACTGATATAACGTAATGTGGCATCCACCAAGTCCTGCACAGCGAGAGACCCCGTAACCTATAAACCATCCCATTGACATCAAAGTTCTTTTGATTCACAGCAAAAGGATTTGACCGGATCTCAAAACAACCATCACTCCAGTTGTCACCCGCCCTCCGTACCGTTGTACTCAAGAGAGGCGCTGAAACCGCTCGTCCAGCCCGTGTTTACTGAGACAAAGGTCCTGTTTATGCTGAGCGCAAGTTACGAACGCTCGTTGGAAGGAGGAGAGGATGGTGGTTCTCTATAACCAAAAACTGCACTCTTTTCATTCTACAGGTCGTCCACAGGACAGAGTTATTGCAGCAGTTCATGATGATTTAAGAATTAATAAAGAGTTGCATTGCAGGTTGAGAACTTGAACTTCACTTGCAGACTAACTCTGTCCTAGATGCAAATGCAAATACTCTGTGTTGAATGCCCAGCATGCGGACAGCAAAAAAAAAGGGAAGGAGGAGAGGATCTGTCGTGGACCTGACGTGGACCTGAAACAGTGTTAAAAATACACTGAAATTAAAAAAAAAAAAAACTTTAGAAGGAAATGATACAGGTCTCTCTCAAATTCACAAACCGCATTCACAACGCTGTCTGCCGGAGGCGACCATACCTTTCCTCCATGGAGCCAAGATGGAGAAGGACCTTTGCCAGCTGAAGGTCAGGGCGGCCTTTCTCCTCTTCACACTCATGGCACAAGATAAATCCCGGAAGGTGCCTACCAGGAAAGTTCAAATACTCAACCTCACAAAAAAAAAAAAAACAAGCCCCCAAAAACCCAAAAAAGGAGTGGGAAGGGAAGCCCGTCTTCAGACTGTCATCGCGGAGCGATGTCGCGCGGCAGCATTTCACGATAGAAGTTCTAAGACTGCTGAGGCTCAGAGGCTCCTCCGGCCTGAGGGGTGTCCCCGAAAAAGGGTCATGACGCCTGTTGTCTTCTCGCCTGGTCTGTCCCGGAGCCGCTCGCTGGTGCCCGGACACCGACTGAGTGTGTGAGGGAGTGAGAGGGAGAGAGAGAGGGAGTGTGTGTGATTCGTCCTCCAGCTGAGGAGAGTAAGGGAAGGGGAGGCTGCACCATTACAGGGAGCCGGGGCTGGGAGGGGAGGTAGCACCCGGCAAGGAGGGGAGGAGTTAAGATGGGGGTGGGCGGCGTGGGCGGGGGTGGCGGGGGCCGCCTGGCCTCAGGGTGAACGTGAGGGAAGACAAGGAGTTGAGAGGGAAGGGGGGGCATGAGCGAGTGAGGGGCATGTGTCTGAGGAAAAAGACGGCACGAGAGAGAGACAGGAAGGGGACGGGAGAAAGGGGGAGATCAGAGAGAGATGGAGGGAGAGAGAGACAGAGACTGGGAGAGATGGAGGGAGAGAGAGGGGAGAATGATTAAGATGGAAGAGATCGGTCGCCAGATCAGGCAGAAAAAACAATATCGCTGTAGAATTTAGCGGACAGCTTTTTCCACACACCCTGCCCCAGTTTGACAGAAAAAAACACAGAAGAAACTCTTGTCTCCGCTAATTAACCGGAGGAAGCCAAGAAAGGAAAGAAGAAAAGTATGATTCAGATGATCTTTCCCACCTGGTACGAAATCTCCGCCTTACCTAATCTACAACGACGTCATTTTTTCTTTTGTGTGTCACGTCAGTTTGTGGTTTGACGAACGAAACTGGACAAGCTTAGCTCGTCGTTATTTGTCACTCGTCGTTATTTGTCACTGCACACACATGCAGCTATGGTGACTGACACACACACACACACACACACACACACGCGTGCGCACACACACACGCACACACACACACACACACACACACACACTGCACAGGAGGGTACAAAACATTTGGAGTTATGACTCATATTTAGAGTTATATAGTAGTCAAACGGATTTGTTGGCGGTCCTTCCAATTTTTCCTTTTTCCAAATCCCAACGAAAACTATTCTTGAGTTTGAAATCCACTTGTTACATTCTCCTTTTTGACGTTCAGCATAGCTTTACATTTTCTTCACAGAAGCTGCAGCGACAGAATTTGTCTGCTAGATACTCTCTTTGTGAAAACACAAATAGGTAAAACCCAAATTTTCCTGTCAAGTGGGAATACTCCCTTTCAATGTTCTATCCAGTATAAAATGAATAACTTGTCATTTGTAATTTGGCTTGGAAAGGCCATTCCTGCCGTTCATAACCGTTGATATTTCACTGCAAAGTCACCTGAAAAAAGCCTCGTGAAATGAGTCTGCTGCTTAGTTTCCCTTTTAATGCCCTAGAAACAGGAGGATTGTTATTTTTTTGACGATCAAATTCCTCGAAAATATTGACCCATCCCCGGCTCGGCCCTTTGGAAACACCTTCTTTCTGCTGTTTGTCCTTTAGGAGCTGCAAAAACAAAGCAAGGTATTGGAATTTTAGACACACCCTCATAGGAGCCACAGCTGGGTCACAATGAAATCTCTCTCTCTCTCTCTCTCTCTCTCTCTCATTCTCTCTCTCTTTCTCTCTCTGTCACTTTGTTTCTCTTTTTATCTCTCTCATTATTTTGCTTGGCACACATATGTCTCAACCTTCCATGAAACAAGTCATTGTTCCACATCACTCCAGGACCCGTGAGGTGTGTTTTGTCAAACATCTGCTCTGGTGGTTCTAGGAATGTATCACTGCCCGCTGTTTTGCTAGGGAATAGGTGTGGTGAACGCTCAGGTGTGTATGTGTGTGTGTGTGTGTGTGTGTGTGTGTGTGTGTGTGTGTGTGTGTGTGTGTGTGTGTGTGACCCGGTGGGGGATCGTCAGGGTGTCATTGTTAAAGTCACAGTTCCTAAAGACAATTTCTTAACGCCACCGCTATAAAACATTCCATATGTCATTTGTGGCACAAATAGGCCAACGTTCCGTTCAGACTTCCAATCGGTAGTAACTGTACTTGTGGTGACTGACGCCCCCGTTTAGAAACACAACAGGTTTAAACGCTTCACCGCTGAGAGACTTACCACTCTGCTGCGGCTTCGCACTGTGATGCAATGCAGTCCAATGGGGCAAACATTTAAGCCTTTAAAAAAAAGACGAGAAGATCACAATATTGTCGGGCGGTTTCCTATATGTTATGCTATTTAAAAAAAAAAAAAAAAGTTCACTAACCATGCATTTTATTTTATCAGGTTTTATTTACACTTTGGCTCTTCCACAAATCAGCTCTTTTGGCTGTGCGCTAGATAAGAGACTAGAAACAGGAAGTTGCACCACTTCCGACTGGCCTAGAGTAGCCACCGTTAGGCTACAGTATGTATCGCAGCTTTAATCATGTTTAAAAATATAAACATTAAAAGACACCCGGGACTATAATGTGAATTTCCTGTTTCAAAAAAAGACGATTTAATCCATTATCCTATCTGATAAATTACATTTTTATTAAGGGTTTGGACTTTCCCCCTATCGGAGGTTGCCGAGTGAGAAACTGCGGCAGAGTGGTAAGTATAGCGGCTTAATTAACAAAAGCTTGTTTAAAACAGGCCCTAAAAGGATGACTTTCAAAAATTCTTCATTTGATACATTTTCCATCTCTTGTGTGAATCTAACTTTTATCATTGTTGACGCGTAAAATAAGAAAAAGGTCTCCCGTCACTTTGGGGACGGGCCTCACAGTCGATGTTGGTGGCAGCAGTGAAGGGTTTTTGGAGCCTGGGAAAGTCCTTCAGTTTATGCAGACGTGGAAGCGGCTGAAAAGGAACGTGTTTGCATTGACTTATCTTCAATTGGAATTTGCAAAGTGATTTTGTTGGTCTTGGATGTCGACAAAAAAAATAAAAAATAAAAATAATCCCCCGCAGGGCCTGACACTCGAACCGTCCAAGAGTTACACAATGTTGTATCAGGAGGATTTCAGGATTCGTAGGGAGGCTCTTCACGGGCAGCAAAATACGACCGGCTCTTTCATTGGGGTCCAGGTGAAGAGCGGCTTAGCGGCGATCCAGTTTCTGTCCTTGTTATGCAGTGTAAATATAAGGAAAAAAAACAAAAATCAATGCAGAACAGCTGCTTTTCTCGTGGCCCAAATCGTGGGGGTCAACTTGAGATCTGTAGTGGCGATTATAAATGAAGCCGATGACCCTTTGGCATCGCTCCAAGGCGTTTTAAGATTCAATTTGATCGCACGCAGATAATTATATTTATGCGTTTTCAAATTAGCCGTCTTTGTCTTCGCTTTATCGTTGAACCCCACGTGGACCATTTGCCACGGTAGAGGTTACCACGGCATGTGGTTGTTGTTTTCCCATGCTGTTTCGATTGGGGCCCCGGTGACATCACATGGATCAGGTTGACCCCCGGTATTAAAAACACGCCTCTCGCTGAGCACGTCTTCTCCCTCTCC
Organism: Zeus faber; assembly: GCF_960531495.2. Lineage (NCBI taxonomy): Eukaryota > Metazoa > Chordata > Actinopteri > Zeiformes > Zeidae > Zeus > Zeus faber. Next base: position 11,622,838 of record NC_137202.1, on the reverse strand, counting down.
GGCACATTTGAACCAGCTTGCTTTTATTACATTTGGCTCGACTCGCCGCCAAGTGCTCGCTGCTGGGCATGTTAAAAGCTGGAGGTATGATTGGCCTCACAGCTTGGGTTTGGGCAATTTCTATAATGCAAGACAAAGATTAGCTACTGGTCTTTAATGGCTGATATTCGTTACGTCTGATTTGTAGCAAATTATCTAATTGTGTTTGTATCTCTACAATACACCAACACACCAACACAATGCGCAATGTTTTTTTTTTTAGAAAGAAGATGTAATCTGCCTTAAGTCTGTTGTTGTCCTTGGACACGTTTCCTATCTGAGCAGCCTGTCAGAGCTGCTCTGTGTAGGCCTGATAACAGAAAGTGGACAGAAAGCAGAACGCAGAACGGGTAACTGGGGACTCGAGGGAGGTCCATCCCTGGAAGAGCCCCCTTGTTTTTCAAATACTGTACATTTACTGCTACAACCAGTGGCGTAAGTACCACCGACGGTGCGACCGGTGCAACTGCACTGGGGCCCAGTGGTCGCTAGGGGCCCATTCCATGATGAGCGTTGTGCAAGTGGACCAAATATCAATGCCAATATTTACAGCACGTCGAAAAAATAAATTTTTCCATAGATCTAGATATTTTAATAATACAACACCAGACAGGTATGGCGCTGAACATACCACCACAGTCATGGTGCAGTGACATTGCAATTGTGTGCTTTCAGATGTGTGTGTGTGGGCCTATGGCGACATAGGTGGCCACCTAGGGCGCCATCCTGAGGGGGGCGCGGAGAGGGAGCGATCTGGGCGAAATGATTGCCCACCATCTCTGCTCCGCTGAGCGTCCCCGTGCCCTGTTCCTCCAAATAAAGCAAATAAAAACATTGTGTTTTTATTTTTGATGTATTTAATTTTACTCCATTTCCTTATAGAAATAAACAACCCCCACAGCAGGTGCGGGCTGGAGGGTGGGGGGGGTCCAAAAAAAAATATTTGTTCCTGTCACCATCATGTTACGCTACTGGCTACAACTCCTCCAGATGACAGCGCTCATCTCCAGTCAGTAAAAGTCGCACCAAAATTTAATTGAATCCCTTAATAAACATCCCCTACAGTAGTTAGAACTTTACGCAGCATGCATTTTGCGCCGTCTTTTCCCATTGGAGAAAAAAAAAGAAAACGTACGAGAAATTCTCTGTGATGTCATAACACCCTGCCCCATTTAAAATGCTCTGTGATGTCATCGAACGTATATCGATTAACGTGCATTTTAGGTATAATCGCCATCTTCTGGGTATTTTGTCGAGGGAGCATCGTCTGTGTGGGGCTCACGCGTTTGCGTCCTTTTATTTGCGAAATGGTACGCCTGTGTTGTGTGAAAAGCTGCAATAATAAGTCCCACGATGGGAAAAGGTAGAAAAGTTGACCACACATGAAATAATTTTTAGGTTTCCCACCTGGAAAAAGGTTGTGGACAGCAGGTCGAGGACATAAACAAAGAGGGCCTCGGTTGGCCCCGGGATGCAGCGGTGGGATGCAAAAACATCACTTTCGCAAAAGATATCTCCGGTCGTGTTGCTGTCTCTGCATTTTCATGAGAGATTTGTTGTTTAAGTAACGTTACTAAATGTGCCGGTTTTCTGTCTCCTAAAGTAGGAAGCGTGAACATTATATCCATGCGTGGCTCTGGATTAGCCACACTAGTAACGTTAAACCACAGACGCCCGGGTACTGCAGCAGAAACGCACAGACACACTGCACACTGCAGGCTCGTGCTGTGCATTTTAGAACTGCTTTTCACCCTGTCCTGCATGTACAATAAAGTATAGGATGTATTGACATTTTTCATAAATGGGTGGTCCTTGACCGTTTTCTTGTCATCAACACTTTGACAGCCAAATAAAAGAAGGAAAGCAAATGTGGTGAAGACAGGTTGAGGTTTAATGGTTCATTTATCTGCATTTCTGCACACTCAAACCCTCTCAGGTCGTTCACCTTTCGAACGTCCCACGTCGCAGAACAAACGTGTTTTTCAAAAAGTGACACTTGGACAAAAGTAGAACTGTAAGGTGCACATCTTCTCAGACTATGAGGGAACATACGACTTTTAGTGGTTTTCTGAGGAGGTATGTATAAGTAGTGATGTGTTTTTAGAGAAAAACAATGGATGCTGTGTTAGTGTGAAGGAGTGCTATGCATACGTAAACCGGGAGCAAGTAACATGAGCGGCATCCAGATAAGATACACTTTATCGATCACATACCGGGGAAATTCACTTGTAACAGCAGCTCAAGAGTCAAAAATAAACGAAAAGAGTGATCGGGTTATAAAGGACAATAAAAAGTAAAATATAATTAAAATAAAATTAAAAACGATATGCACTATATCCACACCAGCTTTCACTTATACAGATATGACCATGATGGATAATCTCACAGGGTAATTGCACACATGATTGTAATACACATATTGTGTGTAGGATAATACTACAAATATAAAAGATTGTGCTGTAGAGGTTAATAATGGCACAAAGATTGGATTGTACAGGATACAAGCAGGAATTGCGCAGTATTAAAATATAATTGCACAGGATAATTGGACTTTACATATAGACAAGACATATATATAAATTATAACATATACGGATAATTGCAATTATTAATATAAACAATGTGAATTATGTAAATAATGTGCATATATGAATAGGTATATATTATATAATATGTACTGTATATATGACAATATATCAACAGCATAAATAGAACAGCATTGCTAGGCATTTGCTTGGGTGTGGGTGAAACAACAACAGAGCCATCTGTCTGCTTTGGCAGGTGTATGCTGTAGCCCCACCCAACTTAGACGGAACCACCCAACAGTGCAGCTTTGGTTGTCACAGGCTACCATATCGTCCTTGGCACCACACCTTCTAAGCTGTCTTTCTCTTCCCGCACTTCTGTGGTACTGTACCAGAGGTTGTTTTTTTTTTTGCGAGAGCAGTTTCCAGTTTTCGAACGTGACGAGCCTGCCGGGCTGTCTTCCGGACCGCAGAGATCATTTTGTTCCGCGGAATCATCCCCAAACTGAATCAACCAACTTCCGGTGCCCAATTTGAACGCTGAATGCTGAATCCACTTTGATGATTTAATGGGTTGGATATTGGACTTAATTGAAAACTTGTGCTGTTTACTGCAACTAAACCCACAGAATGGCGCCTCTGTGACGTCAGAGGCAACACACACACGCGTAACTGACAAAGTTCAATAATGTGAGACAACAACTGGTTAACCAAACAGAGGCATTGATGCACAGTGGGAAAGATGTGCTCTGAAGCTGCCATAAAAAGTACACTTTTGTACAATTTTCCCTTTGCAGTCGTCCCCTACGGTTTGGAAAAGTGCCCGTCACACTAGTGCCCTACAGGACAATTGTTATGCATCACATGTGTTACATGCACCTTAAATATTTCACAGCTAGTGAGCAAACTTGTACCTGTCACTCAAAGATCAGCTCATGAAGCAGCAATTCCGACGTAAATCCTTTGCACTTTTAGGAGGCTGGATTTTCCGAGTTCTGACTTCAATGTAATGCACCATTAGTAACCAGCTTGGTGATTCCTTCTGTAGCCACCCCAAGGCAATACATCTCTGATGTATTTCAGTTAGTCTTGCAAGCAATTGACTGCTGGGGTAACTCAACAACCTCAGTTTCGGTATCTCAAGATTCAAGAGATTCAAGATTCAAGAGATTCAAGATTCAAGAGGTTATTCGTCGCATACATATACATACAGTCATACCTATATGGAGTAAAACATCATGACACCCAGTGATTCCGCACAATAAACTCTCTAAGCTCTAAAAACCAAAATGGGCGTAATCGACACACGTCATTTGACTTGATGGGGAGAGAAGCATCCAGGGCCACATTTCCCATAATATCATTCCCTCATCCTGTTGCCTGGGAATGTTGACTTCAGAGAGAGCAGCCGAGGAGCTCTTGTTTGGGGACGACCTGGAGCGTGTATGTCTTGGACGGTCGCTGAAATTATTACTAGTCCACAGAGAGAGAGAGAGAGAGAGAGAGAGAGAGAGAGAGAGAGAGAGAGAGAGAGAGAGAGAGAGAGAGAGAGAGAGAGAGAGAGAGAGAGAGAGAGAGAGAGAGAGAGAGAGAAGAGAGAGAGAGAGAGAGAGAGAGAGAGAGAGAGAGAGAGAGAGAAAGAGAGAGAGAGAGAGAGAGAGAGAGAGAGAGAGAGAGAGAGAGAGGATTCAACGCCTAGAGGTCCCTCCCTTCAAATACACTCTGTTCTTTTGAATTCATAACTCCGGGGCCGATAGAATAACAAAAAGCGACATCTGGGTTAGATTAGGAAATAATTTATTCCACCAGAACGACCCGTCTCCACCCTTGTCTCCCAGTGCCAGAAAGAGAGAGGACGTCATTTTCCTCCGTTTCATTTCAAGGCCGCGCTTTTTGGGGATTTACTCTCGGCGACAAAACTCGGGAGAGTGGCATTCTCCCTGAGAACCAGCCCTCGATCGCCGTCTCAGTGACCCGGAATCACGACCCCCGTCTTCAAGGTGGAACCGTCTCGTCCGGGAGAAGAGGTCGGCACGTGAGGTTTCTAATAGCAAACCTCACGTTCGCTAAATCCAGCCCAAGGTCGCCGTGAAGCCTTCCGCATCCCCCACCTTCGTCTGTATTTCTTTAAATTGAGTTAAAAAAGGGGGCAGAACAAAGACTCCAGTGATGGACCAGACAGGGGTGACCGCGCGGTGCCTGCTCACAAACCATCTCTCCGATGCAAATCCACAGCGTCACGTGAGGGGTCGTCATTGTGGCCACTGTTTGTTTTGATGGCTTTTGCTCCGCACATTTCGGAGGGCAAAGGGAGAACGGCGGCATCCGTGATTCTATCTGACTACGAGCGCAATTTCCTCCCGAGCGCTCCCCGACAATTACCGGGCGGACATAAAAGGGCCCGAATGCACGGCGAGCCTGAAAAGAAACCCCCTTTTTTTAAACTGTGAAGAAACAGAAGAAGAAGAAGAAACAGTCTTTATTTATCACACAACACACCACACAACAACACACACACACGCACATGCACATGCTTTGATGGTGGCCGGTGAAATGGATCCTCTGCTTTTGACCCATCCTGGCTTGTCCTTCCTCTGGGGGCACAGCCAGGAGCAGTGGGCAGCAGACGTGGACGCGCCCGGGGACCAGGTGATAAGTGTCCATTGCTGGTCAGACAATGATGGGTGCATGTTTTTGTTGGGGGTCCTTACTGACGTGAGGTGGAGGAAACCCCATGTGAGCACGGGGAGAACATACAAACTCCACACAGAAAGGCTCCTATTTGGGAGATAACCGCCGGAGCACGGTGCCAACAGCGCCCCAGGCGGGAATCGAACCCAGGACCTTCTTGCTGTGAGGCAGCAGTGCAATGTGCTAGGTGTTCTACTCCTCGGAGGAGGGTCCAACCTGGAAGACCGTTAAAATGTTTTACTTTGTCGCCTCCGCCTCCCGCCCCATGGCCAAGTAATTGTCCTCAGTTCCGAGTTGTTTTTTTTAAACGGTGCCTGATTACACCATTCCTGCTCCACCTTTTCGAAGGGTTTCCCACTCTGCTCTCACGGAAGTCCTGACTTGAGCTGTCATCATCTGCACTTTCAACGGCTCCGGGGAAGTTCCGACCTCTTTGCGCGTCTACACTCTAGTAGGTCAGCGTGGAGATGGTGTGGGCGGAGGTATATTTCCTAATTGCCCCCCCTGTCTATAGAGACCTCGGTAACTAGATTACAGTGTTTTGCTATGGTGAGGCATCCCATCTGCTTTTAATAAACTTTGGTTTGAGTGGAGCCTCTACTGCGTTAAGACCTAATTTTTTATTTTTTATTCATCCCTCAGGGGGAAAATCATTGCTAAGATAGATGCCACCATATTACATATTAAAGCAACATCAAATTCACGGGGGGTTTAAACACAGTCAGATTTCAACCAAGAACCTTCTTACTGTGAGGCAACGGTGACAATCGCTGAGCCAACACACAAAGCCTGCACCTCATGACTACAGAGCTCCGTCGCTTGGGTCATCTTACCAACACAAAGGACCGATTATTGGAGGTGTCCTCCCAGAACGTCGGGAAATGTAATTCTGACCCCTTCTTTCATTGTCTATTGTGTTTTTGCTGTCTCTTTCTTTTCCATAATGGGGGTAATTGGAATGACATTTTGTGAGGATAGATAGATAGATAGATAGATAGATAGATAGATAGATAGATAGATAGATAGATAGATAGATAGATAGATAGATAGATAGATAGATAGATAGATAGATAGATAGATAGATAGATAGATAGATAGATAGATACAGACAGACAGACAGACAGACAGACAGACAGACAGACAAACACTCATACACTCACTCACACACATACATACATACACATATTGTGGTGTGGGGATGGTGTGGTTTGAGCAGCACGTGACACCTGACATGGATCCAGGTAATTGGTGCATCTAGGTTATTGGCTGCATAGCTGTTGCTCGTTGGTCGGTGGTTGGTCGGTGTAACGAGCAGCAGGTAAAACCGCCATCCCCACACTCACTCAGGAAAGGAGCCGGTGTCATGACACATGCTATCGGCCAATTCCAGCTGGCCCACTCTCTACAATAAACTGGTGTTGACAGCCCCCGTCTTCCTTGTCTTTGTGCCAGAACACGCCACTTGGGTGGCGCCGTGGTAGGTGAGACTGCCACACACACATGCATAATTGTAAATCTTACATCAACAGTAATAAATATAGCAGCAGGCAACAATGCACGGGGTCCAGGTTAGTAGCAGCAATTGTACCAATGTGAAAACAAGCCAAAAAATGGAAATAGATGACAAACATACGACTACCCAACGTAAACTGGAAACCCCACATTAATCACAAATAATATGTTCACCAATACGGTGCTATGCGGCTCAACTCAACTAAACTCAACTCTACTCACTTTTAGTACCAGGTACTTTAGTAGTACTTTTAGTACTTATTTTTCCACTGCAGATACTATAGTATCCATGGTGAGCATATGTGAAAGCACCCCCAGAGCCCCACCCTACCGCTCCACCAAGCCCGTCCCCCCAGCTCCACCACCCCCAGTACATCGGCTCCACTACTTCCAGTTCCTTCTTTCAGAAAAATGTTTTTTTTTAACTAACTCCTCCTACAGATATAGTCCAAAGTGGATCAACCTTGGACAACAGCATGTGCGGACTGCCCTGAATACAAATCTTATTCATTTGTGTCCATGGGTTCGGCGGTTTCTGAGCGCCAGGCCATCTGGCCGGCGATAATGGCAGAAGAATAATACTGTAGCGAAAACAATCGGGTTCCTGCCCTTCTGGCTGGACCCTTAATAATAAACAACAGAATAAATAAATAAATAAAAATGTGAAAAGTGGCAATATATGGGAAAAAAAGCAGAATATACAATAAACCTCACAACTAACTAACTATATACAATAATATATGTCAGGATAATGGAAAATAAACCCTTTTTTTAAGTTAAGTAGTGTAAACCTCAGGAATTTAAGCAGTAACACAATAATGACAATAAACCAAAAAGTAACAGTAAACTGCAAATATTCTTGTGAATCTGAATATTCTATTATTCACCAGTGGAAAGACCGCTGAAAAAGTTATCCTAGCTACTCTAAAACTGTGTGATAAGTTTATGTTTCTGGGGGGGTCAATCCATTGTGACGTGACAGTATCAGTAACTCTGGAAACTTGCATCCAGCCCTTTCTGTTAACTTCTTTACTGGAACGTGTTGAACTGGATTTAACATCTAGGGAATTGATTAGTCAGACGAACCATCAGTAAATATGTGTAAAAAAAAAAGTACTGGAGCAACTCCCACACTTCACAATTCTTCCCCCTATAATCATGTTTACAAGCATGTCAACTGGAATTATAGGAATTTACCATTGATAGCGTACCGTATTTACATTCCAATAACTTTATCGTCTATTTGCTCCAGCTTTAAGGAATTTGTGAACTTTTTGTGTTTATCCGCTCCATGCACACATCTGCAGCGGAATCCAGATCCAGAGCACAGGTCACTGGGGCTCACCAAAATGTATCATTTATTTTGCTCAAGGGCACAGTGGAAGCGTCGGTTCTTCATTGGCCAATTAGTTCGTACATTCGTTTAGCACTAAAAACAGCGACAGCCTCAGAGAGCATTAAAGGCTTACATTTAATGTAGGATAATTGAAGGGATTTTCAGTATCAAAACAAACAACATCTTAGAAAAGCATCATTAGGAAGAAATGGAGGACAAAAGGTCCAGTTCTCAAGATTTTTCCTGCAGCTTGGTCGCGAGCATTTGTGCACAACAAAGAAGAAAATTTTTTTTTTTATATATATCTATATATATATATATAGATATATATATATATATATATACACCCCCCCTCCCAGAGCCACAACCTGCATTTATAAAGAATTGGATGATGACGTCACAAAGCACCCCACTCCACAAATACATCATGCTACGCCAATGTTCCGCTGGTTCCAGTAAATTTGCAACGGTTTTTCACTAATTCCTGCTGCAATTATAGATCGATGTGGATCACACTTGGACCACAAAATGCCAAGAACAAAAATCATTATAAAAATCCCAACAAAAAGAATGGCTGGACCCCTAATAAATAAGGAAAATAAAAAAAATAGATATGAAATAATTGTTTTAATTTTGTTTTAATTTTTTTTTTTTCAATTGACTAATGAATACAACCCCTAAACTATTATCCTATCATATGTACAAACATGAAATAAAGACATTTCATGAAATGTAATTAGTCATGTTAAATTAGTGCTTAAAATATATACCAAAGGTCTACTTTATTTTTCTCACGCAATATCGCTGTACGCCACAATTTGAATACCACTTGCCTTCTAGATAAAAATATAGAGCAAACCGTTCATTGTCAGGTAATATTCACTGCCAAACATCGCTAAAAATGGAACTGAGACTCTTTTGTCATCCAGTCTCACACATGTGCTTACCTCACCAGAGCCACGGGGACATGGTGCTCTGTCATTTGAGCTTGTTTTGGGCCCAGACGCTGTGTAAGCCTGTACTTAGCGCCGGGAGCCCGGGATTCAGGATGAAAGCAGACAGCCGGGACAAGTCCTGTCTTGTATATTATCATTATTATTGTCGTTGCCTGTTTTTCTGCTCAGGTGACAATAACAGAAAAACGAACAATGATTTTGGTGATTTTGTGAAAGTGACTGTTTGCTGTAGATTAGGTGATTTTTTTTTTTTTCAAGGCATTTACAATGGAGGAAATTAATGAAAATCTGTGAATTTTGCTGTAATTGTTCATTGATAAATGGCGTTTCTTGAGGAGAATGGAGTTTGCCAGAAAGCCTGTCACCGTAATCTACAAAGAAAACAATGCTGAGGAGCTCAGATGGAGGAAGCTGGGTTAATGGGTCGTTTCCATGTGTTTACATCCAGGAAAGTCTTGGTGATAACCTCCTTGATAACCTGAGTGTGTGTGTGTGTGTGTGTGTGTGTGTGTGTGTGTGTGTGTGTGTGTGTGTGTGTGTGTGTGTGTGTGTGTGTGTGTGTGTGTGTGTGTGTGTGTGTGTGTGTGTGTGTGTGTGTGTGTGTGTGTGTGTGTCTTTCTAGTGCTTTAGGCCACAGCCCTGAGCGCACACGTGGATCAAAAGCTCGACTGTCAGGTTTAACAGTGGACAGATCTAGATCTAGATTTGTTGTCATTATTTTAAACTAAAATTTCCATGCAGGGGTGAGACTTTCTCACATGAAATGGGCGAGATTCCTCCATCTTCATCAAATGTAGGTCAAATTGCTGAAATTAATGTACTTAAGAGCATTCTTCAGACATTTTTGGGAGACTTTCTACTTTAACCTACTTTTAATACTACATTTAAAAATAATAATAAATATAGCTGCAGACAGAAATACACTTTTATCAGGTGGTGTCGATCCAGTATCGGCACCAATTGCCCATCCTATTGGAACATAGCATTAGTTTGTGCTGTAGCTCGTCTTTACTTCAGCATTACGTCTAAAACAATTTTTTCCGAGTTCCCGTTGAACGCAGCATCTGCTGGTGTAATGACGTGGTGACGCAAGTTTTACTAGTCCTGGTGACACGCAGTTACTAATAAGCTGATATTACTGTTTTTATGTTATCAATTTATCGTAAAAATGAGAAGGTGGCTGTCTACTACCTGTAGTCCACAGAGTCCTGCCTCACAGTGTCTCTCCATGTGGAAGTTCCTGACAACACAGTTCCATTCAAACAGATTAAATACTGCATGTCCCTCAGAGACATTTCATAAACTTTTTTAACTTTTTGTACTTAAATAAAACAAACACGATTCAGACCCGTTGCCGTGAAGCTGCAAGCGAACTCCATGTGTGAGGACACAAATACGTAATGTTTTGGACTCTATTAAACTCCTACAGTTTATGTGTTACGACTGGCTTGAATGCTGCAAAATGAGGGACACAGCACCGGGTTAGATGCCAACAGAATGCGTTCATATTTACAAAAAGGGCAAAAGAGATAAAATATCAAATAGAACGCCCCGCCAAAGTCAAGCAGGTAAGACGATACACACACATGCTCACACCCATACAAACACACATATACACACGCAGTCTGCAGCGACTACATAGCGATGGAGTCCATGGTGCGAATGTGCATTCCTATCCGCAACCTGCACATTTATAACAAATTGGATGATGATGTCACAAAGCGTCTTGATCCACAAACTAACGAAAGTTCGGCCACTTCCACTCCAATTTCCTCCTTGAACCACGAGATGTCTGCGATGTCCCGGTTCTAACGAGACCTCAACCATGTTGGTAGCTCCAGCAGTTGGCCTGTTCCAGACACTTCAAGCCTGAAAAGCACCAGGGAGAATAATAATAATACAAATCTGAACAATAACAATAGTGTTCTATCCCTGCGGGATGGACTCCTAATAATCAGGATTTATGTTCATATTTATCAAAATCAGGACTGGATCTATCAAACTGCAGATTTAGGATTGCTCAGTATGAATCATTATGTCCGTATCCTTGTAAATTACTTTTATTATATTGGTCCTTGAGGTTGGGGGCAAAAAAAGTAGCTGCATTTGTTTCGAAAGATGATAGGAAGGAATTGGTGATAGAGTGAGGATTTACAGTAGACTTTAATTTTATAATGGGACCCGAGACATGGCTGTTTGGTTCATTTACCTTTTATGTCACAAACTAACACCATGCAACATGTCATGACCAGAAATACATTTTGGGCAAACAATGACAAAACTTTATTGAATGTGATTAAATAGAATATGTTTTATTCATAACATCTTAACAATATAAACACTACTATTATCCAGTATAATTATGATATATAAATTGTACTATATAAAAATTTAACAACAACATATCTCTTAACCTAAAATCTCAACTAAGGAAACAAGGGTCTACAATTTTACATGGCAATCAAAATCAAAATTTGGTTAAAACATTATTAATTTGTTTAAAACAAAAAAAATAGGAACAAAACAAGAAAGTATTAAATTGTAAAAGTAACAAACCAACAACAAAAAAACTGTAAAAATTTTAATTTCATTTTATTCAAATTGCCACTTCAGTGGAAGTGGTGCTCCGGTTAGAATCACAAACACAAGGCCTTCCTTTGATCACAGGCACATCCATGCCGTCAAACATGCCATGAGAACTAGATAAAACAAAATCCAAAAAATCATAAAATGAGTCCGGTGTAATACGAAGCACTCTCATATCAACGCAAAAAAGTAATTACTGATAAGTCGCTAAACCTCGTCCACCATCTTGGGTGTGCTGTAAAAACTCTGCAGCGTCATGCGTCACTGCATCATGTCCTGCCTCCTTCACGCTGTACCCAGGCGCCACCCCTCGTCTAAACCAAACAGAGTATTTCCAGTTGGTGTGAACGCGTCTGACACGGACAATCTATGGTTGTGTGCTACATGTGTGAAAGGGAAACTCTGGAAAATTGCCGGACCTGAATTATCCGGATATTGTCCAGAGTTCATGTGTGAAAGCATCTTAAGATAGGCACTTACCCTGTGTTTCACTTAGCCCATCTCATTTTCCAGCACAAGTCTTCTTAAAAATGTTAGTTTGCTTTGTAATTGTTTGAAACTGGCAATATCAGAGTTAAATATCGAAAGAACATTTTTTTTAAGGGGCCCTATTATGCATTTCCTTATTCTCTGTCATACATATAATGTTAAAATGTGGGGTGTTCATATTAGATGTGGCCAAAGTGTCAAATAATGACGTAAATAATTGACAAAGTAATCACTGTGAACAAAACGCTCAGTTTCCAAAGGCTTTTTCTACTTTCATCCCATATTTCTTTATATGGTCATCTGCTCCATCCAATCCGCTGTGCGTTTCACAAACCAAAACCAATAAAAAAATAGTGTGGTTTTATTGTAGATGTATTTATTAATTTTATTTCATTTTATTTTCCAACGTTTACATGAAACAAAAAATCCTCGTGTTCAGGAGTCCAAGTGTGGTGTCTGTCTCCTCCACAAGCCTGGAATACGACAAAACAAGTCAGAAAAAAACAGACCAGCACAAATCTTTAAAAGAAATTGGAATTAATACCAACTGTCTTTAAAACTACAGACAAGGGAAATATAAGTATTTTTGGGGTTTTTTTCTGTATGTGTCCGCTGGTCCGACACCGCGGTGAAAGTCGGAACAAACTTTTAAATGACGTCTTGTGGATCAAATATGAGTGAAGATTCAGCAACTGGAATGCTTATTTTTCCCCCCTTTAGATTTGTTCAGAAACAGATTTTGGTGGACCAATAAAGTGAAATCAGTGAAAGTTTACAGTGAGTAAGCCCCTCGGCAGGCTTCCAGAAGTTGACCAATCAGAAGAGGGGGTGGGCTTTAATGAGACAGGAGCTAAAATTCAGCAGGGCCTGAATTTAGGGGCTGCGTAAAGGGCCAGAATAAGATAAATAATGTATTTTTTGAACTGTGAATCATGCAAAGCCACTCTAGTGGGTGTCCCAGAACAATAATATAGGGAGGGGAAATGAGCATAATAGGCCCCCTTTAAGTACAACATTCTATGCACTGCAATACGATATGAAAGTAATAGCACCTGAAGAGAGATGTACATCATCCAAAAGGCTCCGAGGCTGCTTCATGGATGGATGGACGGATGGTTGGACGGATGAATGGATAGATGGATGGTGTCGAAATACCTTTGTATCAGATGTACGGTGGACCTGATTTGTTTGCACTTACTTCGGTGTGACTATGTGGACGGGGAGGTACAGTCAGCTACTGTATAACGTGACCTTTTTGTTCCAGGTTATTGTGTATGCACAGGTCTGAGCACACAGAACAGAGGCATATTTCTACGAGGTTACACATTTAACATCCTGTGCATACTGTACAACGTTTTTGGCCGCTCAAGAAAGCCTGAAGGCATAAACTGTGTGTGGTGCATGCAGGTGTGTATCTATATATGTATCTAAGCATCAAAGTAAGAAGAGGGAATTGACGGATTAAAGTTTAGTCCTAATGAAATCAACCACAATAGCAGCTAAAGATGTTTAATTTTCTTTCTTTTTTTCATAACTGTTAAAGTTTGTTGTACATTTTCTTGCGTTTGAAGTTGAGTTATATGGTTTGAAGTGAAGATAATATTGATGAAAACTCAAAGAGAAACTCAGAGATTTACTGTTTATCTGACTACAGGTACTCCTCACTTAACCTGCCTGTTTAACGACCGTTGGGACTTAGGACCAGCTCTCTGACCAGTTTGTATTGTACACTGCGTACAATACCGTGATGTGCGCGCTGTGTGTGCGGTGTCTGTGTGCGCATCACTGTTCTCATTCTCAGTCTCGTTCCCGCAGTCTGTCAGTATTCATTAGACTAGCGTTCACAATGGCCACGCCCCCTTACTGTGAAATAACACGGGTCTTCGCTTAACGACCAATTCACTTAATGACCTGGTCCTAGGAACGGAACTCGGTTGTTAAGTATTATCAAACTATAATGTCAGGAATCTCTGTCTGTCTGTATATATGGATGTACAGTATATATTTGATTATCTCGATAACTTCATCTGATCTACTTCACACTAGCGGGTGTATTGCTGGGGACCCAAGAAAACGCAATATCGAATTTGGTGCAATTTGGACACGTGACACTAATAAACTTTTTAATAAACGGCGAGCCAGCGGGGGGCAGGGCTTCAGGGCTCAGCGACTGAGTCACAAGGAATATCTGGAACAGCGACGCTAAGGACTGAATCATTGACATTTTGTTAAACTGCCATTGAAATGTCTTAGTAAGTCTAATGAATGGGTATGCACTAGTTATTTAAATAACATGACGTCTGTAGCACACAAAATTAACATGCATTTTCTGTCTTTAGATAGATAGATAGATAGATAGATAGATAGATAGATATGTAGATAGATAGATAGATAGATAGATAGATAGATAGATAGATAGATAGATAGATAGATAGATAGATAGATAGATGGATGGAATTTTTTTGTTACTTGTTTTTATAGGACCCTAATAGTGTCTAGTTAAATTTTTTCATGTTGCCAAGGTCAGCTAATGGCCCATGAGGTTTGTTTGGCGGCTATCCTGAATTGATGTCCACGCGAGTGCCGAAAAACGCACTTTCATTACACCTGGACTTGCTGCTGTGGGTCTCGTCTTCTCCCAGAATCTTCTTGAGCATCTTGCTACTGACCAGGTTGACCTGTGTCTCACGTGCTTGAATCCAACTTGAAGCCCAGATTGACCACATGATGCAGGTAGGGCACAACCCGGCTGTCAGTCTCCTGCTGGTATAACTGGAGGGTATGGATCTCTGTGACCTCAACCTGAAATGACACATCTTGGCAAACCACTTCTTGGCCACCATCTGGTCCAGGATCTGCAGGCCGATTGCTCCAAATGTATGAGGCCAGTTTGTGAGGGCATGAAAGAGGACGTTCCCATCTTGGAGTAAGATGGAATAATTGGGGTAGGGAACTTCATCTGTCATATCATCCAAGAGGAGGTGCCGAATGGCGGCTTTGTTGGCCTTAGCAAAGAATGCAACAGTAGTGCCCAGGGAGTGAGGGACAGGTGAGAGGGGGTAGCACATCAGCTCATCAAGATCAAGCGGCTCCTCCCAGACCTGTGACTTGACACTCGAGGTAGCTCTGCTCCAGGTACTGGATGAGCTGCAACACAAGGACAAGTATACTGTAGTACAACCAATGCACCAGAGCATTAAGCTAAACATGTGATTCTGATAGGATATTGTGCAAATTAATATATCAAAGCATAGAACATATATATTGCTTTGACTTGCCCTCTGAGGATGTGTCTGAGGATTTGAGTGCTTGACCGTCATGCTGCAGACCTCCATCGTCAGCAGTTTCTTGATGGGGGTCGAAGAAGCTTGTCTCAAACCCACCCTGAAACCGGTGAACTCCTTGTTGGCAGCCTTGCCAATAGCCTCAGCACGGAGGACATCAACCTCAACCTTGAGGGACACAGGAGCACCAGAGGCGAGTGAGTAGAGGCGCCCCTTGTCTGTCATTTGGAAAGGGTTGGTGAAACTCTTGATGGCAGAATGGTGCACTGGACTGCCTCCTCACTCTCCTTGATCTGGGCTGGCTCCTGTCACAAGGTTTCCCAGCCTTGGGGAACTCTGGGACATCATTCGGGCCACACATCGCGAGCGACATCTCAAAGTACTGGGCTTGTGCAGATGTGGTTTGGCACCAGTGCTTATAGGCTGGGAAGTTGTTGAAGACGATGAGCAGACCTTCCTTTTGCTCTTGCTCTTACCAAGATATAGCAAGTGGTGAACAAGTGGTGACAATTGATATTTGAAATGTCCAAGCAGCAGTTACCAGTAAACAATACGTATTTACCATGGCAACCGAGTGGAGTTAGTCAGTACCAACATTTAGCTGCTGTTCATGCCAATTTGTGAATATTTATGAATTATTTATCTTTTTTGTGGGTTATTTTTTTGATTTTTCATCTTTCTTTGTTTTGATTGTACTCTCATTGCAAACATATTGAAAAAAAAACAAAAAACCCAGCAGGGTCACTTTTGATGAGGTGGATATTGATGATGAGAAGGACCATGATGATCAGTAAAAAGGGGGTTTTGATGACTTTTTCTTTCAATTAGTTAGTATTATCAGATTGCCATCTACTGTAGGTAAGTTAGAGTGATTGCCAACAATTTAACAACTAAGTAGGATCTGCTAGTCTAGATCTAAGCTGGGAGACCTTGGACTCTTGCTTGTCTTGCAAACTACCTGGCGAAATAGGAGAGCAGAAGGTCAAGTTCAAGTTCAAGAGATTATTTGTCACATACATATACATACGGTCATACATATATGCAGTGAAATGTCATGACAATCACATTATTGTGATTATCCACAATAAGCTCTATAAGCTCTAAAAATACTAAAATGTGTGTAATAGACACAAGGTGCTCACGCAGGCGGCCGCAAGGGACGCGCCACAACCGCGATTCTGAGTTCTATAATTATATAATATAATTAATAGTCTGTGTTGTATTAAATATACATTTAAATCCTCCTAAATGAACTTTTGGAGTTTTTGGGGCTCACAGGATGAAAACTCATCTGCAATAACACAGAAAACGTGGAATATTCTTCTTCTTGTTTTCGTTTTTTCCGCCTCCAAGGTTCTGATCTGGAATGTTTGGGACAGAAAAAAAAAAATAAGTTAAGTGGTTACCTAGCACAATCTGACCATTTGAAGATTTGTGACATGCCTGGAGATGGCAGACCTGCCTGCTTACCCCCTAAGCTCAGATCCTCCCTTCACATACATACTGTAAGCCTATATGTGTTTGGCTCTTGGTCTGTTACCGCATGAAAAACCCAAGGAGGTCAGGCAAACAGCAAGCGGTGGGCAGTCATCTGCACATTCATGAGCTCACGTGCAATACATGTCAAAGTACAGGTACTGTAGTTGATGGACAAGTGATTCAGGTCAGACTGTGGAGCCAACTTTGTGGGGGCCTGCAGATAAGACCCGACCGGCTCTAATGATGAACAAGTTGAGAACTACCTGACAGAACGTGGATGCACGTGGCACTCTTTGCATATGGGCGGCAGCTGGGAGCGGATGATCGGAGTCATGCGCCGCATACTGGACGCCATGCTCCTCAGTCATGGAAGCGCAAAACTAACCCATGATGTCCTGAGGTTACAGCTATAGTTAATGCCAGGCCATTAACATCAGTGCCAACAGACCCAGAGCACCCCACCATTCTCACTATAGCTACTCTGCTTACCCAGAAGGTCGGTACACCCCCGTTACCTCCGGGCCAATTGAATGAGAGTGACAACTTCAGACATCGCTGGCAACAAGTTCAGAGTCTCGCTACCTTCTGGGAACGGTGGAAACGGGGGTATATTGGCGACCTACATGGAAGCCCTATCTGGAGGAGCATAAGGCCAAACGTGCAGAAAGGGGATTTTGTCCGACAGCAGGACAGCCAAGCTGAGAGGAACGACTGGCCTCTTGGCCTCGTTACAAAAACCTTTGCGGGCGACAATGGTAAGGTAAGGAAGATTGATGTGAGGATCAGCAGAGACTGTACAGCGAAGCTGTTCCTTCTCAGAGGCTGTCCTCCTTCTGTCCAACGACACCAAGGCAAGGAACTGTGAAGTAAGACATCCACTTCTTAACATTTAGGTTTCTGGTAGTTTGAAATCTTACAAATGCCAGACGGGGGGGATTGTTCTGTCTCTCCTAAATTAAGCTTTAAATCGAGATTCTGCGCCTTACAAAGAATGGAGGTTGGGGCGCCTACTGGCCATTTGTATGCATCGTCTGTACTTAAGGTCCGTCCCAATCGGTATTGTGCCATCACAGTGCTGTGACATCCCAATCCGCTTTGTGACGTAATGCTGTGACATCAGCCAGTCGGCTTAAAACTACAGTGGTACCTCGACTTACGACTGCGTCTACTTACGACTAATCCAAGATACGAGTAGCGATAGTCGCGAAAATCGACTTGTGACCGACTGCTCCAAGATACGACCATGTAAATTTGCAGTTGGCGCGTCAGCAGCCGGTCAGCAGTCAGTCAGCAGCCAGTCAGCAGTCAGTCAGCAGCCAGTCAGCGGGCGACCTACATCATGTGTGCACGTAGTTCGTGGCTTATCGAATTTTTTTCATATTTACTGTGTTCGTGCTGTGTATTTTGTTTATTTTCACCCTTCATGATTTCATAATTTATATGGGAAAAATTGCTTGTTTTAACATACGACCGTTCTTATAAAACAAATTAGAGTTGTAAGTAGAGGTACCACTGTACTAAGGTTCGGGGAAAACAGCATTGTAGCGTCTCCTTCCAGCCGCCTCGTTATTGCCTTGAGGGAGCAGAATCTGTGAGTATATAAGAGTTTGTAAGAGTTATGACAACTTAGAAACAAGTTATTTGCATTGACATAGATTGATTGTTAATCTGCATACCTTTGTGCTGCTTTACGCTCAAACTCTCTCTTGCCTTAGACTCAGGCTCTCTTGACTTAAGACTCAGACTCTCTGTTGCTTGGATTCTGACGCTCTCTTGCCTTGGGCTCTGGGCTGTGGAGCCAGCTCTGCCCTGTATTTAAGAACCTGAAAGCAACCTGGAATACCAGGGAGGCTTTGATTCAGGTCCTGCAGACTTCAAAGTAAACACAACTGGGTTAGATTCCATGCCAAGATTCATACATACATAATATACGCTGTATGATCGTCTTTGTTGCTTGAGACTTTCTCTGCTGCGACGCTAGATCGCATGATCATGACATCACCACCAAACAATTGTTCCATTGTTTCAGCACAAGTCAGAAAAATGCATTTAAATCAGCTTGGCAATTGTGGGGATAGATGGATAGATAGATAGATATAGATAGATAGATAGATCGAGAGATAGATAGATAGATAGAGAAGACACTCACACACATACATATATACATACATACATACATACATACATACATACATACATACATACATACATACATACATATTGTGACATATACAGAATGTTTATTGCATATTAGTATGTTATTTTTATTTTTATAACTATTATTTGACTTATCATACATTTCCTTTTTCCTACTTTTATTACTATGATCTATATCTACTTATTTAAATATCTCAATATATTTATCCATCCATCTATTTATTTAAATATATCTTTATCTCTCTTAACTGTCTCATAGTATTGACAGTCATTGGATCTCCAGCCCTTGATGTTTTTTCATGATCTCATAATTGTAAGCGTTGGTAGATTATTATTCAAACGTTGATTAGAATTGAACATTTCGAAGAAGGTGCAGCTGTCACGGGAATTTGCCAGCGCGAATTTATTTGTTGCCACATACTTCCACCCTGCGGCGAAAAACCGGCCTGCGCCGGAGAGAAGTCATTTGTGTGCAGAGGTGTACTGCGTTCCTCTCAAGCACCCGCGCACATGCACACTAGGTTGATTCTGCCGTTGCGCGCATGCGAGGATCTTTTGGAAAGAGATGGCGATCGATGGCGATCACTGTGTAATCATTCTGCTGTGTCTTTGCGTGTCCCATGAACGAACACGTCGTTTCGCGAAAGAAAAAAAAATATATATATATAAAATCAACAGTCATTGTATTTGAAATTCTACCGACAAAAAGTGTACGGAATGCTTATATTTGTTATACGCTCTGCTTCTATTATTTTTTTTTTTACATATTTAAAGGAAGGAAGGCCTTTGGAACACGGTGTGTGCGTGTGTGTGTGTGTGTGTGTATAAACGTGTGGCCGTTGGTTCGGGGAGTCGCGCCTGGAAAAAAGCTCAAGCGGCGACAGGACAAAGCCGACGCCTCGTCTTCGGCGGCGATCAACGGCGTCCTTTTAAATCGCCTTCCGGTTTGATGCTGCGTTCGCGTCAAACTCCGACAATCGGCAATTCCGACTCTCGTGCGCCCCACCTCCCGAGCTGAACGTGTTCAACTGGCTCTACCCGGTGAAGCGCGGAGGCCCGCGCTGCGAGAGTGGCAGCCACGGAGGAAAACCTCTGTTCGTGCGACGCTGACTTGTGTGCCCGTCATGCGGTTGTGGCGCCGTATCTGTTGACGGGGGGGCATCGCGTCGGGAAGGATCTTGCCGAAATTCCGACATGGAATTCCGACTTCCTTTGCGCTTTCCCAAATAGGAGAACGGGTTTTCCCGACTGACGACGTTGCAGGAATGCGTCGTAGAGTCTTTCTGGCAGTTCGCGGGAAATCTTGGGGAGGATGTTCGAAACACATCGGCGCCTGGGTGTCCCGCGCGATTTCGTCGTGGCCGAGCCTTTACTCCCGTTCGTTTAAAGCACTCCCTGCGCGCATATCATACTATAAATACCGTTTAAAATAATACGTCTCTATTTCTCCGCGAGTCAATCCCCACTGCTTACCGAGTCTCGACGTGCAATTGTTGGATACGCCCCTATTTCTATGCGAATGGTTTCTTCCAAACGCCGCGCGAAACTGTGACCCTCCCACCCGCGCTGTGTGTGTTGCACTGCGAGCCGGGAAGCCGCAGCTTCATGTCGCTCGGGCTGCTTTTGTCGGCAATATTTCCATTTTACAGACCTAATAAACATTAATAGCAATAGTTTAATTCATAAAAGTTTGCTAGCTCCAATACGCTGTACGGGTTTTTTTTTTTCAAATGCTAAGTGAGGGGTGCTGAATTAGCCTTTGTCGCTTACTAGTTTTGTATTTTTCCTGAAGAGAACTGTACAACGGCCTAGTGCCCGAAGAGAATCTCCTTCAAGTGTTGATCTGGTTGACTGACTGTACACGCCAACATAGAAGATGAGCAGGTACTTTCGTTAGCCTCTATTTTCGTTGTATTTTTGCAATATCTCTTGCCATGTGTTTTGCTTATGTTCTTTGCTTTACATTTTGCTTATGTTTTGCGTTTTATTTTGCTTATAGTTTTGCTATGGTTAGCTTATCTTTTCTCCATTGTTGCACTAACCTAGTCATCAAGACGTGCCAAGCGAATTGTCTGATCTGTTTCCATCTAACTTGGATGATTGTGGCTTAATAAAAAAACAAAACCGTGTGTGTGTGTGTGTGTGTGTGTGTGTGTGTGTGTGTGTTTTAATTTTAGCATGAAAGAAGCCTCTCGCAGTGCCTCCCCTCACTGCCCCAAACCAGATGAGCCAGAGCAGCCTCTGGGAACCAGCATGGAGACGGAGAACGCCTCCACCAGCGGTCTGTACTCAGCAACATCTGGAACTGTTACTCAACTTGGTTACTTTCCAGCATATCTATCGACCAAGTACAAGTACTTGGTTATTCTACTTGAGGATATTTTTTTGAGTACTTAATGCAACACTCATGAAACTTTAATTTTTTTTTACCTTAAAAAAAACAGCCTCAGAATCATTTTGATGGTACGCTGCTTGTAATATGAATGGCACCTCTTTCATTTCCACCCACCCCCCTGAACGCCTGTTATTGCACTATGTGGCTTCTCTGTTCGGGGTCGAAACCACAGGAAGAGTGTTAGGCTCAGGGTTTCCGTTAGCCGGTTATTACTGTTTTTCTGCCTGTCAAAATTTATATAGAAAAATCCAATAAATTATGAATTTGCAGGTCAAAATGTCCGGTAATAATGCTCATGCAAAACATAGCTGTTCCTCTTCCACGACAGCGTGGTTGAGACGAGCCAGTGGTGCACCCTTCACTCACTTTCATTGCGCCACGGGGTTTGTTTCATGAGTCGCACGTGCGAGCCGATCTGCCAGGCCGAGCACATCTGGTACCTACACTGGTAGAGGGGGCTCCATCCCTTCCTGCGTGCTCTCACCGCGGCTCCCCCAGAGCAACAAACGCTCAGTCCACGGCCCCGGGAAGCGGCGAGGTCCGTGCAAGTGGCGATGTTACCAAGCTGTAAATTATATAATTGTGTTTATAACATAGACTGTAATTGAAACGTGAGTGATAAAGTTCAGATTTGTTTGCTGAAATAAATTATTTTTGGACCCCGGACCGAGTTTTATGACAGTGGCGGGAGAGTGCAATTGCACTCAGAAACTGTGGGGGCCTCAAATACCAAAAGTTACATAGTGCTACTTTAAGTCTCGTTATTTGCTGAACTGAAGTACATTTAAGTGCAAGTACTTGTATACTTTTACCTATGTGGCACTTATTTGTGCTTTACTCAAGTAAAAGCTCTTGAGTACTTCTTCCACTTCTTATTTTACTGCACCAATTAGGAAAAAACATGTGAAATTGGTATAGGTCACACGTTGATGGTATAAATGCTGAAGTTTTGCTGTTATTTCTATTACAATGGATGTATTTTACTTATGCTGTAAAGTATTATTACATTGCATATAGTTTAATGTTATTATGGTACTGATCATTAACTAGCGTTGATCGTTGTTATATCACTGTTGCAGGTGGTGTTGGAGTCATCATCACAAAAGAAATGGAGGAAGAGGAGATGCAACTGATGGAGGAAGGGGAGAAAAAAGAAAAGGAGATGATAGAGAAGGTTGGTTATTGGTTTGTTTTTTTTATATTTTGGGACATATTTTCCACAGGTCCTTAAAGAAACACTATAACTTTTTTACCTTTTTAAAATAACATTTTCAAAATCATTTTGATGGTACACTGACTTGTAATATGAAGAATGGCACCTCTTTCATTCCCACTGAACGCCTTTTCTTGCACTATGTAACTTCTGTCTTCGGGCCAATCTTCCAGGCCAAGCACATCTGGTGCATACACCGGTAGCAGGGGGGCTGATTTCCGCGCCCTCTCTTCCCGTGGCTCCCCCGGAGCCACGGGCTGAGCATTGGGCCCACGGCTCCTGGAATCGGCGAGATCCGTGCAAGGGTGCTGTAACCTAGGCGTACATTATATTTGCGGTTCTAACATAGACTCTTATTGAAACTCGAAAGATAAGGTTCAAATTCGTCCGGTAAAAACAATTATTTTCAGACACCGGACCGAATTTTACGACCGTGGTGTAAAAGTGCAATTGCACTCAAACTGTAGGGGCGGCAAGTACCAAAAGTAAGATAGTGCTGCTTGATTGTCTTTAAACTCAATGAAAAAAAACATTAAGCCTTAAAAGTAATGAAATAGTATTACATTTACATTTCTGATGTCATCTTTTCAACATTTTTGTAAAGTTTTATTCATCCATATGTTTGTCCAAAAAACAGTGTTTAAAACTGTCCCTGAAAAGTATTAATTTTAACTACGATACTCTTATTTGGGATTCTCATTTAATTTCACTCACTCACTTCACTCACGCTGTATGATATAATCATGTCAACGCTGTTATACATTTCTATTTGCTATTAACATTTTGGGATGATCCCCGTCCAGGCCCGGGAGTCTCTGGACAGGGATTCCCATGAGATGCGCTTCAAGAGGCTGCAGCACCTGCTGGATAAAAGCAACATCTACTCCAAGTTCCTGCTTACCAAGATGGAGCAGCAGCAACTCGAGGTCTGGGACATTTACACTTAATAATTATAATAACTCTGTTAGATAGAGTATAAAATGTGTTATCTGCTCCCATTAAATCATCATCCCATTAAATCCTCCCTGGAGGGAAATGTAGGTGTCACAGCAGCGCACGTCAAAATAATAATAATAATAATAATAATAATAATAATAATAATAATAAAGAAATAAGAATTAAAAACAGAAACAAATTGGCAATATGCAGTAAACCTAAAAATAAGAATATAAAAATATCCAATAAATCAAAAAATTTACCTTTACCCTAGAAATAGACATTTAAACTAAAAATTAACGAAATAAAAAATAAAATAGGGAAAAAATGACTATACAATAAATCAAAAATTCCACAATTTAAAAAATGTAGTTGAAATAGAAAATATACCTTAAAATTGACATTGAAAAATGATAAACCTGAATCATATCAACATATTGTTAAAAAAATGTGTTCTGATTCCTTACAGCTATCTTGCTCTTATATCTGGTTGTATTTAGAAACAGAAGCTCATGCACTTAAATGTGAGGTTGCTCCAATGGTCGACGTATGCTTAGATTGTTTCTAGCCTCGCTTTGGACAAAAGTGTCAGCTCAATGAATAAATTAAAAAAACAAGAAACCTGAAGAAATACTGAAAATGAGAATTGCAATACACAATGAACCCGAAATAGATAAAAATGCCAATACATCCAAAAAATTGCTATTTAAAATAAATAAATAAAAGCTGGGAGGTCATCAATTGTTACTGCCTCAGAAAAGAAACTCCAAAAAGTAATTAGCGTTTATATTAACAAATTCAATTCCAGGCAAGGTGTGTGTATATTCCTCCTGGCAGCCTTTAAGTTCTTTAAAAATATTAAGTAGACACGGTTGTTTTTCCTTTTGTTGACTCTTAAGTATTTTTACATTGTATAATATTTGTTTTACTTTGCACTTGGTTGATTTCTCCTGTTGAAGCTTCTTTCTGCTCTCACATCAAAGCTCTTCCAGCAGAGGATTAGGATCGTGAATGACGGGCACGTGAATTGGAATTAACTCAAGAATTTAAAGTCCTTGACCTTTTGAGCACGTGGGTCAGATGATAATTGGGCAGTCATTTCTTCCGTCCCCTCATGGTGTCTCCGGTTTCACGCTCAAAAAGATATGGAGGGAATCACAACCGCACATTTAATTGTGTCGTTTAACTTCTTATCGCATTTATTTGTATTTCAGGAGAAAGTCAGGAAGGAGAAACTTCAAAAGAAGGCTGGGAAGGTGTGTGTCTCTCTCTCTCTCTCTCTCTCTCTCTCTCTCTGTGTCTCTCTGTGTGTGTGTGTGTGTGTGTGTGTGTGTGTGTGTGTGTGTGTCTCTCTGTGACTATACATTGTTATTTCTTTCTTAGACGTCGAAGACTGATGACTCACCTGTTGACAAAGGTGAGAATGGCTGGTTTTTAATTGTTCAGACTTTTTAATGTCAATCTTCTAATTTCTAGAATTGAATTGCTAAGACTACATTGGTTTCAACATCTGGTTACAGATTACATACCCAATAATCTGGCATTTAACTGGCGTTATAAAGGAACATTTACAGCTATTCCATTAATATTTTTTCAATTTTGAAAAATTTGTTAATTGGGAATAACAATCTGTGTTTTATTTATTTTTTTAAGCGGCGGGATCGGGCAAAAGGAAGCGAAGAAGGGAGGACGATTACAAAATTGCAGATGTCATGTCTAAAGAGGTGCCCTCTCCCTAAAAGCTTTGCAAAATGTACCATATCTGAAAATACAATTTTATTGATGTACTTACTTGTTTTTTTTATTGTTTTTTTTTTTTTTTGTTTTTTTTTTAAGGAAATCATGTCAAAGGTCAAGAAAGTTAAAGTGGAGGAAGAGGTGGGTTTTCATGTTGAAAATATTCATGCCTTACAGAATGTTATACGGTACCGTATGTAATTAAATCAGGCACACCTTTATTTGCTTTTATCATTTTGTATACCTGTACCTTAAGATGTATTTTATACATTCTACATTGCAAGGGGATATTGATTGGAAATGGTTTTATAACTGGTATACATGATTAAAGAGCTTCACCTAAGGAAGATGATTCACAACAATGTAGCTACATCTGCCACATGGTAGCGGCCTTGGACATATCCACATGAATCTTTCCAGGTCTTAGATTGTAGTTTCTACGTAGTGCCACAAGATGGCACCACAAGTGAGTATTAGCATTAGCATTAGCATGTAGAGGGAGTGATACGAGTAACCTAAAATCAGACCATAACCGTATTGAGTAATAATCCACAAGCGCTGCTTTTGCGGTTTAAAGGTGCAGTGTGTAGAATTTACGGAACGGACTTGGCAAAAATTGAATATTTAATGAAAAAATATTTTAAAAATGGATAAGTGTTTTAATTAGTGTATAATCCCATGAAAATAAGAGTCGTCCTGTTTTTGTTACCTTTAGAATGAGATGTTTTAATCTACATGGGCACGGATACGCTTCACGGAGGCTGCCATGTTGCCCTGCCTCACCCCTAGATGCCACACGGTTCTATACACCTGTAAAAGAGACCTATTGTGAGATGAAGTTCATTTATTCTTCTTCTTCTTCTTCAAAAAAAAAACAATTCCAGGAGCAGGGTCCTGCCCACAGAAAGCTGGAGGCAGAGGACATCGAGAAGATCAGCGACTCCAACACGGACATCAAGGGCCGGCTGTCGGAGGCGGTGCGGGACAGCGCCAAGCAGCTGCTGGACCCCGATCGCACGGTGGAGGGCCAGGCCGTGCCCGCCCAGCAGCCCAGCCTCTTCACTGGGGGCGTCATGAGGTGGTACCAGATAGAGGGCATCGAGTGGCTCCGGGTGAGGATCCTAAGGATTATTTTTGAGAGTTCTCTGTGTACGACCTTTTATTATGGGTAATTTTATTAAAATATTTTTTTAATACAACCTTTTATTGAGTAATTATTTTTGATTAGTAATTTCATACATATTTTTCCAAAGTGCAACAATTTATAGACAGTAATTATTATATTTGTGGGTCATTTTATTAAATGTTCTTAAAATATATTTTTCAAGTGTAGCCATTGATTTCAGGAAATCATTTTTTTATAGGCTCAAGGTTTTAGGTGCACTTTTTATTGTGATAATCTTTTTTGTTTTTAGGTACGTTTCATTGCGGATTTATTAATATTTTCAGGTTTTGTTTTTTTTAAGTAAGCTTTTAAGTATAGCTTCTTGAAAAAGATGAGTGGCTTATGTCCCCAAGCATTGTCAGTATTGCATCTTCTGTACAAAGTGTATTGACGGTGCTACACTAAGGAAATGAACTATGAAAATAGAAAAGAACAGTATTTTTGTCTCTTGTTCTAAATGAATATTTTTGCTGTGATCTTGTCCCTTTGCTGTCTCACCAGCTGCTAGATGTCAATTCCTTTTTGTTTTTTTCTTTGCGCCTCCAGATGCTGTGGGAGAACGGCATCAACGGCATCCTGGCAGATGAGATGGGTTTGGGGAAGACAATCCAGTGCATCGCCCACATTGCCATGATGATCGAGCGCAAGGTGAAGGGCCCCTTCCTGGTGGTGGCCCCGCTCTCCACACTGCCCAACTGGATCAACGAATTCAGGCGCTTCGCTCCACAGGTACCAGAGTATTAATATTATTGTGAGGGGTCCATCCTGCATTGTTATTGTTGTTTGGATTTTTAATATTATTATTCTCCTTGGCATTTTTTCGCGCTAAAAGTGTCTCAAAACACAACAACCGCTGGACTGGGTTGTGGTCTCGTAAGAACCGGGAGGCCTTAGACATCCATATCGATATACATTCTGAGCAGGTATCAATGGAAAGACTGATGAAAGAATTATGAAATTTGACCGAAGTAGCCCAACGTTCATGCATCGCCGACACCCCAAGGTTCTCTGTGAGGTCTGGTGGGGGTGGGAGATGAGTTTGAGTCGGACGCTTTGTGGCATCATCATCCAATTTGTTATATATGTGCAGGTTTCGGCTCCCAATGTCCATTTGCGTCGTGCGTATTGTCTCCATCACTCTGTACTGGTTACAAGCCGCTGTGTGTGTTTTTCCATTGATATTTTATCTCTTTTGCTCTTTTTGTAAATGAGGGCGTTCTGTTTTCATCTAACCCCGTGTTAGATGCGGCGTTGTGTCCCACCTTACTTTGCGGGATTCAGCAAAGTTGTAAGATGAAAACTGTTGGAGTCCATTCAGTCAGCATTCCGTCACTATGTCATCACTGCCTGACACTAGGGCTGAATGATTCACATGACAATCTAACCAATAGGGCTGACCAGGGCCGGCTCTTCCTTAAGGCAAGACAGGCGACTGCCCTAGCCTGCCATCCCAGGAGGGGTAGTTAATTTTTTGTCTCCTAATGGAATGAAACCGTGCGTACTGGGGACGCTGCCCCTCCGCCTATAGCAATTGTTTTAACCCTCTGCGCTGCCCCCTCCCCGGTGAGACCCGAGGCCAGGGTGCGCTGTGCACGGCATGTGCTGCTTGCAGAGCTCGGAACATCTGTAGAGTCCGGACGGAGCCTCTTCCAGAATAATGCGTCCTTTTTGTTGCTCATTTTAATGAGTTGCAGTTAAAGCTGTCCCTGAGCACACATTTGGCCCTCCGTGTATGTGGACTGTGCCTGCAAAACTTTTATTAAATATCTGCTGAAACACTGAATATTTTTCGAATGTTCATTTTCAGATTTGAACAATTACAAGGCTTGAAGTTAAATCAACAAGTCGCTATTCTACTGTGATAGGTTTTTCTTTTTACAATTCAAAAGTTAAGTAAAGATATGTTATTCATATCAATTCATGCATCAACTTATCCCATTTCATTATAACAAGTAGGCCTGGCCTACAGGAAATAACAGTTTATATGTTGACTGTATCCAATGTTGTGTTGGTCATACTAGAGAAAGATTTATTGATTGTGTCTGGTGAATAATGCAGAAGATAGGGAACTTAAAAAAAAAAAAATTATATCCATTTTCACAGACAACACAGTGATTATAACAATGAGAAGTTTTGGTTTACAGACAAACATGGACGGTTGTTTTAAAGACATGAGGGTTGTGCTGTGTATACCGCATAGTGGTTGCTCCACGAGACTAGCAACCAGGAGACAACAGACCGGGGGAGCCCATGCTGCGTTCAATGTAAACTCTGAAAATTGTGCTGCGTTTGAGAGAACCTGGGAAACTGTAAAACATACCAATCCTAACTAAACTGGACCCGTCTATTGCTGCCTACAACTGTATTTGTTATTATTGTTTTTATTTCATTCTTTATATCCTGATAATGTCTTTGTGTATGTAGTCCACCTTGAGTCAAAAACACTGGCAACCAGTGATAAATGCAACTAAATTAATAAGTGGTGGTTTTGGATAATTGTAAACAACTTTTTCCATGTACTGTTTTTAACGATGTATTATAGCAGGGAGTGCCATTGACTTACATTAAAGAACCCAATAATTCAGTAAAATGAGTCCAATTTATTTTTGTTTTTTTAATTTCACATAAATTATTTAAAAAATATTAATAACAGTAATATTTTTATTATTTTCATTCATGATATTAATATTACACTATTACAATTATTTGAGAAACAATGAGTTCACATAATCAAAAACACTTTTATTAAGAAATTCCTGGTATTTTATATGAATATTTCTGTTGCAGTGAAAAATAAAACAAGAAAACAACTATCTGGGCCATTTTCGACCCATCATATACATTCTAAGTTTAAAAAGTTACCCAAAGAGCCTGTTGACTGACTTTTTTCCCCCCATTTTTTCAGGTGACTGTTCAGCTGTACCACGGGCCCAAGCCGGAGAGGGCCAAAGTGCTGAAGACCATTAAGAGGCCCCAGGGCCCACTCAGCATGTGTCCAGTCATCGTCACCTCCTTCGAGATCGCCATGATTGATAGGAAAGCCCTGCAGGTAGGAGAGAAGCTTTTTTTTTTTTTAATCCATCCATATTCGTATTCTGCATCCATATGTATATTATCTATCTATATTTATGCTTTATACCCACAGCCATATTTTCAACCATACTCACTTCCTTTTCATTTAATTCATCCTGAGCATGGAATTGCATTTTTAAAAATTCTTTATGTATTTTGCGATTTGCGTCCTTTTTTATGAAGTACGCGCCAGATTCCTTGTATATGAAAATGTACTTGGCGGAATAAACTGAATAAAATATTCATGTATTTAAGAAGGCTTTAAAAAAAGACTGTGTGTGTGTGTGTGTGTGTGTGTGTGTGTGTGTGTGTGTGTGTGTGTGTGTGTGTGTGTGTGTGTGTGTGTGTGTGTGTGTGTGTGTGTGTGTGTGTGTGTGTGTGTGTGTGTGTGTGTGTGTGTGTGTGGTTTCTGTAAAACAAGTTTAATTAAAAGGAATTTTTCAATGAATAGAAAAATAAAAAGTCTGTCCCTCCAGCGGTTCCAGTGGCGGTATCTCATCGTGGACGAGGGCCACAGGATAAAGAACTTGAACTGCCGCCTGGTACGGGAGCTCAAGGTGCTTCCCACCGACAACAAGCTGCTGCTGACGGGGACGCCGCTGCAGAACAACCTGGCGGAGCTGTGGTCACTGCTCAACTTTCTGCTGCCCGAGGTCTTTGATGACCTCAAGAGGTATGTCGGGGACTAACATGGATTTTTAAAAATATGTTCGTATTAAAAATGTGTGTTTCCCAACCTTTCCCATGGCACCACCACTAAGCTGTTAACCATTTAAGTGTCACAAAAATGTATACCTGTCTTCTTTTTTTTTTTTTTTCCCCTCCTCCTTCAAGGGCCCGTAGGACCCTATTTTTTTAATTTTATTTTTTTTGTGCTAAAGGTATCTGAAACATGACAACCGCAGGACGCACAGACATGGTTGAGGTCTCGTTAGAACAGGGATGATTCAGACGTCTATATATATATATGTAAACGTATTTTATGTGGAACTTGGACGATTTTCACGTGCTGCAGCGGTTGAAAATCGCTGAATATTTTTATTTAATCCTAATGTGTTCTCACGATTTCCGCCAAACAGCTTTGAGTCGTGGTTTGACGTGGACACGATTCACTCCGAGGGCGAAAATGTCGTGGCCAATGAGCGAGAGCAGAACGTCCTGAGCATGCTGCACCAGGTAGGTCCAAAGTGCTTTATTATTATTTTACATTTACATTACATTTAGTCATTTAGCAGACGCTTTTATCCAAAGCGACTTACAATTGTTCAAACACCGACGGACGCAGCCATCAGGAGCAATTAGGGGTTAAGTGTCTTGCTCAAGGACACTACAGCATGCTAGCAGGAGGAGCCTGGGATCGAACCAGCAACCTTTAGATCACTAGACCACCAGCTCTACCGCCTGAGCTACCATCCCCATTTTAATATATTATTAAATATCCAACTATAATGTAACATTTTATACCCAGTCTATACTGTCACTTACCGTACACACACACACCAGAATCCGATTTCATCACTTGCGATCGCTCAATCCCTAAAGAGCTGTCACTCTACACTCACATCAGAAGAGATCGCTGTCGCTTGTGAGCGTTCCTGTTCAACTCGTGGCTGAGTAGTTGCCATAGCAGCGTATGAACAGATTAATGTGCACATAGCTGCAATCATTTATTTAGATGTTGTTTGCAAATGTTTTTATTTTTAAGTGATCGTTGTTTG
The DNA here is from genome assembly GCF_960531495.2 of Zeus faber. NCBI lineage: Eukaryota > Metazoa > Chordata > Actinopteri > Zeiformes > Zeidae > Zeus > Zeus faber. The sequence goes on along the minus strand of NC_137202.1, from coordinate 11,591,548 downwards.
CGGTTATTTTTACATTTATTTTAAAAATAAATATTACATGTAATATATTAATATATAAAACATTACTCCACAAATCAAGTGCCTTCCCACCCCATTATGCACCACTCCTGCTCCTCTCTTTTTTTTTTCTCTTCTGTATGTGTCCCTCAGGCTTTTCCATTTTCTCTTACCGTCTTCAACTAATGATGAACCTTCTGTCTTTGCATATGTTAATGCCCATGTATTACTTTTTTTTTTTTTTCTGTTTTGTTTTTAAGATTCTGACTCCGTTCTTGCTGAGGAGGCTGAAGACTGATGTGTTGCTAGAGGTTCCTCCCAAAAAGGAGATTGTGGTCTACGCTCCGTTGACGGCCAAGCAGGAGATGTTATACACGGCGGTGGTCAACAAGACCATCGCCAAAGTGCTGGGCCAGGAAAAGGTAGCGCCTCGTTTGGGATGTTTTTAGGAGAAATTTTAACTTTATACAAGTTGATAACATTAATACTTGTGTGGTGAGATCATGGAAGGATGGCGATGCACTTGACCTCTTTTAACCTATACGCTGATGACTAGCTATTTCACATAGAGAAGACAATGGTGGGACATGGATTAACAAACAACAAATGAATGGTTAATGTAACGATTTACAAGCTTTCCTATTTTAAATGTACTTTGTGTTCTTTATCTATTTATTTATTTTCAGGCAGAGCCTCCAGTGGATCTGACGGCGAGCGGGAGGCCGGTCCGTCACAGGAAGGTGGTGAACTACAAAGAGACTGACCTGGAGAACCTGGAGAAATACCTGGAGATGGTCAGCAAGGAGCAGGAACAGGGGTCAGCAATACTTATATATACAACAGAGTATTTGTATGCCATTGCATCTAGGACAGAGTTCATCTGCAAGTGGAGTTCAACTTCTTAACCTGCAATGGAACTCTTTAGTCTTGAATCATCAAGAACTGCTGTAAAAACTGTCCTGTGGACGACCTGTAGGATGACAAGAGCACAGCTTTTTGTTGTACAGAACCACCACCAGCCCCCCTCTTGGGAGAATGATCTTACCATGTTTTGGTCTATAAACAACTAATCACTACTCCAAGAGGGGGAGAATCACCACGGGTGAGACGTGGAGAGAAATAAACAGTGAACCAAACAACATGTACATGGAAAAACATAAACATAGAAACATCAGAGAACAACATGTATCAAAAAACCTGAGTTAATTAAGTCCAGGAAAACTGCAACAGCAACTCGGCACGTGGCCTCTTCCTGTCATAGTTATGGCAGTAAATGAGGGAGAAAAGGAGAGTGATGTAACCAGGAGGGTGTTTGGGGTATGTTCAAAGCAGGAGCTGGTGGTCTGTGTCTGTGCCTGTGATGAGCGCCACGACACAGCCCTGACTTAGGAAGACTCAAGTAGTCACTGCATATATATATGACCAAATATATGTGACAAATAATCTTAAGTAGTATTAATGGATGGAGTTATGTCGGTGATAAAAGTAGCCCATATTTCATTAAATGAATCAACCTTGTTTTTGGATATTGCCAATAGTTTTTCCATGGAGATTTATTCTATCAATCAATGTAACCATTGGGATGTAGTGAGATTATCTCTGTTTTTTCCAATTGAGTAATATTATTTTCTTGGCAATTGTGAAGGCGATCAAAATGGGTTGGTGGTGTTTGAGTGGTTAGTCAACCAAGGAGAGGTTACCAAGGAGACATACAGACGCTGAGACTGGAATGCTGGGACCCAGAAGGGTTGATAGCGTCTTGATGATTGTTGGTCCAGAATGTTTGGATAGGTGGGCAGAGCCAGATGGCATGAAAGTAGTCATCTCTGGTATTAAGGGAACACTGAGCGCAAACGTCTTGTTTTGGGTGATATGAGCTCTGTGCAGAATCTTATATTGGATGTGTTGCATTATGGAATTGCGGGTCTTAGAAAAGGTGTTGTTGCAAATAAGTTTCCAAAGGTTGATATCTGTGGAAACGGCAAGCTTTCTTTCCCATTCCATGGTAGGTAAAGATTAAGTGTCATCTGTTTTTAATAAAAGTTTGTATATTTTGGAAAAGGGATTTTTTTTTATTTTTTTTTTTATTTTTTTAAATGACCTGGATGGGTATGATATTCAATCATTGGAGGTGGTTGTGGGATGTTGTTTGTTTAATTTAATTTAGATCAATATATTAAATATATAAAAATATTCCTATTATATTCATCAGTTTTACCTATTTAGTGTGAAAATTAGTATAGTGTGAAAATAACGAGTTATGGTCAAAATGCCATCAAATACATTTGACAATGTTTATTTTGTCTTTATTTTCTCAATAATCAAATCATAGTATGAACATAACTATGCACTGCTTTTTAAATAAAAAAGGCTGTTTTTGGGACCATATTTGAGTACATTTGAAAATGATGATTAACTGCACCAATATCATGTGATTAATCGCGATTTGTTTGCAAACTGAATACAAAATATACCTTTTCAAATGCCAAAAAAAACAATCTTTGGATTTGGTATATCTACCACAGGTCTGTTGCTCCAGTGGTGGATTTCCACAGCCCACTGGACGTGCAGATCAACCTCAAGATGCAGAACATCCTCATGCTGCTCAAGAGGTGCTGCAACCACCCCTACCTGGTGGAGTACCCCCTGGACCCTGCCACGCAGGAGTTCAAGGTAACCAGCAGGGCCGATGAACTGGACATTTGACATTAAAAAATAAGTGTGGGGGTCAAATCTGGACAAAGACACCAAAATAACTCATCCTATTACTTTTTGTATATTCTCAATATTTTTGTATAGTTTTTTTATTTCGCTATTTCTTTGTGTATTTGGATTTCTTTGTATAGTTGGCTTTATATCAGACTGTTTCGCTTTTTCTTTTTCTTTATTTTTTTTTTTATTCTTTTTTTTTTTTCCAAGTTTTTTTTTTTATTTTTAGCTAATTGTTTTGCTATTTTAGCAATCCCCACCCTGACAAATCGCTGGTATATGTAAATGCGCTTGGCAGAATAAGCAGATTATGATCATTTCCTCCGTGCAGATTGACGAGCAGCTGGTGCAGAGCTCGGGGAAGTTCTTGATCCTCGACCGGCTGCTGCCCGCGCTCAAGGAGAAGGGCCACAAGGTAAAACGGGCTCAAATGTTCGTAGTGTGATGCTCAGATTGTGAATTTGTTTATGTAGAAGTGTATATTTACAGTCAAACCTTTGGTTTATTGGCTTATTGCCAACATTTGGTTTACTGTTTACGAGTTATATTTGATGTCAGGTTTATTGTACATCACCATTTTTATCTTAAGTTCATCTTCCTTTGTCTCTGTTTATTTATAGATACCGTAGGTAGGTAGGTAGGTAGGTAGGTAGGTAGGTAGGTAGGTAGGTAGGTAGGTAGGTAGGTAGATATGGATTATGCATAAAGGGCAGTCTGATGTTGTTTTATTTATTTTTGTCCAGGTCCTGATCTTCAGCCAGATGACGTCCATCCTGGACATCCTGATGGATTACTGCTTCCTGCGTGGCTTCCTGTTCAGCCGCCTGGATGGCACCATGTCTTATGCCGACAGGGACGACAATGTGAGTTTGATGGGATGTCGAAAGCGTCTAGCTTGGCCATCGCATACACAAGTCGTGCTCTCAGAATAATAATAAGAATTTACATAAATTGACCCTCCCTACAAGTGTACGAGGCTGACACTCGTGTCCACTTGGAACATATTTACCTTTAGATTCACTTGAGTGAGAGTCAGCAATGTGTCAGGACAAATGGAGAACACTGACCTTATATTTCATGATTAATTTGATTTAGTGATCATTTTACCTCTGCATATGGGACGCTTGCATTTCAGTGCCTGATTAAAATGGAAGGTGAATATAGAGAAATGTATTGCAATTTAAGGTTTTTTTCTCAATGTGAATGAGTGTATTTTTATTCATACAGTATATCATCTATATTTATATTTTGTACAGCCTTTTATACTTGTATTTATATTTATTCTGCCACTCAGCCCCAGATATTACATTACATTACATTTAGTCATTTAGCAGACGCTTTTATCCAAAGCGACTTACAATTGTTCAAACACCGACGGACGCAGCCATCAGGAGCAATTAGGGGTTAATTGTCTTGCTCAAGGACACTACAGCATGCTTGCAGGAGGAGCCTGGGATCAAACCAGCAACCTTTAGATCACTAGACCACCAGCTCTACCTCCTGAGCTACCATCCCCATTTTAATATATTATTAAATATCCAACAGATATTGCATTTGAACTTCATTTGTTTTATTTTAATTCGCTATTTTCCCACTTTTTCAGTGGGATTAATAATGAGCCCTGAGTGAATTACACATTCCTTTCCTTTTCTCCTCCCAGATGACCAAATTCTCCAACGATCCGGAAGTGTTCTTGTTCCTCCTGAGCACCCGAGCAGGAGGCCTGGGCATCAACCTGACGGCCGCCGACACCGTCATAATTTTCGACAGTGACTGGGTATGACAACAATAAGAAACATTATGAAATTATTTTGATTTATTTTAAGATTCATTTATTCTGTAAACAAAATGATTCTCACACATTTGATCCCACATATAACACTATTATGGCGTTAAGAAAAGAGGGGGGGGGGGGGGTAACAAATTATAATGAAAAAAAAAATCATAACAATTTAAAAAAATGAAGAAAAACATATCCCAAATTCTTTGAAGAAAGAAATGTGTACATTTTATTTTTTGTAGGCCTGTACATGATGTATCTATCTGAAAAGGAGCAGGGATGAACACATCTTTTTCCTGTTCCTTATACTCTTAATCTATCTATTAACCTAAATCACATGGATTCAGTCTACAAGAGATCCACAAAATGTATTTTTCAAACCACCTGTCTGAAACCTTTCTTGACTTTAAACTCAAGATGGATGCTATAGAGTTCAGAGGTTTTACAATAAAATCCACTGAATCCACTTCTTCTGACTGCGTTTCCCTGGTTCCAGAATCCGCAAGCGGACCTCCAGGCCCAGGACCGCTGCCACCGCATCGGTCAGACCAAACCGGTGGTGGTGTACCGCCTGGTGACGGCCAACACCATCGACCAGAAGATCCTGGAGAGGGCGTCGGCCAAGAGGAAGCTGGAGATGATGGTCATCCACAAGAGTGGGTGGAGGGGTTTTCTTTGTTTTTATTTTACTTTTCTAAAATTTCCCTCGGGAGATGAATAAAGTATCTTGTTTATCTAGTCACAACGTTGTGTCTTAGTTGAACTTTTTTTTTTTTTTGTTTTTTCATTGAGTAAATAACAATTTACTTACCAAGCCATTTTTTGGTTTGTTTGTTTTTAGATAAATTCAAAGGAGCGCAGGCGGAACTGAACCAGAGTAAGAGCTGTGTGGATCTGGAAGAGCTGATGGAGCTGCTGAAATCCAGAGACACAGAGAAGTAAGAAACCATCCGGCAGCACTTTTGTTGGTGAATGCAGGGGAATCTTTTTATTCTGTTTATTTTATTTTTCCTCTGTAACATACCATCTTGTGTGTCCGCTGTGGTAGGCAGGTGAAGGGCTCCAAGGGAAAGGTGATCAGTGACAAGGACCTGGAAACCCTGCTGGACCGCAGTGACCTGCTGGGGGGTGGGTGTACATTTACACCGCAGAAAATACACAATGGAACACTGACCTTCTTTACACAAAATATGACATATCCCATCAACCAATATCCCATAAAAATGTATTTGGGGCGGGACCCCTACATACCCCCTATTGTTTTTGTTCTGATTTTTAGGGGTCCAGTCCAAAGGGCGGGAACCCTATTGTTGGTGTTTTTTTTTTTTTTTTTTTTTTTTTTTTTTTTGTTTGTTTTTTGGATTATTGTTATTCACTAGCCGTTCTCTAGCCGAAAGTGCCTGGCGTAATGGTAATCATAATTCAATACATTTTATAAAAATGTGCAATTAATTTACATATTTAAATAATAAAATAAATTCCAGTTAAACTAGAGGGCGGGCGAGATAGCATTAGGTTTGGCGTGGGTTTCTTGTTGTACGCTACGAGCTAGAACTAACCAAGGTAGCAATGGAGCCGGGGAACAAGTTACGGAACAGGAAAACAACTTTGCCGCGCCATAAACCCACACTTCGCGGCGGAGGCCCACACATCCCCACAGTGTACTGTGAGTGAGAGGAGGCGGGGCTACGTGGGCGCTGCGGCGGGGGTGTGTCAACTGGCTGTTGGATAGAAGAGAGAACGCAGCTGGTACCGGCATATCAATAGTGCGTAAAATTAGTATTGAAACCATTTCAGAAATGGTTAGAAATTAGAAATATTCAGAATCGATATGTATAGAGAAATAAATATTAACACTAACCCTGCTTTAGATCTGTGTGGGCTCTACCGGTCAGCATGGTATAGTCAAATCCATACTGTAAGGCAAATTCATACCGGTGTTCTTTCTATTACTTTCTCTTGCCTACACTTCAACTGTCAAGAAAGTGCTGCCAAGTTTTATTGGGTCGAGACGAGAGACAGCAGGAAGTGATGCTGCCTTCCATGGGAACTCGGAAAACTCTGATTTGTGTTGGTAGGAAGTGACACCACGGGAACTTGGAAAACTGTGTCGATATTCCCAGGTCTGATTTTCTGGGTAAATATTTTAGACTTCTCAAAAAAATTCCCGCCCACCTTCTCATGGCTTGGTGGTTGGAAATCTCTGTGATAGGGTACATAAAACTTGGGCTGGGGGGAGCAGAAAATACAACTGAGGGGGCAAAGCCACCACACCAGCCCTCGTGGTGCCAGGCCTTTTTTAGCCGCAATACTTGATTGAATAAGAGCAGGGTGGTTTTTAAAATGTATTACATTTGACTCTTGAGGCTCTGAATAAAATGAGCTATCAATGATGCTTTCACACCACTTTCACCTTATTCAACCGTAGGCTAACAAGTGCTTTTATTCAATTATTTTGTTTTATCTTTTGTTTTATTTTAGACAAGGGGAAGAGGAGCTCCAAGCAGGAGAAGGTGGGAGTTTTCAGAGTCATCGAAGCCGAAGAGTCATCTGAGATCAGCCTGGCCTGAGGCGGAGTGTTTGAGGATCACATAGCTGCTGTTTCTACTGGGAGTCCAAAATCTGACTTGTTTTGTTTCCAGAAACTACTGAGTTGTTGTTGTTTTTTTTGTTTGTTTGTTCGTTTTTAAGGAGAACTAAAAACTCTTGTGCCTGTAAACAGCCTTTATTTGTCATTGTTTGTTTCAACCTTTTGGGCTGAAACCACTAGGAGGTGCTGGAGTTCAAACTTAAAAGTATTCTGCGTTCCATGTTAGCCTACATCGTCCTCCTTTGGGGTTTTTTTGTTTTGTTTTGTTTTTATTGTTATTGGAGGAATTCCCCCTCCAGAAGCCCAGAAAATCAGAAAAAGAGACAAAAAAAAAAAGTAACTTATGACTTCCAAGAGTCTGAATATTTCCATTGATCAAAGCACTTTCACACGAGAAAAGCAGAGTTGAAACAGATGTTTTGCCCTTTTCTTTTTTTTTTTTTTTTTTTTAAATCAATAAACCTTATAACCTGATGACTTGTGGTTTATCGGTTGGGTGTGTTCCTTGATCAATGTGATAAAAAGCCCTGGATGTGTATTGAATCTTTCCTCAACCTAATTTTACCAAGTTGCGTAACACGCCCTTCTTTCTCTTCAAAAGCCCTTCCTGTGAGCTGCCTGGGCTCAGCCTAAGTGCTGGATCAGGGTGTGTCTAATGCTGCCTGCCTCTCCCGATACAACACAAAGTGCATTTATATTTGTTTGGAAAAGTACTGGTCGCGCAACTGGATTTGACAAGTATTTTGGATTACTTCCATTTTGTGGTAGGGAGTACATTTGCAATTAATAACCACTTTACATTTTTCTACATAGATGTGTCAATCACAATGTTTATTGGGCCAAGTGTATTTTCATGTAAAATACATTTTGCTTGGTGATGTGCATTGTAGTGCATAAAAATGGACAGTATCATAGAAAAAAGTGTGTGTGTGTGTGTGTATATATATATATATATATATATATATATATATATATATATATATATATATGTGTGTGTATATATATGTGTGTATATATATATATATATGTGTGTATATATACATACACACACAGTGTACAAAATGCACTATATACCAGATAATAAAAAAAACAACCCAAAATATCTATTGGGGGCTCAGTGGCACTAAGAATGCAAGTACTGACAGTGTAAATATGCTTGGATATTTATGTAAATAATAAAATATGTACACAACAGTATAGACATTCAATAACCAGTACATACACTACTCACAAAAAGTTAGGGATATTCGGCTTTCGGGTGAAGTTTCGGGATGAACCTAAAATGCACTATAATATTTACAGGTGAACCTAATTTCACCTTCTCTAAACTGTTAAATGTTTCAGTACTTTTTGCACAACTTGCTGTTCTCTAACAAGGAGCTGAACGGCAAAATTCACCACAGGTGTTTGATCCATGAATCGACCAATACATTTCCTGGTTCAATTAGAATTGGTATTTAAACAGTCCTCTTCATCATGCTGTTCACATTTTGACATGAGACCGAGACGACACCTAACAATTGATCAACTGTACCTCGCCTTTGTGATGCTTCAAACAGGATGTTCTCAGAGGGAAGTGACCACTGAGGTTAGAGTGTCACAGAGTGTCATCAGCAGGTTGCAACAGAGATACAGAGAGACTGGAAGAGTCACAGAAAGGCATAGAAGTGGACGTCCTTTGGCCACATCCCACACTGATGAGCGCTTCATTGTGAACAGTGCCCTGCGGAGCCGGATGATGAATGCCACTCAACTCCAGGCACATTTAAGGGAGGTGAGAGGCACCCAAGTGTCACGTCAGACCATTCGAAACCATTGACATCAGCGTGGTCTGCGTGCGAGACGACCTGCAAGGGTACCTGACCACACCACCAGGCACAGGCATCATCGTCTTGCATGGGCCAGGGAGCATTTACGCTGGACGAGGGACCAGTGGCCTCAGTGCTGTTCTCTGATGAAAGTCGATTCACGTTAAGCAGAAACGATGGCCGCCAACGATGTTGGAGACGTCAAGGAGAGCGCTATGCATCAGCCACTGTTGTCACCGGATGAGCCTTTGGTGGTGGTGGTGGTGTTACAGTGTGGGCAGGTGTGTCTAGTCAATACAGAACTGCCCTAGACTATGTGAATGGTACAGTGGCAAGCCCATACTACCCGAATAACATTAATTCAGTCATTGTGCCCCTGCGTGAACAACACAGGCCTCATTTCATCTTCATGGACGACAATGCTCCAGCTCATGGAGGTGGCATCATTAGGGAACGGCTGCTGGAGACTGGGGCACCTCAAATGGAGTTGCCTGCACTTTCTCCAGACCTGAATCCCATAGAAAACCTATGGGATCAGCTGAGTCGCCGTATAGAGGCTCGCCCCAGAACCTCAATGACCTGAGAGCCGCCATTCATAGAAGAGTGGGGTGCCATGCCTCAGCAGACAAAAAGTCGACTTGTAAAGGGCATGAGACGTCGTTGTCAAGCTGTAAATGCTCAAGGGCACATGACAAGTTATTGAGACATTGACATTTTTTGTTGTGGTAAACCCACCACTGTTGTTGGCTTTTGTGCTTCTACTTAAATGCTCTACTTTCATGATAAAATATCACTGTAGCATGAACTTTTTACATTTTCCATAAATTTCACCCGAAAGTCAAATATCCCTAACTTTTTGTGAGTAGTGTATAAGCAGTACACAGGATGTGGGCAATACACTTCAAAAATTGACGGGAAACATACCTCCGAACCAATAAATTGACATTCTGGAAGATGTGCAATTTGTGGAAAAACGAAGTATTTTTTGTACGTGATACATTCGCACCCCCAGCAGCTCCACAATCTGAGCTATGGAGCGCCTGAAGCTGGTGCTGCAGTACTTCCAGTCCAACTCCCAGTCCATCTCCAATGGGATCTGCATCGCGCTGGCTCTGGTCAGCGTCAAGCTCTACACCAGCTTCGACTTCACCTGCCCCTGCCTGCCGCAGTACAACCAGCTGTACTCGCTGGGAGTCATGGTGGTGCCCCCCATCATCCTCTTCCTCCTGGGCGTGCTGGTCAACAGGCACACGGGCGTCATGATGGACGAGTGGATGAGGCCCGTCGGCAGGAGGTCCAAGAACCCTGATGTGGTCAAGTAGGTCCTCTCCAAACACGCCTCTCTCTCTTTTAATAATAATAACAATAGCCAAAAATGAACCCCGGTCCTTACTTATAGGTACCTCTTCTCCGCCATGGTCCAGAGGGCCCTGTTGGCACCGCTGGTGTGGATCTTGGTCACTTTGCTGGACGGAAAGATCTTCATTTGTTTCTTCAGTATGAGCGTAGATCCCAAACGTTTCTCAGGTACCTGGAAACACACTCCTGGACATGCACACACACACTGATGGACTTATATATATATATACACACCAAAGAACCCCCCCCCAAAAAAAAAAAAAAAAAAAAGGTATTTTCCTTTCTCCAGGAATGCCCATCAACACAGGCATGGATGTGGTGAAGCTCATGGCCAAGGTGCCCTGCAAGGGAGACGTTATCTTCAGGAACACATCTTTCCAGAAAGCAGTGTCCCGCTACGTGCGCTGCTATTCCCAGGTAGGCGCAATAAAACCCCAACACACACAAATCATCTTGCATATTATACGATTTTAGGAGCTATGAGTTCAGTCTGCTTTGCCTGAGTTCAATGTTAAAGATGCAGTCCTGCTCGTCAGCTTCGTAAGTCGCTCTTGCTCCCAAAGTCGTCTCGTGAACTTGTGCGTGTTAAGGACAATCGGCTCAGTGACGGATTCCCTCTTCAAAGGCCTTTGACTCGGTCAGTGGGCTGGTACATGAGGCTTTGTGTAAATAGGGCTTGGCAATAAAGAAGGGTTTACACCATCACAATAAAATTCCCATTTTGAACAATCTTTCATGTATTCATCACATTCAATCGACAGCAACTTTATAAATGCGGTAATTATATTTTCTTTCGAATAATAGTCACTCTTATTCTGGACTTAAGGTAATCATTTAGACAAAAAAAAATTCCAGAATTATACAATGACATTTAAAAGGATAGGTTTTGCCAGTTTTTCAATCCAGGCCTTAATATAAGGTTTCCATCATATAACTGTTATAGCAACAATCTCTCTGAACCGTTTATCAGTAAGAAACTTACTATTAAATGCTGCAGCTTCTCACTGTGCTTAAATGCAGTTCAGTGGGGCAAAGGTTTAAGCCTTGGAAAAAAACCCAAAACATTTAATCTAATCTAAGCAAGTTTTTATTGTTTTATTGGGCTCTTTTGGCTACATCCATGCTATGGTAGAGACTAGAAACAGGAAGTCGCTTCCTACGACCAACCTTTTGTAGCCAACATTGTGCTCAAAGTAGTTTTAAATCAAATTGGATATTATTTTTATTCATGTTCAAATAATATGCTACAGTAAGGCAAGTGGTGTGACTCGTAAGTGTGAGTTTCCTGTTTTTGAAAAGTAGATGTAATGATTTTTTTAAGGCTTAAACATTTTGCCCCATTGGACTGCATTGAATCTGCAGCAGAGTGGTAAGTGTTCAGCGAGAGATTGTGCTGTGAACAATTGTAAAAGATGAACGATATTGTTGAATTATCCCCCCGACCCCTGACCTCCAGGCCATGGGCTGGTCCATCCTGCTCCTCCTGATCCTGCTGGGGGCGCTGGGACGCCTCATCAAGCCGTGCTTGGACGACCACGCCACCTCCCTGCAGACGCGCTACTGGAGCAACTACCTGGACGTGGAGCAGAAGCTGTTCGACGAGACCTGCGTGCTGCACGCCCGTGACTTCGCCCGCCGCTGCGTTGTGCAGTTTTTCGAGGGCGTGCGGGACGACGAGGTGATCCACCTGCCCCACCCGCCCTACGCCCGCCACTGCCGGCGGGAGGGCGGCGAGGACAGAGAGGAGGAGGAGGAGGAGGAAGAGAGGCTGCACGGGATCACCAGGCAGGAGCAGGTGGACCAGCTGCTCGACAAGTGGTTCCACTGCAAGCCCGAGCTGGACGTCACCCGGACGGCACACAAGCCCAGGGTGTTCTTCACCTGGGAGGATCACCACGGGAAGACCCTCTACTCCGACGTCTAGTGGGGTTCAGGGGATCGGGGGCGTCGGGGGGCCTCACACACAGCCCACTTTGAAAGAAACACACCCAGTCCGCTCAAAGCCGACCAAAAATTGTGGACCAGGACCCAGATCCCTTCCTGGTTCCTTCTTGGTTCACTTCCCACTCACACCCGTTCCGTTCGGACTGAAGACCACTGCTTTGTTTTGTGGAGCAAAGATGGCTCCACCTTCTACGAAACTTGTGAATTTCCGATTGAATATCCTTATAGAGAAGAGTGAGGGGTGGGGTGGGGGGATATATAGAACAAAGAAAAAACGTAGATAACTTTTTTAATTCTATTTGTTCACACCTGGCTCTAATCCCGGAGAAAGACATTGAGCCGGTGTTTGCAACATTTACGAAAGTGATTTGAGATCTAAAGTCTATGGGTGGAAACCTTTAGGATACACCGTAGTGTGTGTTGTCGGGGAAATGTCCCAAATTTCAAAGACCCCTATAGACAGATGGAAGAGTCTTCATGTGACTTGTTTAAAGGATTACAGTAAATATAAGAATAAGGTCCTGCATTCTTCATTATCTCAGACAGACAAAATCATGACTGTGATTTCCCCGGCAAACAATATATTATATTTTGACCTGTCGGAGGTAATATCAACAAAGATTATTGAAGAGTTTGCATTAAAAAAAGATATTAGTAAAAAAAAAAAAATAGCTTTAAAGAAAATGACTCATAACTCTAGCATCAAAGATCGCAGATTCAATTCATTTGTGTTGTATTTTAAACATGTTTAAATTTCAACAAGTTGGGGGAGGACAATACATTTCTGCAATTTCTCAAGATCCGCAATTTGCCTATGGGGATGAATAAGTCAAATATAAAAGAATATTCTATGAGTATTCCATCGATATCAATAAAATTTCAGCATTCATTTAAAGTTGACTCTATTCGAGCTGCCCCTGTTCATGGAGGCCCTGCTGTGTTGTTGTAAACATATGGAAATATGAGCAAATGAGGCGGCTATTTGTTTTTGCCACGGCACAGTTCCCGACTCCACCCCCGCGCCGCGCTTTACATTTACATGCAGCTGGAAGAGAGCTGTGCTGCCTACATCGGAGGAGCACGACTCGTTCATTGTTCCTCAGTTCAATCCACTCTGAGCTGACTCCACGGCGCTGTGGACGCCCCAGCTCCAATGTCAAGCACATGTTTCCATTTAAAGGTTTTTTTTTTGTTTTTTTCCCCACAGCAGAGGGAAACCAGGGGGCAGTTCCTAAATATGACTCACTGTTACCCAGACACAGAACACCACACACACACACACACTCACACATAAAGGAAGAGCTCGCGCTTTCAAACTCTCTCTTTTTTTTTTTTTACTATATTCTTGTGGAAACGTGACTTTAAAAGTCCTTCTTGGATCTTCATGTTTTCTTTGGGGTTTTTTTGAGAATCACTCCCGGCTCATTCACATTCCAGCTCCAAACTCAGCTAAGTTTGCATGCATTTTGAATGACTTCACTTTTTTCTGCAGTGATTCCCCTTCTTTCTCTTTGGACGGCATGTTTTCATTTCGAAGGACATTTTGAAACAAACATCTTTGAACATCGAATGCTTTCTCTTCTGTTTGGAGCTTCCCTAACAGTAAAGTGCACCTTATGTTCTGCTGGTTTCACTGAATGCCTCCATTCATAAGGCAACCGTTCACCACCGGTGCGGCAGCAACAAGGCAAATATTATCTTTCTTCCTTTTCATTTCCTCACTGATTTAAGGAATTTTGGGACATCATCCCCCGCCTTCAGCCCTTCTCTGTTGCCCGAATTCTCCCCCCGGTGGCTTCTGAAATTTGACATTTTCCTCTTAAAGTGGAGTGATCCCTTGAGGTATAAAGATCCAAGATGGCTGCCAGCGCCCTGGTCACGGAGAACTTTAAGTTCGTCTCGTTGTTTTTCAAGAGCAAGGACGTGATGATCTTCAATGGGCTGATCGCACTGGGCACCGTGGCCAGCCAGACCATGTACAACGTGTTCGCCTTCCACTGCCCCTGCTCCCCAGGCAGGAACTACCGCTACGGCCTGGCGGCCATCGGGGTCCCGGCTCTGGCTTTCTTCCTGGTGGGCGTGGCAATGAACCGGGGCACCTGGGACCTGGTTTCGGAGTGCCGTCTCCGACGGTGCCGCAAGCTGTCCAGCCCAGCGGCCTTCACGCTGGTGGGGTCCGTGGTGGGCCGGGCGACGGTGGCCCCGGCCACCTGGGTTATCATCTCGCTGCTGCGGGGCCAGGCCTACACCTGTGCCCTCAGCGAGTTCGTCACACCGGAGTCCCTGGACGGGTTCCCGTCGGGTCACGGATCAAAGCTCATGGCCAAGTTCCCCTGCACAGACAGCGTTCCCCTGGAGCTCCGGGGATTCTGGGAGCCGATAGAGAACAGGCTGCAGTACGAGTCACAGGTACAGTGAAGGGATTTGGATCGAAAACTGCACACATTTTTATGTAAATTGCTATATTTATCTATCTCCCTCTCTATCCATCCCTCTCTCTCAGCTACTAGGCTGGCTGCTGGTGGCAGGGATGGTCCTGACCGTCTTCCTGATGATGTGCGCCCATCGCTGCTTCTCCCCACTGGGCTACCGCCAGGAGAGCTACTGGTCCCAGTTCGGCACCAGTGAAAAGGAGCTGTTCCAGCGCACGGCGATGGCCCACGCCCGCCTCCAGGCCGCCCGCAACGTCAAGAGCTTCTTCGGCTTCGTTGCCTTGGAGGAGGAGGAGGAGGAGCAGCAGCGGCGGTGGCTGGCGGCGGCGGAGAATCCCAGCGCCCCAGCTTTGATCTCCAGCACCGACTGGAACAGGGTGACCGGCATCTACCTCTACCGGGAGAACCAAGGCCTGCCGCTGTACAGCAGGCTGCAGAAGTGGGCCCAGTACAACACGGAGAACAACATGGACGACATGGAGAAGGAGATGGACATGCTCAGCTGACTGAGGCTGAGGGGACCTGGGGTTGGGTCAATGTCGTTTGAATCTGTCTGTTCTTGACTTCTATGACCATGGAGTCCTCAATAGCAGAGGACTGAACTACACTGTTCTGTTGTACTTCCATGCAGCAGCCAGCAGGCGCACGGCAGCTCAGTGTTTCACACCCTGTGGCTGTTCCTGCCCATTAAGGGTTACAAATTGTACTGACAGCAGGGCCAATTGATGACCTATGTCTCAATAAAATACTTGAACAGACATGTCATTTAGTCATGTTTATTTATAGATGCCAAGATTTTGTTACTCTTCAAAAATAAAAAGGTACAGCTTTGGACTTTAGGGGTGCAATGGCTTGTCACAGTGGTTGCCAAATTTACCAAATTTGTCACTGTGGCAAAGGTACAAAATTACAAACAAGTACCAATGCCAAGGGTTCAAAGTATCTTGAAGGTACTGTCGGTGTGAAAAAGCCGTTGTACGTCACAAGCCATTAGCTATGACTACCTTCACGTCATCTGTCATCCTCCATAACTGTCTTTGTTCATTCGTTCGTTATAGGGACACTTCATATCTGAGGACAGAGAAACAAAATACTATAAATACTGCAATTTGGGAACACTTTTTTTGGAGTCTCAAAAGGAAGGTTTTTCTCGTGGAAGACCAGCAGGGGGCCACACCTTCACTCTGACTGGTCGTTGCTGCACAACATCCCTGTTTATTTGTATCAATTTACATGGGGTGGAGCTGTGCTCCAATCACTTTCTGCAGCTGCTCCTCATGCAGAATGACACTCAATTCCTATTTCCATACTTTGCTTGGGCCATGTGAAGGTCAAGCAAATAGCTCCATGTCATACCAAACCAAGTGCTCTTGAAATAATATTACCTTCTGTCACTCTTCTTTTTAGCATGCAACCGAGTTTGATCAATGCGTTTTCTTCCGACCTGTTATTATTGTTAGGCATTACTATTGGAAACGTATGCATCAGATAATCTGACCCGATCTCTGGTGACCCCCCCCCCCCCCCCCCCAACCATTCCAAGCTGTATGTATTTGTTGCTCTTTACTGTCTGATAAATAAAGACTTAATTTCCTGACATTTTCATACACTAACCCAGCGATTCTCAGCCTTTCCAAGTCAAGGAGCCTTCATTTGATATGCGTTCGACCAACGACCACATCGGACCAGTCATGGCACCCGATCGGAGAAGTTGTTGTTTTTTGTTTTTTTATTAGATATAGTTTTGGTCCAAACCCCCAAACCTGTCTATACTCCGGTTAGGGAGAGAACGCTTTCATTCACGTCGTCCTGCCTTTCTGCATGACGTCATATGTCGTGCAGCCAACTCATAAGGGGGTGTAAGCAGAGCTGTGGTGCAGACAGCGACTCACACGAGCAGGGATCTGACCCAGACACATAAAACCCAGAGAGCTAGCGCAGTACCTTTAGCCGGGAGAGAGCGCTCGCCTCCCCGTGTTGTTGTTGTTGTTGTTGTTGTTGTTTTGGGGGCAGAGCAGACGATGGGGAGGGCGGCCGGAGGAGAGGAGGACGGACGACAGCGGTGAGGAGGAGGTGAGGAGAAGAAGACCCGAGCCTGGTCGACTGCACCGCTGGAGGGGTGAGAGAGAGAGGGGGGGGTCCACCCGTGTCTTCCGTCTGTTGTCTCCCGGCAGAAGAGAAGGACTACGGGATAACGGGAGGAAAGAGGGGGGGAGTGCGAGCGCCATGACCGTGTTTTGAAGAGGGACAGAGCCGCGAGGGACGAGTTCGTGGACATCCCACCCGCAGCGCTGGACCTGGGACCCGCGGGAACCTCCACGTTTTGAGACTGTCTGGACCACGATGAGCCGAGGCCAGACCGAGGAGGGGACACGTTAGACCGACCGAAACATGATCCCAAAGTCACAACAGCATCATCTGGATAAGTCGGCCATGATGGAACAGTCAACCGAACGAGAGAGAAGGTGAAGGTTTCAAACGGGGGGAAAAAAACCCCAAAACAAAACATCCGGACTGTGTCGGGCTACGGGAAGGTAAACTGCAGCGACGGTTTTCCAGAGAAAGGAACCGCCAAGAGATTGGGCTGCACCAGGTTTCCTGACATCAGAGCTCACCACCGCTACTGGTCCGTCACCAGGTCCGTCACCTGGTCCTTTCTGCCAGCTGAGTTTGATGACCAAGTGGCGCAACGGTAAAGGCGCGCGCACACACACACACACACACACACACACACACACACACACACACTTACACTACATGTAAGTGTGTGTGTGTGTGTGTACATGTAATTAAATTCATATTTTATCTACATTTTGCAGTAGCTTGCTGGTAGATCAACTACATTCATATTTGCATAGTGATTCAAGTTGTTAAATTATTATTATTATTATTATTATTATTATTTTGCAATTTTTTTTGTGTAGTTAACTACTAAAACTTCAAACCCATTTGGACCATTAAAGGAAAGGAATGACTTTATTTTTATTTTTATTAATTTTTTTTTTTGTATTTCACCATTGCTTCTCCCCTTTGACCAGCCCCGCCCCCCTTTTTCTTCCCTCCCGACCGTGTGAAGGCCGGGGCAGTGCCTTCGTCGGGCGGCCGCCACCGCACTCTTGACCGCGTGTGCGAAAGGGCGGGCGTCGCTCGGCGCCCAACACATGGAATCCCCCGAGTCTCAGCCCGCATCCCCATCCCCATCCCCATCCCCATCCCCATCCCCACCCCCATCCCCATCCCCATTCCCATGGCCATGCAAGACACTGACGCTCCACCGACACGATTTGACTTTGTGAGCTATGCAAGCCGATCATAAACACACTCTCTACTGCAAAGACGTCAAACACAAATCTAAGAACACAGACTGTATAATGATACAGCCAAGTGATTCAATTCAGTGAACCTTAACCTTCGGGTTAGGGCACTTTTTTGCATTAAACTCAATCGAGTGTCTTTTTTTTGCTGGCATGTGACTTTTTTTTCTATTATATTTTGCTATAATTTCGTATGACATGTACATTGTCGATTTGATCTTTTTATTATTTTTTTTTATTTTATTTTAATTTTATTTTTTTAACAAAGTAGTTTGAACTTTTTATTTCTAAGTAACTTAAGTCGAGCAAACTGGATCTCTAAATGGTGGCTTTGCTGTAGTTTGACTTCTTTCAGTGTGAAGGAATTGGTCGCTTGCAACGCTTGGTTTTCAAAGTAGCTTCCCCAACACTGCTTATGCGCGAAAAGACACACACACACACACACACACACACAAACACACACTGCCATAACCCCTTTGCTGAGGGTTTGCGAATTTGACCTTTGAAACGAAAGTAGTTCACCAAACAGAAATATGTGAGTGGTGGCACTTGATCTCAGAGAGAACGGGTTTGATGTTTGACATTCCGACGCATTTACTTGTTTTTCACCTAAGTACTGACACTTGGAATGAAAATGGCTCCTTTCAGGGAAAAAAATAAAACCCAGATGGCTTAAACAGTTTGGCTCCAAGAAGCACAACCTTTGGCAGGCTGTGGGGCCGGGGCCTTGGGGCCACTGCAGCAAACTCCTGGATGGTTGTAAAAGTTCATATGAAAGTCTTTAAAAAATGTGAGAGTGGGGTCCCTATTCTTACTTGTGGCAAATGTGAAAGTCGATCAAAATAAGTTGAAATACTTATATACTGGTTGAGGAATACTTAGTCGACTGAGTAATACTTAGGGGTTAGGTGTGCTAGGGAGGGAGAATGTGGCAAAAGAGGGGATTCATCGTCCTCCGACTCTTTCTTCTACACACTAACCCGCCGAGAAACTCTCAGAGCGACGCACATTTTGTCCTACTTTTAGGCGGAGGAGCGGAAGCGATTCAGCAACCGTCCCAACCCGGGAGACTTTTCCTATGTCCACAACCAGGGGGAGGTTATGCTGTTCCCGACAGCGTCTAGAAAAAAAAGAATGCCAGCCAGGTTACCGTGGCAACGAGATCAATCAAAAAGATTCTAACATTCCAGACTATCTCTTACTCCTTCCCCTTGATCAATGTACCGGTTTAACAATGTACAATAAGAGTTGATTCCACAGTACTTTTACTCTATAGCTTCTACAGTACTTCCTAATCTGTGTAATGCTAGTTGTCCACAGCTTTGAAAACACACATCGACACCGGCCCGTCCCCTTTGATTTTCACACGCAGCGAGTTGCAAAGCCAAAGTATTTGGATTGAATGTCATTTTATTTGATGTTATTGCGATCCGCAATCTTCCTGACCCCCGGCGTCCTCTCTCCCTCTGCTTTTGCAGAACCCTTACACTCGCTGCGCAATGACGTCCGAGAAGATCTACCACCTGCCCCTCAACATCTACGTCATGATTCTGGGCATCGGCCTCTTCGTCTTCATCCTGAGCCTGCTCTTCTGCTGCTACCTGTTCAGGTAATACCACAGCTTCTAACTCCCTCTGGTATTTGAAATATCATTTGTGATATTAATTCAATTCATTTCCAGAGGATAAAGCCATGATGAAACTTTGTAGGCCATGTGTGTCATTACTTGATAAATACTATACCAAGTTACAAGTACAGTATTATGATATGTATTACTCAATGGGAGAGAAACTAGAGTACTCTACTATACGCAAAACTACTCACTGGTATTGGTTACTCTAAAGAAACTGATATTCCATGCCTCTATTTAATGGCATTTAAAAAAGAGACCATAGCCTAGATATTAGACACTGGATTATCAAAGGCGGACATTCAAATAAAACAAATGATCAAGGTAATCCTGAAGGATGTTATCCATAAGTTTCAGACCTTGACTTGGTCTGTGGTAGCAGATTTAGAACATGCATTGGTGTTTAATGGGGAGTGTTTTTAGTTAATCCAGCTGTTTGTTTTGGTTTAAATGCAGACTGGTACTTGAATCTTGAATCTTGAACAGAGCACCGGAATGCATTCCAGGCTTAAGGCCGACGCCTTCAGCGTGACAAGGCCTGTCCTGAAAGACCGATGCTAAAACCAAAACAATGGCATCCCAGGAAATAAACATATTTTTTTCAATGTAATAAATGTGTTTTTCTACCCCCTCCCCAGATTAAGAGGACAAGGTACAAGAGAACAATACAGCTACAACGAGGTAATATTCTTCTGCACCCTTGCCAAATTTAGAACAGCATGAAAGTTGCTTTAATCACTATCACTCCTTGTTAAGAACATTTTTCAGAATCACACGACCGCGTTTATTGCGCGTGCGTATTCTGACAGTGGCTTTTTTCGTCTCGCCAGGTCGTTTTGAAAGGAGCGGGAAAGAAACACAGTTTGCTTGG
Source organism: Zeus faber (assembly GCF_960531495.2). Lineage (NCBI taxonomy): Eukaryota > Metazoa > Chordata > Actinopteri > Zeiformes > Zeidae > Zeus > Zeus faber. The sequence goes on along the minus strand of NC_137202.1, from coordinate 11,571,114 downwards.
TGTAAGTGAAATATCTGACATTGACTAGAATGCCGCGTGATGTGACTACTACCTATATGTTAGCCTATAAGGGACAATTTAGATTTGGCTGCCATATTTGTCCCAGAATATTGTAAGTATTGTATGGAAAAGGTTCAATCATCCAAATTCAAGAAATGACATTGAACATGACGACGTTTCCAAAACACTTTCACAGGGTAATGGTGTCTTCCTGGGATGGAATGACTTAATATGCAAAGAGCTGGTTTGTTGTTAAGTTTGATTTGGGACTGAATTTGAGTCTAGATATATCTTAAGTATATATGAAGTGTAAGTATATTTAGATTCATATTTAATATCTGCCAGATATTGCCATTTAACTTAACTCATCCTTTGCATATAATTGCTATTTGTATATTCTGTATATTTTAATATATTAGACGATTAAATTTTTTTTATTTGGCTAATTTCTTTGGTGTTAGGCTATTTTTGCTATTTTTCAGTCTTTGTGTTTCACCGTTTCCTTCCTTTTCCCCCCTGGCAGCAAACCTGCGCCGTGTGTCTGGAGGAATTCCGCAGCCGAGATGAACTGGCCGTGTGTCCGTGCTCCCACGCCTTCCACAAGAAGTAAGAAACACCGGGAACGCAACGAGAGGTGTCCTCCTGGTGAAACACGTGTTTTTAAAGAACTACGACTCGAGTGTGACAGCCGGGTGGGGTCTGTTTGCCTTTGTGCGTTATCTAACCGTGTTTATTCAGGTCGTCAAGTAGCACTTCCTTCCTTAACTTAGAGGAATCGCACAATTTTGCAATATTTCTTTCCAAATCAAACTCTGGATATTTTTTTTTTTTGGTGTCACGTACAAAAATCTGGACTAGCCCGTTGGATCACATGGCAAAAATTCCGCTTGCTGCTTAAGCAAGGAATCTTTTTAGCCGAAACCACCTACTCCGACATAACTCTTTTTAACTCTTGCTAATTTTGGAAAATAGCGCCCCAGGGAAGTAGCAAGCAAATACTTGACAAGCCGATATGTTATAAATTTTAATGTCATCACGAGTTTCCCCTCAGCGTCCTGCTCTTCCCCTGCAGCTTGGGCGTGGGAGTTTAAAGTGGCAAAAAAAACGCCAAGTGACACTTCTCTCTGCTTCCATCATGAGTATCCGTATCCTAGACCAGCAAATTTAACGAAGAGACTAACTTTTCATTGGTACTGATAGTCCTCACTTTGAGCGTGAAACTTGTTGTCTTGGAATTAATGAAGATGCATTAGTACAGCCCTGCAATTATGAACTTGCAACACAAGAGCTCATTTCCGTTCATTGTTTGTTTAAGTGGAATTTGAATATTTCTTCCAGCGCATTAGTGTTCAGCGAAAGAAAGTTATTGTCCTAGATTCTCATAGATATCTCATATTTCCCATTGTCAGTTTCACTGTGTAAACTCAAGTTTTGTCACAAATGAAAGTCACCTACCTGTTACTGCCTCATACGGCTGTACTTCTACAGCTCCTAAAAGTCTACCTGCTCTCCTCAGGTGTCTGTCCAAGTGGTTGGAGATCCGCAGCGTCTGTCCCATGTGCAACAAACCCATCAGCCGCCAGCAGCCCGAGCCCCCGCAGGGGCCTGAGGAGCCGCCGGACTCCCTGGAGGTCTAAGATTGAGACATGTGGACCCCCCTGGAGGTCTGAGGTGAAGGTCCCCAGGAGGTCTGAGATGGAGAACCCTCACCTTAGGCTCTCCAGTTGGACCTCCAGCCAAGGGGAAGTGCACAGGGCCCTTGTTTCCGCTTGTTCTCCTCTCGGGTTCACCCCCCCCTATAAACACATAGAGCCAAAAGAGGAGGTGAAACATGGTTTGGGGTTTGGACCCATCAGCACAACTCAAAGAACCCTTTAACTTTCTATTGACACGAATGTGAAGGCAAGTATGTTTGCAGAGACTAACGCGAGAAGATGTGCAATAAGGGATGAACGGACCACATGCAATCGAAATTAAACAGGTGAATGAAAATGAAAACGTCGGAATGGTGAACGAAGGATAACGGGAGAATTGAATTATGTCATATTATGACGTGTGAATTCAATTTGATGGGCTGCAGGGTTGAGTGGCACAAAGTCTGGAAAGGAAAGGGGGGAAAAAAGAGAGACGAGTCACGTGTCACTCCCTCGGTCGCCATCACACCTCTGCACAAGGCGATTTAGCCAAAAACCAAGGATCCTGGGTAGACAAAATACACAAATATAATAAAATACAGTGTAACCACATAGCGTTTAAGTTATTTCTACAATCTTTTTTTTGTATCATAACTGGCTTTCCAATAAAGTTAAAGTGTTTTGGTGATGCGGGTACAGCTTGGACTATCATTTGATCCTAACTACCTACTAACCTAGTTTGACTGTACTGATCTGATGCTTTTTTTTGTAACTGGGGTGGATGATAATGCCACGTTTCCTGTGAATACTGTGAACATTGAAAGTATAAAACTTTTGGGGTAATAGTGATGAGGTCATTTAGTTCTTAGACCTAATTTATCTCCAAATTACCTTGAAACGTCGCCAAGATGTCGGCTTGAGAGATTATAGTCCTACAGGGTGAACAGTAAGTAAAAATAAACAAAAAAACAATTTTGCTTTGTTATGTCTTCTTAATTTCACTATCAGCGGCAGTGGTATGTTTTTTTTGTTTTTTGTCAAACGGGAACAACACACTTTTCTTTAAATAGAATTTGATAAAGTGCGTGATTGAACTCTCGGTAATATCAAGGGTCTAAGTGTAAACGTCTAAGGACTGTGGCACTCTTCCTTTATAAATCTAATTTAAGGATTTGGATTCTTCACATTCATTTCCATGTCTTAAACTGGACATGGATGTCAACAGTCGTCTCGTGGCATACATGCTGGACTTTGGTTATAAAATGACGACTCAACATCTCTCACCTACACAAACCTAATTCACATGAGGTAATTCTGTGATTTATAACATGGTTAGCGCTGTGTGAATCATAAATAGGTATCTGTTGAGGTGGGAATGCCTGCGCTGCTCAGGCATGCTGCTGCGATGAGTTGTAATGGGATCTCCTGACCGCAGCAGACATGTCCCAGCAACATGCAACACCCAATCTGGCGTTTTAAATCTCCTGTACGCCTCACATGTCACCAAAAGTAAACAAGGGGGAATTTTTCCATGATAGGATGATAGGATTTTGCCTTATTTTTGAGTTAAGGTCATGGTGTGTTCCAAAGAATATCCTCCATCTCTAGATATTTAACCAACAGTTTATCCAACCAACTGTATCTGTAGATATGTGTTTTGTCTGCAGGATGTGGGATGTCTGCTGCACATAACTGGAATGGTTAAAGTTAAAGAGGATAGGTTTCTGTGTTAACTGCTCTATTGTGCTCCCTGTAGATTATAATAAGAAGCCTATATTGCATTTTAAACACCATTTCTGATTTATGAAACCTTTGTTAAATTATTATTTTACTGGGTTTTTCCACACTGACCACATAAGACCAGGTATATTTCAAAAACTACTGTACTTATAGTTGTCGAACCTGGACGAGATTATAATAAGAAGCCTATATTGCATTTCAAACACCATTTCTGATTTGTGAAACCCTTATTTTATCTGTGAAAACAGGAAAAGGTGGTTTTCACAATTCTCTCTCCACATTGACCATTTAAGTGTGTACATGTACAAATACAATGAAGAAATGCAGAGAAAAGTACTTTCATTTTTAGTACTTTAAGTATTTTTATTTTCAAAAGTAAGTTTTATCCCCCCGTAACCCATGCATGGCAGTAGGCCTTGTAACCTTGTCCATAATTTATTCACAGAAAGTGTTTGATATGCTTCCTGCTCACCTTCTTCCACTATATACAGTAGGAAGGTCAGATGACCACAGACACAGATGTTTTTCTCGAGCTGCAGCCACCACTCCTTGCGCCATGGTTATAATTTCAGCTCGAAATCAAATACCTGTGGATTTTTTTTAACACTCTCACTCGCCAGTTTAAATTAACCAGGGTGAAGGAGTCCGGAGGGATTCAAATATATGTGAAGATGATTGAAAATTGTGCACATTTGAGAATTTAAAATGCAATTTTCATTCAAACCTGTGCTCCTCATCCTGTGATGCAAATGAAATGAAATGCAATGTCTGGCTGTGTGTGAGCGTGCCCTGTGCCGAGTGTACTTGGTTGCATGGGTGCATGCTCGGTGCTTGTAGCTGGATGGGGCATCCATCAGTTGCAGAATGGTTGGCCTCACGTTTGCTTGGGGTGTGGGTGGCAATGGGGGTCCTGCCCACTTGCCTGCTGGGCGGGCGGTTCTTGCATGGCCCGTGGATTGTGCTTAGCACCTGTAGCCATGTAGGTGCGTCTTATGCCTGTGCATGGGGGTGGATTGTATGTGTGTGCTTCAGGGGTGTAGGGTCATTTTGTGGTTTTTGGGGTTGGATTGTGCACCTCGGCGTCGGTGCTGCTCCGTGGGTTCCCAGCTTCTCTGCAGGTTCAAGGTACTTCTATGGCTGCAGTGCATTGGGCTCGGAGTGTTCTTGCATCGTGCGGTGTCTTTGCTGCTCATGGGTGACTGCAAAGCTTTCTGCTGCTTGGAGGTACTACAATATATTTCTGACCTAATATACCAGAACTAAAACATAGTAATATTGTTCTCCAAAGAGGTGGATTGGTGCCAGTCATAAATGTAGAAACAGAAATGCTGTGCTTTTGTCATCCCACAGGTCATCCAAAGGACGGAGTTGTTGTAAGCAGTACTTGCATTGCAGGTTGAGAATTTGAACTGCAATTGCAGATTAACTCTGTCTTGGATGCAATGGCATACAGTATAAATACTTTATATTGTATGCCCAACCTGCTGACAGCACAGGTAAAAAAAAGAAAAGAGAAAGGGAATCCCTCATCCTGGCTCCATAGGTATTTAATTTGCCGGTCGTGGCTTCCTGAAATCTTGGGGGAAGTGGCTGCAGCTCTAGAGAAATATATGTGGTCATCTGGCCCTCCTGTTTAGTGGAGGCAGATGTGCAGGAAGCATGCCTGATTCCATTCAAGTTCATTAAAAATGTAAAAGATATGAATACTTTCTGTGAAGAAATAATGGACAGACAGTGTTAAAAGGCCTACTGTCATGCAATGGTCTGTGCTCAGCACACCAAGGCAAACATGGACAGCTATTTTAAAGACAGGAGGGCTACTCTGTGGGGTAAGTTAAGGTAAGTTTCATTTAGGAGGATTTAAATGTATTTTTAATACAACACAGACAATTCATTATATTATATAATTATGGAACCCAGAATCGCGATTCTGACACCACCCCTCGATTACGCACATTTTGGTTATTTAGCATTTTTAGAGCTTATAGAGAGTAATTACCGGGTGTCGTGACATTTCACTGCATATATGTATGACCGTATGTGTACAGGTACATCTCATAAAATTTGATTATCATGAAAAAGTTCAATATTTTTTGTCACTCATTTCAGAAAGTGAAACTCATAATTATATAGATTCATTACACGTAGAGTGAAATATTTCAAACCTTTATTTCTTGAAATTTTTACGATTGTGGCTATAGATAATGAAAACCCAAAATTCAGTATCTCAGAAAATTAGAATATTGTGAAAAAGTACAATATTGGAAAGTCATGGTGTCACACCCTAATCAGCCAACGAACTCAAAACTGAGCCTTGAAATGGTCTCTTAGTCTGAGCCAGTAGGCTACACAATCATGGGGAAGCCTGCTGACTTGACAGATGTCCAGAAGACAGTCATTGACACTCTCCACAAGGAGGGAGGAAGAAGCCACAAAGGTAATTGCTAAAGAAGCTTGGTTGTTCACAGAGTGCTGTATCCAAGCATGTTCATAGAAAGTTGAGTGGAAGGAAACAGTGTGGTAGGAAAAGGTGCACCAGCGAAAGGGATAACCGCAGCCTTGAGAGGATGGTCAAGCAAAATCCATTCAAGAATTTTGGGGGAGCTTCACAAGGAGCGGACTGAGGCTGAAGTCAGCGCATCAAGAGCCACTACGCACAGACGAATCCTACGCACGGGCTACAAATGTGGCATTCCTCGTGTCAAGCCACTCCTGAACCAGAGACAACGTCAGAAGCGTCTTACCCGGGCTGTGGAGGAAAAGAACTGGACTGTTGCTCAGTGGTCCAAAGTCCTCTTTTCAGATGAAAGTAAATTTTGCATGTCATTTGGAAATCAAGGTCCCAGAGTCTGGGGGAAAAGTGGAGAGGCACAGAATCCACATTGCTTGAAGTCCAGTGTGACGTTTCCACAGTCGGAGATGATTTGGGCTGCCATGTCATCTGCTGGTGTTGGTCCACTGTGTTTTCTGAAGTCCACAGTCAACACAGCCATCTACCAGGAAATTTCAGAGCACTTCATGCTTCCTTCTGCTGACAAGCTTTATGGAGATGCTGATTTCATTTTCCAGCAGGACTTGGCACCTGCCCACACTGCCAAAGGTACCAAAAGCTGGTTCAAGAGACACCAGACCCAGCAATGCAGATGACCTGAAGGCTGCTATCAAAGCAACCTGGGCTTCCATTACACCCGAGCAGTGCCACAGGCTGATCGCCTCCATGCCACACCGAATTGATGCAGTGATTCATGCAAAAGGAGGCCCAACCAAGTAGTGCATAGAAATGAACATACTTTTTAGAAGCCTGACATTTCTGTTTAAAATATCCTTTTTTTTTTTTTTTTAATTGATCTTATGTAAAATTCAAATTTTCTGAGACACTGAATTTGGGGTTTTCACTATCTATAGCCACAATCATCGAAAACAAGGCTTGAAATATTTCACTGTGTAATGAATCTATATAATATATGGGTTTCACTTTCTGAAAAGAGTGACAATAAATATTGAACTTTTTCATGATATTCTAATTTTTATGGGATGTACCTGTATGCATGCGACAAATCACTTGAACTTGGAGGGGGAAAAAAATGGTGAAAACCACCTTTTCTCTGTTTTCACAAATATGATAAAAGCCTCACAAATCATAAATGGCATTTGAAAAGCGATATAGGCTTTTATTACAATCGAGTCCAGGTTTGACAACTATAAGTACAGTAGTTTTTGGGGTGTTTTTTTTTATACACAGCTGGTTTTAAGTGGTCAGTATGTAATAAAATGTCGAGGAATATGAACGCACCATGAAAAAAAAGACGCTGCCTTTAGCCTCGTGGATTTCGGGGTAGATCGCCTGCCGTACACTCGCCCATTTTAATTCACAAGTTCACACTGTTTCCGATGTGTTCGAACGACTCGCGAGCCTGACAAGCAAACGAACGCAACGTTTACTGCGGGCGTCCACGTTCTCCCGGGGCGATGCGATGGAACGTGTCTATCGGCGGTGCCCGACCCGGACGTCGGAATTATTTATCCCGGAGTTCCGACTTGAACGCAGCACGACTCTCACGGTCCGTCGAGGGCAGGGCGGCTCCGGCGCGTGACAGCCGCCATCTCATTGGTCGACTGGTTGCCGCAAATAATGACGTTACGCATCCCGGAAGTTACCAGGGCAACTCGTGGAGAGGAGGCTCCCGCGAAGTTGGAAGTAAACAAAGTAAAAAGTAGTGGACATTGAGTTGCTTTTTTTTTTTGTTGCCCGCATGCTATCGCTGCTGCACACTGGGTCCGGGAATGTCCTCGTCCACACACAATGGCTCTCCGAACAAGTCTGATACCGACTCGGAGGACGAGGTATATATATGTCTATATACACACACACACACACACACACACACACACACACACACACACACACACACACACATTACTACAGCTGGTCATTGTGTTGCCTTTGTGTCAGTTATCGTTTCATTTTCATGTTTTCGTTGGTCGTATTTTATACAGAGTATTAAGATTCACGACACGTGTCTTTTCCGTGAAAACGTTAACGCTTGTGGCTGGAAGTCGACTACAAAGTGGGCGAAACCATTAAACCAAAGATGGGGTCCGCGGGCCGGATTAGGCCCGAGAGGCGGTCGAATCCGGCCCGCGGGATGATTAAAAGAAGAATGAATCCATCGATAATGTTCTCGCTGAAATACGCACATTAATTGATTATCTACATGTGTGCAGTTACTATAAATGTAGGTGAATAAATTGCAGTTTAGTTGTGGGTTCTAAGACAGTGTTGCTCATATAGGGGTACTCGTACCTTTAGGGGTACTGCAGAGGCTACTCCGAAAACTAAAAAGAAGTGGGTTAAAAAATATTGGTTATATATCATGTTTAAAAAAGCACATACAACGATTCTCTCCCAGAGCCAGTGAAGGGGGTACTAAGCTGAAAAAAGCTCTTAGAGCATATATATAGTTATGAGTAGGGTGTATATATATATATATATTAAGTTATGAGATGGATATAAGATATTATTGCTTGATTCCTACTTTATCACTCCATCTAAGTGGGCTGTGTGGGCCATGCACATTTGCACACACAGCCCTCACATCTCGTTGTGAGAAAAAGCAATCTGTCCCGCATGAAATCACATTTTGACCACTTCGTCCCATGAGTGCTGAGTTTGAATCCCCACACACTAACCGCAGTCTTAACTCTGATTGTTCTCTTTTCGTCCCACAGCCCAAACTGCCGCTCAATCAGTTCTACCCGTACATCCGCTGTGCCCTCTGCTGCGGGTTCCTCATCGAAGCCACCACCATCACAGAGTGTCTGCACACATGTGAGTTAAGCCAAACAAGTCTAATGCCAAATCTACAACCTCTACCTGAGGGTTTTTTAATCTATTATGACACCCAGAATGCACAAAATAAAACAATAATATAAAATAAACCCATGAGCTCAATTTTCTTACCTCCATCGTCTTAATTCCTTATGACTGTTTCATTCTTATCCACTTCGCCTAGACACACATATGTATAAACATTCCAGTTTAACCGCGATTCTCTCTATTCTATGCTAGGTTTGGGGCATCGTGCAAAATTTCAATCGCGGATCGCTTGGAGGCAGCGATCATAATTATACTGTTTTATCGGGGGGCGGGGGTCATTTATGTGGCAAATGCGGTCTCACCATTCCAGAAGTGCAGGATTTATTATTTACAAGTTAAGTTTTTACCCAAAAACATCCAGTTGGTACTAAATTAAGTCCCATAGTAACGGGGAGACGTGCATCCTCACTGTCCCGATGATGTGGACACACAGATTTTTTTGGAACGGGACAGAACGGGACGGTCCCTTTACTCAGTTGTGTTTAAAAAATAAATAAATAAATAAATAAAAAATATAAATGTTTCACACACGTAGGAAACAAACTAAAATAAATAGACCTAAAATACAAACACAGTTACGAGAACCGACTCACACGCCTGGTGCACGGCTGTCTGGAGAAGAGATTAAAAAAAAAAAAAAAAAACTCCACTCCAATTATGAGTTAGGTTTACGTTTTTCATTTTCCATACAAGTAAGAAACTAAGGAAATAAAATAAATCTAAATCTTTCTCTATGACATTATGCAGGGAAGGGGGGTTGCAGCGGGTGGCTGAGCACCTGCCCCATTTAATCAGCCGCGATTTTTCCCATCTGTTATCAATGTCAATCGCGATCGATGGTGTAGATCGCCGATATACGATTTAATTGTTAATCTGCCCAAGCCTACTCTACGTGTTTCTTTGCCGCGCCACTGTTGCCAAGTGTCCCCTGGTGCTGACAGATAATTACCAACTATTTTAAACAAGTTTCTCTTGACCGATGTGTTCCATGAGCTACTCTACGCGGCACGTAGGTGGCGATATTTCTGTCTCAGGGCACGATATTTGGCTTTTCCAATGATCCACATGATCGATAATAAAAGATATTGCCATTTTCAATTGCGAAAATGGATTTCGGGCTCGGGTGCACCACCCCCTCCCTAGGTCCGTCGGTCGTATATTTCAAATTAATATTCACATTTATTTATTTATTAATTGCCTCGTTTATTTACTTCATAAACATATTTATCTTTATTTGCAGTGATGACGGTAATGAGCTCAATACCGTGGTGATGTCATGCAACTGCGGTATCAGAGTCACTTTAAATCAGTGCGCTCACCGTTTCTGTGGCCAGTGTGAACTGTCAGTGTCATTTCTCCACCATGAACAGGGTACCAGGCTATAACTCGCACAACTCGTGATTGCTTTTCATAGCAATTTATCTTTAAATTTTAGAATTTACTATATAAAGACAAATCTTCACTTTTGGTAGGTGAAAACAGGCCTCAGAAACAGGCTGCAGGGAGAGCACTTGAGAACCTGCATGAAGAAAGGTCATTAGTTACACAGCTTACTTTTTCCAATTAATGCAGCTTATTGTGTAATCCTCTCCTTGTGATCGCTTTGCTTCAAGTCTTGAATATACTGAGCGAACAAAAATTTGAATACAAATTTAAGTTGCAGACCGCCTGCCAGGCCATCTGGCCAAAATCTGACCGCGCCAATATGCTGGCCCGCGCGCCTCGTCTGTTGAGAGCTTTTTCGCTGCGTACCACAATGCCTGAAAAATATTTGTGGAGAAACACTGAAAGCTAACTTTGAAGCGTTAATAACAGGGCCTGAAACTGATTTTGATTGATAAAGAATACATACTAGGGATGCAACGGTACACAGTATGTTATCCAACCGTTGGGTAAGCCCCCAATGGTTCAATAAGCTGACGTGAACTGCGGTATTACGATATCACGATAGAAGTCCACTGGACGCGTTGGCGCAGTGTACAGGCAGGGCGTGGCATGCAGTAAGTGCTGTTTCCTATTGAATCGACTGTTGCTGCTCCACCGGCCACGTCAGCCGTGGGGGGTCCGCATGGAGCCGTGTAGCATTTCTCTACTTTTGTGCGATTTTTTTTTTTTTCAACTGCGCGCAGCCTTCTTAACAGTTACATGAGATAACAATACATAGAAATCTTTTTTGTAAAGAGTGCAATCAATGAAGGTGTCCAGTCGGAAAATAACTCCCTGGCATGGCCGTGTCCCTCTTGATTACAAACTTCGCTTGAAAGATTCTTTTGAACGGCTCTTTTGTAGGAGTGAAGGGAGCCGACTCTCGCTGGGTGTTGAGCCGTTATTTTTTTCTGTCAAGTTTTACAGTTTTATGTTGTGTTTGTTTAAGTTGCCGTCTCCTGCCACCGGCTTTCCCTTCATGTAAGGGATGGCCTTCGATCGCCAGTGTCACAAAGTGAAGGCTTACACAGCACTGGACTGACTGTGAGCTTTTATTTCAATAAGTAATTTTACTATTATTATTATTTATGTGTGTGTTATGTACACAAAAATAACTAAATTCTGTACTTTTTTTATTTATTTTTAACTGCGAAACGTTTTTAAAATATATATATAAATAAATACATAATTAACAGAGATTTAATATTTTAATTATCCACTATCCTGGACACTTCCCCTCTAATCAGATGAACTTATGCAAATTATAACTGCCCACCAATTAACTTGTATTCCCCCTTCCCCCCCACAGTCATACACAGAGCTTTACAATAGTTATTTGTGGCAGACTAGCATAAACAAAACATTTTTTACACCTTTTCACCTTTTTTTTTTTTTTTTTTTTTCTTAACTATAAAGATACTGAAACCATACTGTTACCATGGCCCCAAAACCAGTGACATACCGAACTGTGATTCCACTGTATTCGTTGCGTCCCTAATACATATAAATTTTGATAAGTTAGCAGAGCAAATAGAGTACATCTTTTTTGGACTGTTGCTCATCAAAACAGGAATGGGGAGGGCTCCGTGCACTGACGCAGCGTCTGTCAGTTTTGATAGTGGGCTAGCAGTGTGTGACCCAAGGACATAGGGTCCCGGCTTGGTATTTAAGAAGTTGCAGATGCCATCTCTACAGCAGCAGGGACCATGAACACATTAGTTATGTGTTCAGTTATGTGTTCTGCTATACTGTCGGCAGCCGGTGGTGATGAACACAGAGGAGAAGGACATTGTGGTGGTGTCTTCCTCAGTGAATGCGGGGGGCAGGATGAAAGGGAATAGTGGAATCCCGATATGTTTGGACGAGGGCTACCGAGTAACTCCAGATGATCGCCAGTGGGAGAAAGTTGGGGGGGGGAATGGCAAAAAAAAAGGGGGAAGGATGGAGTACTGGAGTACTGGAAAGAATGGGGCTGATTGTTGTTATCCAAAGGTGGGTCACGTGGGATATCCTGCCTCTGAGAGTGACTCTGGTCTGTTTGTTGTGGATAAACTGGAGACAAGTTGGAGTAGGTGGCCTTGAGGAGCTGATACTGGGACGGAGCAGACTGCAGTACATTAGGGCAGGGGGCAGATGGGTGATGAAGGGAATTGTGGAAATTCACCCCGGATCTGTTTGGACAAAGGCCATCAGGTCTGAAGAGGTTTTTGCGTCCCCAGAACAGATTCAAGTTATGAATAAAACTCAGCACTTTTGAAATGCAGGTCGTCGAAGTTCAGCCCAGGAGTCTGCTGAACTTCTCTGTTCCTCTGTCCACTGATGGTAGAGGACCCACAGATAAATGACTGAATCTTCAGTTGCGCTAGGCTGTCAAGTAATTTAACAAACTCCTGTTTTATCAGTTCTGTCTTATTACTTCTGATATCATCAGAATCAGTTGAACCTATGGGGTCCACTGTTTAGTCCTTTGACCCGATGAGCTTTTTTGTTTTACATTTCTCCCTCTGGGTGGGCCGTCATCCGTCCTCTTTCTCTCTTTTGTTTGTCTAGTCAGCGGTGCTGTGTTTTCAATTCATGCAGATATTGTAGCGGTTAGAATCCGGTTTTGCAGTCGCAAGGTTGGTCTACCGGTGCCCGGCGTTGAATGAGGTGACGTTAGCGGTGTTCTATGCTGGAGCTACAGCTCTGCTTTCATCCCTAGGCCACGAGTTGATATGTTATGATTGAATCAATTTTTTACGATTTATAAAAAAAAAAAAAAATTATATTCATGAAAAGAAAATGCTGTTGCACTGGCGTGGGCACTTTCAGAGCATTTAATCAGTCTTCCTCTTTTCTGTTTTGTGTCTGGGAAAAGCTAAAAAGCCGACTTTATGCCCACTTTGTTTGTTCTTCTAGTTTGCAAAAGCTGCATCGTAAAGCACTTCTTCTACAGCAACCGCTGTCCCACATGCAGTGTGGTGGTCCACCAGACGCAGCCACTCTACAACATCAGGTAGGTATGGACCCCAACACAGCATGAGGGCTGGGATTCCCTTTTCCTTCAATCATTCAGGGTTTTTTTTTTTTTCCCCGATCTATGACATCTAGATCAGTTCCAAATGTCTTTTTCGGATATGTGATTGGTCCATCCAGGGGTGTGGGTTTGTTTCTGCTGAAGCCCAGCATGTGCTCAAAATTATTACTTCACATTCTGAGTTGATACTTTTTTCAGGGATACCTTTTTTACCTCACTGCATTGTCCCATTTATTTGAGAATCTATGGGATTTCAATGGATGTCCTCAGTATAAGTTTTTGTGCGTTTGTATGTTATCTTGTTGTTTTTTATATTTTTTTCATCATTCTGTTATTTCATTTAATTCCCAGAAACTCGTCTCTTTCATCCCAGTCCCCAAAGTGATCTCTGCCAGGAACGCTACAAGCTCCAGTGATGCAAATAAAAGCTTGTTCCTCTGTGTAATTGGTGCTGTTTTGCAGTTTGAGCACAGGGAAAAGGTTTCAGGTCCAAACAATTGTTGCCTGATGGTTTATTGCACAAAATAATTTCAACCCTAAAAAGTCACATTGGCCGTCCCTATTCTTCCAGGTTTTATAACGATTAAAATAGATGTGATTGTATTATAACTCTCTCGGGTATCACATATCGGTATTAAACTGTAAATTCTAACAGTTAAAAGGACAAAAGGAGGTTTAAAGATTGAATTCTGAGGCTATTTACATTACAGGAAGCTTTTTTTGTAATTGTTTGCTGTTATGGTCTGGAATTCAATTTTTTCCAAATTGATAAATATTTGAGCATGAGTTGCATTTCTACAACATGAGGATACTTTGTCATGAGTTGAGCTGTTTTGATTAAATCCAACTTTTCAGATTTGAAAAAGGATTGTTATATTCATATAAAAAAAATGCTGCTGCACTGCCGTTGGCATTGTAAAGCATTAAATCGGTGTTCCTCTTTTCTGTTGTTGTTGCAGGCCTGACCGGCAACTGCAGGACATTGTTTACAAAATGATTCCTTTTCTGGAGGAACGTAAGTACATGCATGAATTGTCATTACTTTTATCTGTTTCAGACAAAATGAATTTGAAATTTCTTTATCAAAATGTAATGAGTATTTTATTTTAATTGAAAGTTCTTCCAGGTGGATTTGGTCATTCTAATGTGAAATCTTTGTCGTCTCTTGCAGTGGAGAGAGAACAGATGTGTAGCTTCTACAGAGAGCGAGGCCTTGAGGTTCCAAAGCCTGGTGAGATGTTGAGTCTGAGGGAAACCCTGATCTGTGCTGGCAGGATGGACTTCTATTTGTTTTGCTCCTGGCTTTTGACTCTAATGTTAAATATCTATATCTAAATATAATATAACTAACTAAATATCTAACTTTTAAGTGTTGGCATGTCTTCACATTTTCTTCCCCTTTCCTTTCTTTCTCAACATATTGCATATTGAAAGCATTTTATTTGAACTTGATTCAAATATAAGCGAAAACTGGCAAATATAATTACAATATTTATTTTTCCCCCTTTTATAATTGAGTTAAGATACTTTTAACATGTATTCTATTATGACACATTCTTCAGTCTACATTAATTTGCCAATGTAAATATAATTTCAAGGCAATGATGAGAGAAAAAAGCCTTACATGGATAACAATATTATTTATACATGATAATTCAGATATTAAAATATTTATTTTTAGCACAATTTCACTGCTCATCATAGGTTGCAAGTGTAGGATTTTTGGTTACTTTGTTTAGATAAGAATACATTTAGCATAGCATCCTGAATTTCCACCCCGAATTGATAAAGTGTAATCTGATCTTATATTTCATACTGTGTGGGGTTGATCTCATCTTTACATAGTCAGATAAGATAGCACTTTATTCATCCACGGAAGAAAATTCAGGTGTTATAGGCTACATCAGCAAATACAGTGCAAGCCATGAAAGAGAGAGCAAATAAAGAGAAAAGTCCTTCTGTTTCCCTTGCAGTGCTGGTTTCCTCTTCAGCACCCGTTGTCCTGAAGAGGCAGAAGAAGGACGTGGTTCCTCAGTCGGTGTTCACCATGCCGCCCGAGCTGGACGTGTCCCTGCTGCTGGAGTTCGTAGGGTGAGGGTTGCCACTCTTTCGCCCGGCGCTGGCGCAGGACGCTCCTGGTGGCGATGAATATTCAGACAGTACCATCCAGCCCCATAGATTCGAGCCAAGGTCTCGCCGCCTTTTCCCCACTGCCACATGAGGGCGCCAGACATTGCAATAAGTGCTTTCTTTACATTTGACACTGTGGGGTTCAGCTCCTCTCTAGATTGGCTTATACAATAAGGCATATGGCCTTGAGCGATTTGAGGCTTATGATTCTTCATTGTTAAATATTGGTTAAAAAAAATCCATGTGAATGTTACTTCAAATATAAATTGGAACAAAATCCATGATTATGTTCTAATGTATTGTATGGCCTTAAAGCAGTGCTCTCTCTCTACCATGAAAACAACCATTTTGGACGAAATCGGCAGCTGACCGCTAATAAATGCCTGCAACAAAACACTCATACAAACCCTAAATTCTTAGTCACCCAACATTTTATGTTGTCATTTGTCTCTAAATAGAAAGTACCACAAAGCAACTAGGCAGAATAAAAACAGGATTGTTATAAGTGCAAATTGTGTAATGGTTGAACTAATGTCCAAATTTTACGTCAATCCGTCTGTCTCACATTCACGTTTTTCTTCACAGAAATCATTTTGGAGTAATAACGGTTGTTTTGTTTACAGGGCTGAAGGGTGCATCAACAACTACAAGGTACAAATTCACACACAATGATATTTCATTTACATTTAGTCATTTATCAGACGCTTTTATCCAAAGCGACTTACAATTATTCAAACACCGACGGACGCAGCCATCAGGAGCAATTAGGGGTTAAGTGTCTTGCTCAAGGACACTACAGCATGCTAGCAGGAGGAGCCTGGGATCGAACCAGCGACCTTTGGATTACTAGACGACCAGCTCTACCTCCTGAGCTACCATCCCCGTATATTTACATTGACATTGACTTCTATTAGTTGGGAGGGATGGTGGAGAGGCAGGGATCTTTTCTTTCTTCCTTGTGTTCAGCTGACAATGTTTTTGCAGTACGAAGTTGTGAGCGAGTTGTGATTAACATTTTATTCACAGCTTGTGTATGATAGAAAGAAAACAAAAAAAACCATACAATTCTTAATCCAAATCCCAGTAAAATTTTTGGTGGTATGTTGACTGGAATTTGGGAGTAATTCTCCCATAGGGACAGAATTAAAGAATCCAGCATCAGTCTTAAGAACGGTGGTTTCCAGACCCTCTTGTTCTTGAGCCTGCATGACTGATTCCTTTGGAAGCTTTGGAACAGTTTTCTCACCTGTCGTCCGCTGCGTGCTCATCCAGCCACTGGAGCGGCGCTACGTGCGCGTGTCGGGCGAGGCCACCATCCACCATGTGGAGCTGTTTATCAGGAGGAAGATGGAGCTGGGCCCCGCCTGCCAGGTCAGTCTGTCGCACCGGGATGCTGATTAGGACGGAAAGGTTCCACACACACACACACACACACACACACACACCTGATCCCTATTTGGCTCCTTGTGCTTATAGTCAACAGTGTCCAGAAAATAAATGCTCTTAACACAGTTGGAAGTCAATGTATGTCCAGGCATGCTGTATATAACTGTGGAACCGGTGCTAAGCAGGTACCGGCCGGTCTGACCGGTTGGTCAGACCGAAATACCCATAAGCTCCTTAATAAACTCTTCCACTGGTCAAATGGAACCTTGATGAGTGGACGTTTCCAAATGACCAAGTGTGAGGTGCACTTTCAAAGCCAGTCCTTGTATGATGACACGCCGATGAAGTTTAATGCTCAATATGGGGTTACTACTACTACTACTACAACTACTACTACTACTACTATTACTACTACTACTACTACTGTTGCTACCGCTACTATCCAGTTTATTCAATAAAACTGTTGCGTATAACCTCATGAAACAGAAATGCCTGAAATTGAAGCAGTTTGCGTTCGATGGAACGGGTTTGGGTTGCTTTGTTTTTGTTTACGTCCTCACCAAAATACCCTCATAGAATACCTTTTGGAACTGCTCATGAGCCACTGTGGCAGCCGGGAGCCTCCTCTCTGTGTGTGGTTCTAACCAGGACACCTTCAGTCTATTTAGCATCAATGCCACGTGGAGGCAGATTAAGAGCTTAGGCTTCTTGCTCCTCCACTCCGCTGGTCTGGACGAGGTGGAGGACACTGAGAGGGTGATTTAGGGGCCTGCTAGTAATTACTGCACTCCAGACAGTAACTTATCCACTTTGACAATCGTCCACGTGCTTCGTGCTCTGAGGCCTGCTGTCTCTTCCAGGTGGACGTGGTCTGTGGAGACTACCTCCTGGACAGGAACCAGTCCCTCAGGGACATCCAGAGCACCCTGGGGGTGGAGGCCCTGCAGGTGGGTACCCTTCACACCTCAAATCATTCTAATCAGTCTTGGGGCGTGTGGCATTTACTTAAAATATTGGAGTTTAATAATCTCAAGCCATTCTTGAGATTTTTGACAAGCTTTGACAAAAGCCATACAGTAAGAAATACCAAGGGCAGCCTATTTACAGTATATTCATGCTCCTTAAACATGTTTTTGTTTGTTTTTGTTTTGTTATGGGGTTTTTTAAAAGGGGAATGTGAGTCTCTGCCAACAGGTAGGGTTTTAGGGAGGGAGACGGAGTCTTGGCGAGAGTTTTTATTGGACAGAGGAACAAAAGGCTTGCTGGCCAGGAGTATAAATAATAATGATGATGATTGTGATGATAATAAGAATTTCGGGTGCAGGAGGAATGGGGTTCAGCTCTGTCTCCTGGTCGGCTGACGAGCCTGTGCAGCGATCCCTTATGCAAGGCAGACAACCATTAAGAAAGCTCCCTGCCTCGAGTCGGACTAATCAGCTGCGCGGGCGATGATTCGGCCGATTCGAGGCAGCTGTTTTTTATTTTCCAGGAATTTTAGTCTTTAAAAAAAACAAAACTGTCGGCTACGCCACCTTTTTGTGTTGTTTTTTTTTATTTTTATTTTTTTTTAGTTTTTTTATGTATTTATCGTAACAACAAAAGGGACACTTTATCATCAGTCTCTTATTATAATAATAATATTATTATGATATTTTTAATTTTTTTTCAAGTTTGTGTAGATGTGTGTGTGTGTGTGTGTGTGTGTGTGTGTGTGTGTGTGTGTGTGTGTGTGTGTGTGTGTGTGTGTGTGTGTGTGTGTGTGTGTGTGTGTGTGTGTGTGTGTGTGTGTGTGTGTGTGTATATATATATACATATACATACACACACACACAGGCTTTTTTTTTTTTTTTTTTTTTTTTTTTTTTTTTTTTCTTTGTCAGCCAGGGAGCCACTGATGTGAGGCTACATGAGGGGAAAAAACATTGTTGAGGGCGTGAGAAATTATATATATATATATATATATATATTTTGGGGATACTGATACCTGTTCCCCCTCTCTCTCTAGGACGGTCTCCTGGTGCTCCACTTTGGCCTGGTCCTGCCCTCCCAGTCTTGAGTGCAGAAGAAACAGAAAACATAGCGACGCACCGACCTTCAGGATTTAAATCTAATTTCCTCTGCTCCATTCACTTCAGAGTCTTACGGAAAGAGCTTGGGGTCCATTGGTTTAAGTTGCATGCAAATCCACTTGCGTAGTTCCAGAAATGTTTTGTATCTCTGGCAGACGCAAATGCAGATGATCTAAAAGAGAAATTAGGTGTTTACTTGGGGAAAAAAGTCACTGGCATAAGAAAGGAACAAACCAGTAATTCTTAGATGCAGGTGTCTGCAGGGACGTCCTGTTCAGTAATGTGTATTTAAGAATGTAGCTTTTGATTGAAGGGCTTGAAACTACGTGACCTCTGCAGCTTCTACAGGCTGGATATTTATTTACACTTTAGACGTACACTGTACCGTTCACATCCAATGTTTCCTCCTTGATTTACACACTGAATTGAACATCTATTAACTTCTGCCTTCCTGTATATATCAAATACCTAATTGTCTTGATGAATTCTGTTTTTTAATTTAAAATGATTTATAAGAATATTTTGATAAGGTTTGTATCTGAATACTTTTCTTACATCCACTCAATAAACATGGGAGTATGCAATAACAGTTATCCTTCTCCTCGATTTGATATCAGAACAGAATGCAGAAATCTATTATATATCATACGTATGTATTTTTATTATAGGTTAAACTATAAACAAACCGTATCGCTGCCGCGATTGTTCACTGCACATTGCAGTTTCACTATAACGCTTAAAAAGCAGACTGACTCATGCACTCAAAGTCTTTCCTGACTTTAAGTAATTTTATTGGTTATTAGAATTTAGGCAGCCTCTTTAAAGATAATTGCAGTGTGGGTTTTTTTCTGCTCTGGAATACTTGACATGCGTACAGAGAGCTCCTTGGTCAATTTTACTGACATTTATTAGTCAAGTCATATTGTCAACTAAAATAAAAAACAAACTTTTCATCATATCACATCACTTTATATCAGTGGCCTGATATAACCTTTTAAATGTCCTATTGGAAATATAAGAGCTATTTACGGCTATTTTATATTCATGAAATAAACATTTATTATATATTTTATTTTATTCATACTTTATTTGTGTTAACCCGTGACATGCCATTCTACCAAACGCTACCACCAGTTCCACCAAAACACTGCACTTCATCACTGGTATCATGTTTTACCTTTATTCACGCTGCTGTTCACCTGCACAGTGAGGGCGATACAAATGGAACAGGATGGACAAGTAGTTTTTGACATAGATGGAAACTGAACATCGTAGTCCATTGTGTGTCTTTAAATATTTTTTGGGAGCTGTGAAAAATTAACCTTTCAGCTCTCACATTGTCTTATTTTAAGTTCTTAAGTACTCATGTTTACACATTTAAGTGCAATATCCCACTGTACTGCTACATCATGCATGTAAATCCTACCTTTATTATCTTTCTAACAATTTTGATCTATTGTTTAATTTGAATTAACTTTGATTACTGTTTTTATAACTATGCAGTGTTTTTAATGCAGCTTTTCCAACTGTGTTTTCTGTTGCCGCAACACCTTAAATGACCCACTACATTCACATTTTGGGTTCAAACCACAGAAATATACACATCTAATCTGTAAAGTGGCTAAACTAAAACTTCCGGCTGGTCAGTGCACAGAATAGTTTGGTCAAATGTTCAGATCATGCTATGATAGTTGCAATACATTTTGTAAAAACATATATATATATTTTTTTTGCTTTTTCTCCATTGTCTCTGGCAACATACAGTACATTCACTGTGTTTTTTTCTTTTGGGCGATCTGTGAAGCAGTAAGCCCAAAAAAGATCAACTTTAGATACATCATTCTAAGGAACCGAGCTCTCTAGCTGTTGGAGTTGATGTCGGCCTGGTCCTTCTCCCCTGCTGCCTCGCCGCTGCTGCCGCTGTTTTTGGAGGCCTCCTTCTTCTTGGCCTCCTTGTCCTTGCGGCCGCTCCGGGGAGGGCTGGGGGAGACGGGGGAGACGTGGGGGACAGGGGGCTGAAAACTGCTGTAGCTAATGCTGTGGTTGGACACCCCTAGCGACATCCCCGAGCTGAAGTGGGTCTCCTCTCCCTCCAGCAGCTTCCTGTGGAACAGAAAAAGAAGATTTATATCAGGAAACTACGGATCGACAATACTGAAATATCTACAGATCAAACAATAATTCCACTGTCATTTAGGCAAATTTTGCTAGTGGTCTTTTTTGTGTCATTGAAATACCACGATGCATATAATGCATATAATACTGTAATATTATATCATACTACCTACTTTAACTGTGATAGTTAAAGTAGTGATAGAGTAAAGTAAAGATAGTGATAGATATGCTGACATTTGAAACATTGGCTTATTTTCATAATTCAAACGGCTTATTAAACTCACTCTTCTCCAAAGCATTTTTAGTCTTTCCATCAACACGGTTAATATAAAATACATACTCAGTTATCACCCAATAATCCCTGTTCAGCAAGAAATTACTGTTCTTTATAGCGCTTTGCAATTGTTAATTAAACAAGAGTGTTATAAATATATTATTACTACTCATGATCTTCTACCGTCAGCGTCGACTCACAGCCAAGCTTCTCTACCACAACGACGACTTTATGCGTCACTTTATGATCAGGTAAAATAAGATTGTACTTTATTAATTGTCGGGGCGGGGATTGATGACCTCAATGCCCTACACATGATGTGAAAACACATGTGTTATTTCAAAACCAAGACGTAGGTTTATGATATGACCTGTTCAGCTTATTGGTATTGTTGGCGAACAGAATCTATGTGAAACAGAATCCGTTCGCCCGTTGGACTCCGTTCTTCGTCCCATTCCCATGTGTCAGTTCGAGCGATTATTGTGCTTTTTGCTCCGATTTTTGTGAATCGGATGCTTTCGGAACACTTTTGTGTTTCGGGTCTCGGCACCTGTAGGCGGCTATCTCTATGTCCAGGGCCATCTTGACGTTGAGCAGGTCCTGGTACTCCCTCAGGTGCTGGGCCATCTCGCTCTTGATGCTCCTCAGCTCGTTGTCCAAGTGGCCGATGGTGTCCTTCAGGAAAGAGAGAGAGAGAGAGAGAGAGAGAGAGAGGGCGGGAGAAGAGAAGAGTCAAACCCCGGAACAACCCTTCCCTAAGGAGGATCAACGTCAGCGTTCCTTAAAGCCCAGTCAAAGCCTGTTCCCTTCCGATCCAATTTGGGGCGAGTTTAATTTTGATCTGCACGCAGAGGGGAAGGGGTGAGTTGTCACACAATCGGTTTCGCATGACTTCAAATTTGAGGCTCGTTGAACAGACTTTGACCCACTTACCGGAAACCGCCACGTCTTGTTTGAGTCTATTTTAAACATTCCTTAAGCCCCCACACTAAACGATTGGAAAAATTTCAAGAAACCTCAACCTGAATGAGGTTTATCCTATTATTTTAATTTGTGCAGATGGTATTTGAAGCCCCAGGCAGCGGGTGGCAAAATGTCAGCACCATGGATAGCGTTCCTATACCAGTTTGGTATAGGAAGTTTGCAAAGTTAAGGTTGAGTTAAAATCTCTAGGTAGCTTGGCAAGGTATATTAGGGCTTTAAAGGGTTGGTTTGTCGATTGGATTTTGAACGGACGTTCGTAGTCCAAAATTGTCCTTTTCAAGGATCCTCAACTGGATACGCATCAGGCCAAGGACCCCATTTGATAAGATTTTGTTTTTAGGACCCCAATCAGAGAAGTTTTTTATTATATGATTTAGTGTTTGTACTTTAGTTAGAGAGATAGCAGTGAAACTAGGATCAAAACAGTCATAGTGTATATACCCTGCGGGTGCTGATGTCTTGAAATACGAAATCATGAAATAACAGTGAAGTTAAACACAATTATTTTGCTGGGAACGCTCTGGAACCTCTTGAAGGACCCCAGGGGGCCCCAGGCCCCTATATTTGCGCTGCAGGCATTTCGGCACCGTAGACAGCGTCACTTGGTCCCTTAATCTGTTTGGTTTGAACTAATTTAGGAAGTTTGACAAATCAAGGCACACTTCAACAGATAAAAATAATCTTAATATTTCAAGTTAATACAATCTCCAGATAGCTTTAAAGGCCAAAATACGCCTTAAAGATGCATTTTTGGTTTGTGATTTGGATTTTTTTTTCTGGTTAAAATCTCAACTTGAAGTGAAAATATGTGTTTCTGGCTTTACAATATACCCATGTTTTATTCATAGTCCATCAAATCAAAATGACATGTGATGTGGTCTTGCCTGCATGGCTGCAGTTTCGGAGTTGTGTCCGTCCTCCATCTCCCTGATCTGCCGCTCCAGAGACTCGTTGGTGCCCCTCAGCGTCTCCATCTCGATGGTCTTGGACTGCAGCTGCCTCCTGAACTCGTTGATCTCCTCCCGGCTCGCCCGCATCGCCTCATTGCTCCTGATCGCTTGTTCGTTCAGACTCACAAACTTGGTCTTGTACCACTCCTCGGCGGACTGCAGGTTCTTGGAGGCGATGGACTCGTACTGGTGTCGGATCTCCTTCAGGGCGGAGGTCAGGTCCGGCTTTGAGAGCTCCAGATCCACGGACACCTGAGCGACTTGCATCATGCCGCTGAGCTCCTGGATCTCTTCGTCGTGCACCTTCCTCAGGAAGGAGATCTCCTCCAGCAGGGACTCCACCCGGCGCTCCAGGTCCAGACGGGCCACCGTGGCATCGTCCACGTCCTTCCTGAAGGCCTTGAGGGTCTGCTCGGCCTCCTCCCGGGCCCTCGCCTCCTCCTCGTATCTGCCGCGGAGCTTCTGGAGCTCTTCCTCCATGCTTTCCCTGTCCATCAGCAGGTGGTTCTTCTCGCTGCTCAGCTCGTCCAGCTGAGCCCGGAGCTCCCTCATCTCCTGCTGGTACAGACCGGCCATCCTGGAGGGTTCCTGCTGCTTCTGCCGCAGCGTCACCAGCTCGCTCTCCAGAACTTTGTTCTGCTGCTCCAAGTGCCGGACTTTGTCTATGAACACAGCGAAGCGGTCGTTCAGACCCTGCAGCTGCTCTTTCTCACTGGTTCTTATGGCTTTAAACTCATTATTCACAGCACAGGTCTGGGTTAGATCCAGGCAGTCGCTCGACAGGGGTGACAGGATCGAGGACCTGGTCCTCCTGTAGGATCCAAAGCTGGATGCTCCACTGCGTGACGACGACGACACCAGGGAGCGAAAAGGCCGAACCTCCATGGAGCCCCGGGTGGAAACGCTGTTCATGCGGGTGGCGGAGAAGCGAGGAGCGTCCCCGAAAATCTTCCGGTAGGACGAGGAAGAGTAGTGCTCTCCGTAGTTCATCTTCGCTGCCGGTCAGACAGACAGACTGAACGGCTTAAGGGCTTAGCTGGAGCTTATAAGCAGCGGTGCGAACCATCAAGTCAGTGACATTAGTCAGGGTTTGACTTTGTTCCTTTGAGTAAATTACTAAATAATAAACAGTTGGATAGAAACTAATTTAATAACGTGGCGGCATTAAACAAGTGGCGGCATGGACAGTAAGTTCAGAATCCATCCACTTCTTGCACTAATTTTACATGATAAAACAGTGGCACCGTCCACTCGCCCCCTCTACAGACTTCTCTTTCTTCCTGCGTCAGTTGCCTCCGGTCATTCACCTTCAGCGGCATTCTGTTCTTCGCTCCTTCAACCTAAATGTAGAAAGAAAAAGATGCCTTCTCTCATGTCCTCTCACATCCAGCATCCAAGTCCAGGTTCGCTCGCCCCGTCCTGTTTTTCACCCTCTGTGAACTGAACTAGTCGGTTCAGATGTTCTCCTTTGGGTGCATTTGACATTTGCCACCCATCACCTCTGCGATTACTTCACAGGTATGAAGGTATAATGATATTACCTCTCACGTAAATAAAATCCAGACAAACAGAAATACTGATCTTTAACAGGCTTTAATGGTTGACACTGCTACAAGAGATAGGAGATAAGATAAGAAATATACTTAGGAATCTGTGGTTTCATTACAAGACGGATGTAGGGTTTAAAGAGTTTAGAGAAATTTAAAAGTAGAGACTTGGAAGAATGTGTTAGGGTATCACTGTGGATCAGGAGGATTGACGTGCGTTCACTAAGGACGAACACCTGGGACCGGGTACTTCTGAAAAAGAGGGTAGACTGTTTTTAGTTGAATTGCGTTTTTTAAGTTAAAATTGAATCGCTTTGGAGTGCAGAGAGAGCACACCGCACCTATGCTGGCTGCAGTGGCCAGGAGAGGAGGCAGCTTTTCAGTGGGCGGCCCCACTCCCTGATTTGCCAGAGGGGTGGGCAGCGGTCGGCGGACCTTGGACCACTTCCTGTGGTGAGCGTTGCGGGGGTCCTTCAGCCAGACGTCATGAAGCTGCTCAGGGAGAATGGGTGAGGGGATCCAGGTCAAGGGATAAACGTACGCAAGTTATTTAATTACATCTATGACAAAAATAATGTTTTTAGAATTACCATGCTATGCTTTGGATTTCAATAGATATAGATTTCAATGTAATGTATGTATAGATTTCAATATCTGTCTAAGACACTCGGTCATGGACTAATCTGTCCAGTACCTACAACAGGTTCACTCTTATAGGTTCACATCATTTAATCAGCTACACTCACTATTAAAACTGTATTTGGAAAGAAGGTTTCCTCGAGCAAATATGCTTCTGCCAAGGTGATGCACTGTTTAAAAAGTGGGGGGAAAGGATATTTGCAGTGACAGGAAGGTAGAGAATATCAATTTCTGTGGTGATGGTGATGTTCTCGGAGATACAATTCTTGGGCTCTTGCCCTCCATTGTGGACGACGGCCATCGCAAACAGCTCCACTTTTAACTCGGCCTTCAGACCGGCAGCCACCTAGCAGACACACATACACATACATACATTTCATTTATGCAGGGAGGTGTCTCGGGGTGGGCCTGGGTGGGCGTTGCCCACTTAGAGATAAGCCTTGCCCACCCTGAAGAATAATTTGCCCATACAATGAAAACTCTGAAAAAATCACAGTTACGTACTGTCAACCCTCCGTTTTTTTCCCAGGATTCTCACGTATTTTAGCCTTCTCTCCCGCTGTGCAAAAGCCCTGTGCATAACAGGAAGACTTTCTCAGTCACTCTCTTACCCCCTCCCACCCAACCCCCTGTTCTCAAAATTAAACTATGCCATTGTTTACATACCCTCATACATATTTTTTCATGTAATCCAAATGTCCACTCAAAGATGACATCCTAATAACACCTCTGAATTTATGTCTAGATTTTGGTGAATATTTTATGAAAAAGAAATCCAGGCCTTCATCCCCTAACAAATACATGCACCTAGCGGTAAAAAAAACAAAAAACTCAAAATAATTTGACATTTAATTATATTTAACAACATTAAATTAAATTAAATTTGATTTTAATGACATTTAACTTGACATTGGTGAAATTGTAAACCTCTACTGGCCCAATAAGTTTACGTTGTTGCTATGACGACTGGATTTCTGAAAAAAGTTGGCACAAAAAGTGGAATATTTCATCAACTCCCAGCTGAAAGCTCCACAAAGTTACAGCACACCTGTTAATCTCAAGACGATTGTTCTGATGTATGTTGTGTGTATGTGGCTCAAAGTTTGTGGGAGGACTAGCACAGCGAACTTTAACTATAATAATTAAAAAATAATAATAATAATAAAATAACGCACCCTGGCAACGCACACATAGAACACAACGCAGGGAATTCGCAGGATCTGCGCTGATCTGTGTGGAGGTATAAGGTATAATGCGATGTGGATCAAACTTGGACCACAGCATGTGTGGACAGCCCCAAATACAAATGTCATTAATTCGTGTCAGTGCCAGACATTTATCACATCACATGACATAGACACGTGATAATGGCTAGGAGAATAAGAATGGACCCCTAATAATAAGATGTGCAGTAATAGTGTGCGGCGCTGCCAGTACGCTTAACAAAACAAATTCAATCAGGTTTGAAAAAAAACATTTAAATATACACACATTTACATGCACACACTATCACATCACTAACACACACAG
>NC_137202.1:11494298-11541798 GCF_960531495.2 Zeus faber | reverse complement strand
TCAACCCAAACAACCATCATAATCTGACCGCTCCTTATGCCTGTTTAGCCTCTATCAAAGACTGGATGGCATTCAATTTTCTACAGCTCACCAGACAAAACTGCCGCTCCGTGTCGTTTCCCAGACCACATCGCCACCAGCATTTCTCACTCACTTGGCCCATTGGCTTTTAAATGCCAATAAAAGTCCACTTCAGTAGCCTTGGTATAATTTTCGATCCACAACTCAATTGTGGATCTTTCTGCACGTAAAAGAACTGGTCCAATCCTGCTTAGAAAAATCTCCAAAATCCCAGCTGTCCTATCTTTTAACAACCTTGATTCATCCATATGTTGCATACATTTTATTTTCTCACGCCTTGATTATTGCAATGCACTTTTTTTTGCACAGCTTTACAGATGGTGCAAAACACAGCTGTAAGGCTTATAACCGAGTCGAGGCGTAGTTGCCACATCACCCCCATTCTGTGGTCCTGACACTGGCTGCCAATCAAATTCAGAATTGATTTTAAGATTTTAATGACTTTTAAAGGACTACACGGTCATGCCCCCATATGTATCACTGAGCTTTTAAAACTGTGCAGCGCCGTGCGTTTCCCTCAGATCGTCTGATCAATGGTTCCTGGTGGTCCCTCGATCAAGGCCGAAAACCAAGGATGAGCGGTCCTTTGTCTTTTCAGCTCCCTCTCTGTGGAACCGTCTGCCCCTAACCATCAGATCCACCGAGTCCGTCGACTGTTTGAAATCTCGCCTGAAAACCCACTTTTTTAGATTGGCTTTTTTAATAATATGCCTCTTTGTAGTATGTTTCAGTATTTGTACGATCATGAGTGGTTGTGTATCTGTCTCAATGCTGCGTGTATTTTTTCTTCCTTCGTTTTATTTTTTTATGTGCTTATACTGATTGTCCTCTTCTCAAACAGTTTGGAGTCTTGGTGTAGGAAAAGTAATATAAATAAAGTTTTACTTACTTGTGACGCTACAGAGAAACTACAAAGACCTGAAGACTTTTGTCGATGAATAGTTTGGTACGTTGTTGTGGACTATTTTCCTTTGTGGAGGCTCTGAAACTAGGCCCACTATTTATAAAGTCACTTCAAAACAATATTCAATCCGCATGTATTCTATTATTTATTAAAGGAGCCGCGTAATAAGCGGGATAATGTTCAGCCAACCAGTCATTATTGAATAATAACCTCCTTCAGAGTCACCTGTCCTGATCACCCCGTCGGGGTTAATTTTGTGATTATAACCAGCCGGGGGGACATCATCCAGCACATTATCTTTTTTTTTTTTTTTTTGCACCTAAATGAATAGCACTTAGATATTTTGATGTTTAAAACAGAGGACACAACTGTCTACTGTACCTGGTGGAGGAGTGTGTTTTCAGGAACAAAATAGGGCACAATGACCCTGTTCTTGAGAAACTCTTTGCAAACCCTTTCTTCACACAGCTCCTCTCTGAAACACGCACACATGCACGCAAGCACGCACGCACGCACCCGTGCACGCACGCACGCACGCACACAGACAGACCAACACACACACAAAAGCACACACAGACAGACACAAACACACACACAGAAAGACAGACACAAACACACACACACAGAAAGACAAGACACAAACACACACACACACACACACCAGTTAGCAGCACTTTAAAATCCCTCTTCACATTTGCTGTACTCTTGTACTTATATTTAACTTTTGAAGGTCTAAAGCAGTGTATTAATAGAAATATTACCTGAAAATATTTTTTCCTGAAACCCCCTGGGATCAATAAAGAGTTATCTTATCTTTAAAAGAATCAACTAAAACTTACAAAGCAAAACAAAAAAATAAAAGTCATGCCCAAATAATAATTTAATTGTGGGTCCTTTTTTTTCTCAATAGGAACTGTAAAATCACTGTACAAATATGCAGAAATGTTACCTCTGTTGTGCTATTCTTTTTGGCCACTTTGAGTCCTTCCTTGAAATACACATGAAATAAAATAATTAAAATGAGAGAAAAAGGTGTAAATGAGAAAGAGAACGGATTAAGTAATAAAATAATATAAATGACGAGTTATTGCTCTAAATGTGGTTTGTGTGTATAGGACGTGTTATTGGTGTGTGTGTGTGTGTGTGTGTGTGTGTGTGTGTGTGTGTGTGTGTGTGTGTGTTTGGCCTAGTATCAACATTTATTCTGTTAAAGTTCAGCAGTCAGAAGTGTTTTGTGTCATTTTAAAGAATCGGAGGAGACGTTTTAATTTTAAATCACTACATGACAGTTAACCGAGAATTACCGTTGAAAGGAAAATTTGTGAAAGAAAGTATAAAACCTCTTCTCCTGCCTGTCACGTGGTCTCCCGGGAGCCGTCTCTGGAACATCTGACGGCTGCGGAACTGACCCATTAGTGAGTTTTCCATACAACGCCATTATCTCCGCTGTGAACACACACACACACACACACACACACACACACACACACACACACACAAGCAGATATTGTGATTGAAATACGTACATCATCATCATCAGGTCTCTTGCTCGGCGACGGGGGCGACACCATGCATAGAGCCAATCAGTTTCACCAATCTTCTCCATTTGGGTCGGTCCAGTGCTAGGGACTCGGCTTCAACAAGCGACAGGTCCATTTGGTGTAGGTCCCTAGTGACGGCATCAATCCATCGGGTGCGGGGGGCACCCGATGGGTGCTCTTCTTCTCACCGCTATCGCGCCAGCGTGATTCGCAGAGTCCCGCGATGGAGATGTTGTAATGGGACAGTTCACGAGACAGAAGAGTAGCGTGTCCTGTGCATCGAAGTGTTTGCACATTCCGTGTGGCAACACAGAAGGGATGTCGGAGATTGATTGTTCGTGAGTCAGGGGCGTGCAAGGGTCGATACCAAGGGTCAGTCCGGCTATTTCTGATTGGTTTCGTAACAAGGAGAGGTTCTCTGGAGTAGGTTGTTAGCCCACTTGATTGACATACAGTATATTGATATATGTATATATTGTGGAGAATTCTTCAAGATCAATAACAAATAATAACAAATATTATAATTTATGGATTTATCCGACACAATGCAACGTAACCCCGTCGTCCACTGCCCACCACTCTCTCCTAGAGCCAGGATCCAGGCACTGACCTGGAGTATAGTTGTCCAAGGTCTGACGTGGAGCCTCCATCTGTGAAAACAGATAGAGATGCATTATTGTTGTAGATATATATGTATTTGATATATGTATTATTTTTCATTATTATTTTTATTATTTTATTGTTATTTATTCATTAATTAAAAAAAATACTACAACACATAGTTATGCATTATTATTGTAGATGCGATTTCTTTAGTTTTTCTATGTGTGTGTGAGAGTTTTGGTGTCTGCACACATTTATACTGTACGTCTGTGTGTGTGTGTGTGTGTGTGTGTGTGTGTGTGTGTGTGTGTGTGTGTGTGTGTGTGTGTGTGAGACCTGGACCAGGTGCAGCAGGTCCCTGGCGTGGATCTTCTCGTCCTCCGTGCGAGGGTCTTTGATCTTCATCTGCTCTGAGAAGTGCTCCCTCCTCAGCAGACGCTCCATGTCTTTCTGCAGCAAGGTCCGCAGCCAAATTATGATGATTTTAGGATAATTATTATCTTTAATTTATAGCTTTGTGAAAAGTATTTTGATTCTTTCGATTGCATTAGCGGGTCCCTGTAAACCTACTGGAGAATTTAGTAAGCGAGGATTGGTCTCAGACCCAGTGAGTGTTTTGTTGCAGGAGTTATGATTAAAATTCACATTCCAATGGATTCTCTAAGAGGCAGGTTTTTCTTTTATAAATACTGTATACATGAGGGCTGTTAGAATCATTTGAAATAATTAAATTGAATTAATAACTAATTGCAAATAATCACAATTTTTACTTAGGGCTAGGGCATGCCCTGAAGCTGTACTTTGAATGTGGGCCTATAACTTGTTTCGGACGGGCAGAAAGAGCATCTGTGCCCTCTATTTAGAGATATGTGTGGTGAAAAACTGTTTGGTGGTGGAAAAATGTTCTCGTGAACTTTGTAATCACACAGGTTGATTTTGTTTACATGTGTGCATATGAACACACTGGCGAGATGAGTAACAAGAAAAAAGCATTGAATGAGAATTATAGAATATTATAGATCATAGAGAAAACAATAATTTTTATTCCAAGTGATCCTAGCCTATGCAGACTGCAATGTTGTTTTTTGTGCGTCCAGAAAATGACCAATATCCACTTAAGTTTTCTGCATTTCTAAAAAAAAACACGCAGGCAGTGCTGTACTTTTCAAAGCCTGAAGCAAGTAAGTGCAGGTTTTACGGAAAGGTGGAGGATGGATGGCCGTGATGGTGGTGTTGGTACCTTCAGGCGGGTGTCCAGCTTGTCTCTGAGCTGGTTGCTGATTGGCCGGTGCTGTCTGAGCTCCCGGAGTTCCAGAGCCTCGGGACAGGAGCGGAACGGCTGGTGTTGGGCCGGGGATTTGTCCCTGAGGGTCAGACCCCAGCCCAGGTCTGAGCCGAAGAGAGGGCCGGGGGTCTTGCTCTGGTGGAGGAAACACAGCGTGTATACAGTGTATACATATATATGAAGTCTAAACATCGTGGCCCAAATGACCACGACAGGGTTCAGTCGGTGTCATTTCGCCATGGTACATTGAAATAGCTATTACTGACACCTAGTGGTTGTTTGTGGTAACACAATTGTGCAAGCGTGCGAAAAAAAACAACAGACAACAGACAAATTCACAAATTTTGAGATTCAAACTGATTTTTGGATTCAAAATAAAAATAATTGTGACTTCAAATCATACATGTACCTATTTTATTGTGAAAAGAGGTCCCAGTGGTACCCTCTCAGTCAGTGGCGTCCTCACCATGAAGATAAAACCTGTGTGTGTGTGTGTGTGTGTGTGTGTGTGTGTGTGTGTGTGTGTGTGTGTGTGTGTGTGTGTGTGTGTGTGTGTGTGTGTGTGTGTGTGTGTGTGTGTGTGTGTGTCTGTGTGTGTGTGTGTGTGTGTGTGTGTTCCCACGTTGTATACCTCTGCAAGTGGGAAGTTGTGCCAGCTGCGGTTCCTAAGGTTTGGGGGCGCCATGTCGGTGTTCTGCTTCTTGAGCAGCCACTGGGACCAAACACTCCTGTGGCTTGGCTTCAGGATGGTGATGCAAAACTCCTCTGCCACCAGCACACAGACACACATAAAAATCTCTGCATATAAATACAATTGGAACAAAAATAAAGGTAAAAAATTAACCTTGGCAGTCAGGCAGGGGTTCTTTGAGCAGGGCGATGGTGGGGTCGGAGTAGGCCTGGTGGAGGAACTCCTCCACACACTGATCGCTCAGCAGCTCAGTGGCAGAGCCGTCCTCGTGCACCATGAACATCCTGGAACACACACACACACACACACACACACACACACACACACACACACACTATCGAAAAACTCCAGATAAACCATATCAGATTTCCCCATTTAAATTCCAGTTAGTTTCGATGTAGCTATCTTATTATGAAGTTATGAAGCTATCTTATCTTATTACAAGAGTGAAGGTATTGTGGGATATTTACTAATCTTACAAATAGTCCATATGTTAAGTGCAAGGCCTTCATTTACGCTCATTATGTGAAATTATGCGCAACACAACGCGCTTTAGGTATTGCGTCATGTGATGACAAGTGCAATAAAAACGAACGGCTTGGACGAAAACAAAGTGGAACAGGGCTTAAAGGTCATGTGTGGTGAAACACACCTGGGCTCATGTTGTCCTTTTCTCATATGGAACCTGGTCAGTTTCTCTGCCCTCGCCCCTTCTCCTCCCTTTTCCTCCAGCAGGCTGCAAATCACCGTGGATATCTGTCCGTTTTGCATAACCTACGACACACACACACACACACACATACACACACGGGGCAAAGCTTCCTTCTCGTCTCAGTTACAAGGACCTCAGTTCCTCCCCGAAGATGTTACCCTCCAGCGCTGACCCCACCTGGAAGTGGTTCCCGTCTGGGTCGGTGACGTCGCAGACCACCGTGTCCGTGTGGCTCATGACGTAGCAACCCGCCCGGGGGATCCTGGGCGTTCCGTCCTCGGTGCAGAGGTCGGCGTCGGGGTCGCCCGAGTACACGCAGGTCCCGTCCTCCTGGATTTGCAGCAGGCCGGCGCTGGAGGGGAACACCTGGGACGCGTGCAATTTACTTCGTATGAATTGTTTATAGACAGCTTGTTAGTGGCAAAGTTAATGGCACATTTAGGTTATTTTCTGTTGTCGTTGTTTTCCTCCATCATGGTCTCTTACTGTAATCTATTATTATCTAAATTAACCTACTTACCTTGATTTAAATGAATGGAGATATTTAAGTTAATTGTAAGTATTAAATGTTTTATTATTATATTGATTAAATTTATTTCAAATTCAAAGTTAAACAATTCTGAGAAATATATAATTTATGTAATGTATTAATTGATTAATTTCATTTTTAACCCATAGTTCCCAATTATATGTCCTAAATTGATATCCAGTGTAATCCTCACCTGATAGGCTCCGAGACATGTTGCCGTGACGACAGTGCGGTCGGCCAGGAAGACGTGAACGGTGCGTCGTTCGGGGTACGCCACCACTGTGGCACAGCCCTCCCGCTCCACCAGCACCACCCACTCTCCGGTGGCCGCGGCGGCAGCAGCGGGGGCGCCCGCCTCGCCGTGCTTTCCGGTGCCCCCTTCTGTTCCCCCGTTCTCCCCCGTGGGGGCGTGGCCTAATGTTTCGGTTTCCCCGACGCCCATCTTCTCTTGACACTCAGTTGGACAACTGGCACAAACTCCTTGAGAAGTATGAAACAAGAAGCTGAAAACAGTGAACCTAGGACCCTTAATTTGAACACACTAGGCCACAGACTCCATATGATTGACACAGATTGAACTGTTGTGGACTCCAGTTATTCTTATTTTTTTGTATATTTGGCTGCTGTACATATAGAAATTCAACAATAAAGTTATATCCACATTACCAGAGATGAGTTCAAATAAAGAGTTCAGAATTTGGAGCTTCTACTCTGCTGGAACCGATTAATTAGACAAATTAGTACAACCTTGCAATTTGGATCTTGCAACACAAAAGCTTGTTTCCATTATTTAAATTTTGCAGAAATTGAAGTGGAATTTGAGACAAGTTCACGGCACGCGATGAGAACCGCCGGTATAGAATACAACGAGCGCATGTTGGGATAGAGCAAACTGATCGGGCGACACCTGTATCCAAGGTGGCAGCGCACCTGTGTGCGAGCAGCACGCCACCGCCCTTTCCTGGTGGAGCCGGGTGATTTTGGTTCCGTCTGCGTGTTCCACGATGAGTCTACCGTCCATGTCCAGAAGAGAAACCACCCGGTCCTGCCGAGTCAGCAGCACCTGGCATGAGGAAAGATACAGCTTTAAAAACTGATGTAGTGGAGACACAGCTTCAATTTGGCTACATTTCCCACATGGGATGTCGGGATCCTGCCCTGCTTTGGTGTTCTACCTGTCTCTAGCTCCCTCTGTCTGTCTGTGTCTGGCGTCACATCCCTGCCACTGCACGCCTGTCTCTAGTCTGCAATCTCCCACCTGTCTTCACCTTCCTCATCACTCCATTTGTATTTAACCTGGTCCCCATTCACTCTGTCCGTGTCA
Source organism: Zeus faber (assembly GCF_960531495.2). Classification (NCBI taxonomy): domain Eukaryota; kingdom Metazoa; phylum Chordata; class Actinopteri; order Zeiformes; family Zeidae; genus Zeus; species Zeus faber. Next base: position 11,534,128 of record NC_137202.1, on the reverse strand, counting down.
GATCGTCACGTGCACGTTTCCCGGTGTTCGCCTCTTGTCCGTCTACGGTTCTGGTTCCCTGTCGGTCTGTTCCTGGACCCTGACCCTCTGCCTGTATCCACCTTGTACCTACTCCCCACAACCGTTTGGCGTTTGGCGTTTGGGTTCACCCGACCATATCCCGAACATGGAACCCGTTCAGAAACTCCTCCTCCACCTTCCAACTTATATTCTAATACCAGAATATCAACTGCAGTCTTTGTACTTAAGTGCAGCGGAAGAAGGGCTCAGAGCTTTTATTTAAGTGAAAGTACAATTACCCTGAGACAAATGACTTGTGAGGAAAGAATAATTTAACTCGTAAGTTACAGCGGTTTCAGTTTCTTCCCTCAAGCCATCAGAACTGTCAACGCTGACCTCACCAGGGGTCCTAACTGAGCCATGCACTAGGCTCCACTACCTACTGTACTGTATGTAGCATACTGTACCGCATACTGTATCACTGTTCAGGGTTGTTCGTGATGCCGTATTGCTGCGCCGTACTGTTGTATACTGTGCTGTATTATCCCAAACACTACCTCACACTATTCACATTCACATGCCACTTTAATTCACATGCCACTTTAAATGCACATATCTGTATATACATAGGCATATTCCTTCAACCTATTCCATTTTATTTCAATTTATTTTTTATTGTATTTTATTCTATATATTTTTTATCTTATTCTATAAGTATTCCACTTACTGTATTACGTTTTAGGAGTCAGTTAGTCGGTCTATTAGAAAGGAATTTTCTACTTTTTATTTTATTTTATTTTTGTACTTTTTCCTAGGACTTATTGTGTGCTATCACCGGGTGCGTTGCATTACATTTCACTGCATATATGTATGGAAGTATGTATATGTATGTGACAAATAAAAATCTTGAATCTTGAATCTTGAATCTTGAAGTTATCTTGAATTGGTTTTACTATTGGTTGCTTTCTTTTAAGTCCTGTCATGAGTCATCAGCAGAAAGTTTTGGGGACGTGTTAAAGCCGAACTCACGGCCTGGGTGATGGGGTCCGTGGCGTGGAAGGTGAGCACCGGGGCTGTGGGTGTTTGTTCATGCGTGCTCCCCAGGGTGGAGATCCGGGCACCAGAGGGCAACGTGGTCACCCAGCGACCCCACTCCGGGGTCAACTCCGGCTCCAACTTGGAGCTTTTACCTACACACAAAAATACAGGGACACAAATTTTAAGGATCTGGAGCTCCCGGATGCTGGGGAATAATGATTCTATATCGCTGGAAGCGGCTAGTGATGCAAGACTCGCAAACAATTCATTCCTAGCGAACAAATCTTTAAAATGATCCAGGAGTCGGGAATCACTCCGGCAAAAATAGAAAAGTCTCGGGGTCATTTCGTTTCGTTAGTTTGAGTCCCCTCTCTCGATTTGCGAACGAATAGAGCGGAGAAATTCGATTCACACACGAGCCTCAAGCAGCCGAGTAAGAGCCGCACATGGAAAATAATTGCTGGGAAAACAGGCTGCAGCATTTGGCAGAATTCATACTTGATGCGATGGATTTACACTTCGGTGGCACGAAGCAAAGAGTGACCAAAATCGAACGGCTCTTTTTGAACTGAGCGACTCCACGAGAGCCGAGTCTCGAAAATACCTTTAAAAAAAAAATAATAATAATAATAATCGAGCCGAAAACCAGTTCAGCGGCGACAGAGAAACGACGGCAAGAATTGGAACACACTGCGGAAGACGTCCTCTTCTCTGGGTCAGGCCTCCTTCCGGCGCCTGCAGGTTTGTCAGCCGAGGATCGCAGGGAAAATAAGTCAAAGTACTGCTTCTCAAAGCTTTTAAGTCAAGTTAATAACAGCATGGGCAGCTTGTTCGAGCGCGGCAGGTGCAAGATAGCAGACATGAATAAGACCGTTTCTATGACAAACAGAGAACGGGTCTCTGGCAGTAGAAAATCAGCGACTGGCAGCGGAAAGGAGTGATGCACCTGGCTCCCTTGGCAATTTTAAACACCGCGGAGAGGGAAACAGGGAGTACAGTGTGAGCTGGAGAGCGTGATCGAGGAAGAAAAATGCCGACGCGGCGAGATAAGAGGTTCCAAAATGAGTGTGAAAGCTGTCAAACGGTCTTACTGGGCTTGTGTGCTGTCGTCCTCTTTTGTTTTTTGGGTCCGGGCAAAGGTATTTTTTCCTCGAGGAGCGGCCACACGGGACCAGAGTCTGGGCTGAAACTGACCGTGCCGTCTGCAAACAGCACCTGCACACACACACACACACATAAACATGACTTATATGTGTGTGTGTGTGTGTGTGTGTGTGTATATCTATGTAAATGTGTTTGTTTTCGTGATTGTGTAATAACACTGAGTCTGTAGATGTAGCTGCACTGGTTTGTCATGCTCATGTATGTGTGTGTGTGTGTGTGTGTGTGTGTGTGTGTGTGTGTTTGTGTGCCTGCGTGTGTGTGTGTGTGTGTGTGTGTGTGTGTGTGTGTGTGTGTGTGCACCTCTGTGGCGCCATCCAACATGTGTCTGACCACAGTCCCTTGGCTGGTGATGACACGGGACTGCTCTCTGGACAGCGCGTCGTCCCGCTGTGCACCCGAAACGCCGTCGCCGCTGAAAGGGAAGCTCTGTCTCACCAGCACATTGCGCTCTTCGGCCGACGAACCTTCAACATAAATAAAAACCCAGGCCTGATTAAAATGTCGGTTCACCATCAACGATAACTGTTCACAGCACGACCTAAGTAGATATAATTTATACCCTATCAACCCATGCCAATAACTTCTGCTGTGCAGCGACTTGTATATTATGTATATTTTTGTATATTTTACTATTTCTGTTTTGAACCTTTCCAGCTTTTGTGTATATTTGGAATTTATTTTTGTTTTTATTTTGATTTATTTCATTTTTTTATTCGATTTAATTCCATTTTTTTGTTTTACTGTTTTTTTTTAATGCTTATCGTGGAAACGCACCAATCATCACCACGACAAATTCTCCGAACATGTAAATGAACCTAAATTCAGATTCTGAATCCGATCCTGAGCTTTTCCTTTAAATCTGCAGGTTTTTTTAATTTTATTTTTTTATTAAAAATATATTTTAACCTAATATTTTAATTTTAAAAAAATCACCAGGTTTGGTACGACAACAGATTTTGTGTGTACTCCGATCACTGACCATCTGTCAGCAGCTGCAGCAGGAGGCCGTTGGGGACGGAGAGGTTCAGACCGGACGGGAGTGGAGGGGGCGGCAATTCTGGTAGGAGTTCACATGGGATCTACACACAAGCACACAATTTGTATTATGAGATATGATACATTATTGTTGAAATATTGAAATTACGGCGTGAATTAAACAAAAACTGAACAAAAACCAACAACCGTATTGAAATATTAAAGTTCTCCACAGAGACGTGTGAGCTGGTGACTGCACAAGAAAGTATATGTACACTATGTTTTTGCATCAGGGATTCATCAATACCGCTTCTTCACTGCTGAGCCCCAAACGTGAAAAACGCTGATGCGGAACACTGAAACGATCCATTAATTTTACTGTAAATTATAGAATTAGATCATTAGATCAAAATAAAAATATAATATAAAAGGTATCTCCATTTTATAAGTATTATATTGGTGCTGTCTATGTCTATGAAAAGGTAATTTAGTTATTGAGGAGCTTTAATTCACTTAACATTTCGCCTCCTCAAGTGAAAGAGATCTGCTCTGATGGAAGTTGAGGAAACTGGAGGTTGTAGCTTGAAAACATCAGAGTGCAGGGTTGCCAGTTGCATTCTTGCATTCAGTAACTGGCAACCCTCAATCAGTAGCTGCAGGCTGCCATTGGTAAAAATCTCTATTCCAGGCATGTACTCGTGCATCTTTAATATACAGTATATGTGTATTTGGGTGTGTGTGTGTGTGTGTGTGTGTGTGTGTGTGTGCATGCGTGCGTGCGTACGTGCATGTAAGACGGAGAGAGAGACCTTGAGCTCTGGAGACCTGGCTGGACTGACGGAGTCATGGTGGTGTCTGGGGGGTGAAGTCGGGCTCGGTGCCTTGGCGGGCGTGTTGGGGGTGCAGGAGCCGGGACACGGAGTGGCTGGGGTTGTCTCCGGCACCGCAGGGTGCACTGAAACACCAGCGTCTTTATTGTACAGAACCAAAGGACCCAGAAGCCAAATCTGTCTGGAAGGTGTGTTACACTTGAAACGCTGAATTGGCAAAATTCAAAATCACACGCAAGTTGCACAAGCAAGGGCAAGCGTCTATTCTACTCCAGGCTCTGGACTCTCTCCTTTGCCCAGGGTGAGAGGCGCCGGGCGGGTGGTGTGGGGATACTCACGAGCCCCCGGCTGGGTGCCGCTGTGTTGGAGTTCTCCCGAGTGAACGGGAGTGGGTGTTCCCAATTGGGTGTGCTCCATTTATAGGGGTATCACACTGCTCAGCCTCCCCAGGAAAGTGTACTCCAGGGTGCTGGAAAGGAGGCTCCGGCTGAATGTCGAACCTCCGATTCGGGAGGAGCAATGCGGATTCTGTGGACCTGGAGAAGGCTTTCGACCATGTCCCTCTGGGGGACATACTGAGGGTGTATGGGGTACCGGGGCCGTTGGTACGAGCCATCCGGGCCTTGTACAACCAAAGTGAAAGCTATGTTCACATTCTCGGCAGAAAGTCAAACACGTTCTCAGTGGGTGTTGGACTCCGCCAAGGTTGCCCCTTGTCCCCGATTCTGTTTGTAATATTCATGGACAGGATCTCAAGGCGCAGGCGAGGTGAGGAGAGTGTCCGGTTTGGGAACCTCAGAATTGCATCTCTGCTTTTTGCAGATGATGTGGTTTTGTTGGCTTCATCAGACCGTGACCTCCAGCTTGCACTGGGGCGGTTTGCAGCCGAGTGTGAAGTGGTCGGGATGAGAGTCAGCACCTCCAAGTCTGAGGCCACGGTTCTCTGCCGGAAAACGGTGGATTGCTGGATGAACGCTCTTAAACTATGGATGACTAGTTTAAGAGCTTCCGCAAAGGGGAATAGTCCACAACAATGTAGCTGACACTGCCACCACGTAGAAAACTATTCTCCCTAAAAAAGCAATTTACCTATTAACTTAAGATGAAATATTAAATTGGATGTATCCACATTTATCTCTTCCAAGTCTTCCGTTGTAGTTTCTATAATAACTGACCGCTGATTGCCGCTATTGACCAGTCAGAATCGAGGGATGTCATGATTGACTTTTAAAAAGAAAGAAATTGATAATAAAATACAAATAAAAGGATAAAATAATTTCACACAGCTGTGTGTGTGTGGGTGTGTGTCCGGGGTTTGCGCACCTGTGTATTCCCCGTCAGGGCCGTAGTGACTGTAAGAGAGGTGGACCCCGTTGTCCAGCACTGCAGAGAAGGAGCCTTGGATCACAACCTTAGGGGGATCAGGCACTACACACACACACACACACACACACACACACACACACACACACACACACACACACACAGACTTTATTTGTATCTCTTTTCTCGACTGCACTGTTTTTTGCTGCTGTAACGCCTAAATTTCCCTCCTAGGATTATTAAAGTGTCATCTTATCCTCTATTAATATTGGTAATGATAAAACTACTACTACTACTTCTACTACTACTACTACTACTACTACTACTAGAGCTAATAATGAATTGAACCAAGCAAAAAACAGCAAGAGCAAGAAAGCACCATCCGTCGTCATGTGCGTTTCCTTGGCAACGTCCTTGTGGTGGTCCGTGCCAGTGACATGCGTGTCCTCGGGTGGATGGGGGTGTGTCTCCGGGCCGACTGCCACATGGTTGATGTGCGTGAAGAAGAGATGTCCGTCCTTCTTCACACACACTTTCATCAGGGTGGAGCCTAGCGGGCACACAGTACAAGTGTAAGTGTGTGTGTGTGTGTGTGTGTGTGTGTGTGTGTGTATTTGAGGGACTGTTTTTTATGGTCTTAAATGAGAGGCAAATGAGTTTCTTTCTTTTTAAGTATAGAGTACAGTTTTATATAAAGTATTCACTTTTCACAGCAAAATATGCCATAGCAGGAAAAACGTCTTCCTTTTCATTGAAAAGTACATCCTCATCCTGAGATAAAACAATGGACACAATTTGACCTTGCTTGACATGGCAAAATACCAAAGCTAGGATTTATTTGATTTTTCTGTGAAATTAGTGGAAAAGACAATCCTGTCACCCCAGATACAACATCTTACAGGAGAGACAAGACCTTACTCAAGTGCCGGGATCTATGTTATCAAATCGTCGCCATGGTAACAACTGGTCCCCTACCTTTCACAAAGCTGATGTTCTCCACGGTGATGTGTCCTCCATCTGAGGGGAAAAGGTCCTGGAGACACCCCGACACCTGGATCAGCTTCCCGTCCAGGATGTAGCCCACGAAGCCCTGGACCCACACACACACACCATGCACGCACACACACACAAACACACAAACGTCCACACACACAAACACACACAGACACACACACGCGCGCGCGCACACAGATTGAATAGTGTGCCACGCTACACCCAGTTGACATTAAAGGGCAAAGCTGTACATTGTGCACACATGCTCTTTTGCACACTGTACATACATGCATAAATATACATATAAAAATTACACATGTTGTTGCTTATATTTTTTGCTTTTTCTTCTATATATTATATTTCTCTTAGATTTTGGTTATTTTCTTTGTTCTCTTATATTTATGTTTATACCCACAGCCAATACTGGCAACCATACTGCCACTCAGCCACTCAGCCCCAAACTATCCTGTGCATACAATCATATTTGATATATTCTGTATATTTTAGTACATTTATTTTTCTTTCTTTTTTTTTGACTTTTTTATGCTAATTGTCTGTACGGCAGTGCACCAATCCTCAACAAATTAATTTTATTTGGAAATATACTTATACCAAATATACCAAATAACCAGGTTCTAATTCTGATGACTGCATGTGACAAATAAGGAAAAATGTTTATATTTTTAGCAGCGACAATAAACAAAAGTGTGCCATTGCACTGTGTGTTGGAGCCTTACATCACAGTACTCTGCGGGATGCACTTCCACCTTCTCCTCCACAGGGGGCGGTGTGCTGATGGTGGTGTCAGCGTCGCTGGGGATCATGGACGCACTGCTGGTGGTGTCGGCCTTGCTCCTCACGTCGCTGGACGACGACTTCTTTTCTACCACTGGCTCCTTTTTGTCCGCCGGCTTCTTTTCGTCCGACTTGACCTTCGTGACCGGGTCCTTGGGCTTTGGCGGTTTCTTATGCAGATCATCCTCATGGCGATCATGATGCTCGTGATGATTCTCCAACCTCTTTGCCTGCAAAAGAGAATCCTGCAGGTTTTTATGTCTACTTACAGGGAACTTTTCTTGCAAAATACTTTTCATTTCAATTATTGTACACACAATCTGTACACAGTACACCCATTAGCCAATATATTTCGTATCAGTTTCCATCAGGATGCACAGGATAAAATAAATAAAAAACAAAAGAATAGATAATTACAAAAGAATAGAAATTGAAAAAAATGGAAAGACAATTTATATTTATACATTTATATATATATATATAAAATGCAATGTATTAAAGAAACACTATGAAACTTTTTTACAATTTAAAATAACAGCTCCAGAATCATTTTGATGGGACACTGACTCATGGAGAATGGCACCTCTTTCATTCCTACCCACCCCCCTGAACGCCTGCTCTTGCACTATGTAACTTCTGTATTCGGGTACGAAACCGCGTGAAAAGTGCCTTACGCTTTACAGGACTACATCACTTCCTAAATGTTTGGCTCTGGGTTTATGTTAGCCGGTAATTACTGTTTTTTTGCCTGGTAAAATGTATTTAAAAAACGCTAAATTATGAATTTGCCGGTCAAAATGTCCCGTAATAATGCTCATACAAAACAAAGCCGCTCCACCTCCCCGACAGCAGTGTGAGATGGGCCAGTGGTGTGCCCAGCACCCGCAGGGCTGGGATCCCACCACCCACTCCAGACCGAGCACATCTGGTACCTACCCCGATAGCAGGGGGCCCCGTCCCTTCCCGCGCTCTCTACCCCCAAGGCTCCTGGAAGCAGCTAGGGCCACAAAGGGACGCTGTAACCAGGCTGTACATTTAATTTCTGTTTGTTACAGACTGTTATTGAAACTTGAACGATAAGGTTCAAATTTTTCTGGTAAAATAAATAATTTTTGGACACCCGACCGAGTTTTATGACAGTGGTGTAAAAGTGCAGTTAGACTAAGAAATTGTAGGGGCCCCAAATACCAAGTTACATAGTGCTGCTTTAAATAAAATACAATATAATATACTGTTCATTTTTTAACAACTGAGTAAATACATAAAACAATTCATAATTTACAATTGTAATTTATACCCATATTAATACCTATATTCACCAATTAACCAATATTATACCTATCCTGTGCATAGAATCCCATTTGTATATTCTGTACATTTTTATATGTTTGACTATTTCTGCTATTTGTGTATATTTGGACATTTTTATTTTATTTTATTTACCTTAAATTTTTTATTCTATTTGATTTCTTTATTTTTTTTCTCAGACTGTAAAGCTTTTTCAAAAACACCCATCTTGGGAACGACTGGCCAAGATCGATGTGAGTGAGTTGTCGATACTCACCTTGAGGGAGTCTATTCTAATGACAGGCTCAGGACTTTCCTTGCGTATTTTCGAGTGAAAAGCTGCATGGCAGGGTCCGGACAGAGCGACGGAAACAGCACACGGACAAGCAGAGAGACACAGGAACAAGCAGAGTGAGGGACAAAGTTTCCAACAAACGTTATATAGTTATAATACAAAGGCATTACTGGCATAACAACAGAGCACATTTTGTATCTGGCGATGAAAGGTTCGACTCATTCTGCAGAGTGGTTCCTGACGAGTCACTTAGGAGAAAAGAGTGGTTCGATTCTTTCAGTTTTCGTTTGTTTGGTTCAGTTGGTGTAATGCATGACTGAGCAAGGGAAGGACTGGGACCGGTAAACGATGAACTGGGGTTGTGAACAGAAATTCTGTCAAAATTAGGCGGAAGAATGCAAAATCTGGATCCCATAAGTCTTGAGCCGAATTCTCTCAAAAATATTAGATATAAGACAATGCCCGGGTGTGTCTGGCTGCAGTTACCGAGTCGCGCGCAAAAATGAATGAACTGCCCTTTTGCCGAAGTGACTCCAGAGTCCTGAGTCATTTCAAAGATTTCTCCACGACCAATAAATTATTTGTGAGTCGTGCATTACTACTTGTATGTCAGTTACCATCCATTGACTCAGATTGAGCGAGGTTCATGAGTAGCTCCGCCTCTCTTTTCGCTTCTCTTTTTGCTCCTTCGTTTTTGGTCCAATCAGAGATGGCATCTGCCACGTGCTCCATATACTTCCTGTCAGGACGTTTGGATGGATAAGGGTTCAACATGTCATTCTTTCATTTTCATAGGTCTGTCATAGGGCTCGGCTGGATATTACATTACATTACATTACATTTAGCAGACGCTTTTATCCAAAGCGACTTACAATTGTTCAAACACTGACGGATGCAGCCATCAGGAGCAATTAGGGGTTAAGTGTCTTGCTCAAGGACACTACAGCATGCTAGCAGGAGGAGCCTGGGATCGAACCAGCAACCTTTAGATTACTAGACCACCAGCTCTACCGCCTGAGCCACCATCCCCCCATATATATCAATATAATAATATTATAGACGATATCTAGTCTCATATCATGATACAGATATTATCAGTATCGTGATATGAGGCTAGATAACGTATTGTAATATCATGATATGGTTAAATAAGGCTGCATTACAGAAAAGTCATGCAATGTTCTAAACTTTGTTTAACTTATATAGTCAAATATATCATCCCAGGGTTAGGGTTAGGGTTAGGATTTGGAAAAAACGAAATATCACAAAATCTTTTGACAAATGCCCATTTGTCAAAAGATATTGTGATATTTTGTTTTTTCCAAATCATAATTTCAAATATTCTTTCTATTATTCTATTCTTTCTATAATATTCTGTTCTTGGCTGGAATAGTTTCTCTATAATAACTTTCTACCAGATATTTCTACCCACCAGAATTTATACTTTAAGTCTTATTGCATCCCTCTTTTCAAATTGAATATCCGAATCAATATTTAATGCAAATCTACATTGAAGTATTAAAGAGAGAATCCAAATTGTAAAGAGAAGGACACAAAATAAGTACATAAAATCTTGATAGTGTCCAACTTTTAAAATGTTCATAGTGTCCAACTTCTAAAGTTTTCATAGAGTCCAACTTTTCATTGTGTTCTAGGTTCAGAGGCCCCTCTGGGCGTGGCTCTGCTGACCTGAAACCAACGTCCGTGTGAAGCGCCATGTCCCAGTATTTCTTGCACTGCCGCTGGGGGCTCATGGGGTTGTGGCAGATGATGTAGAGGGTGTTGTCATGGCTACTGCGGAAGGTGTCCACGCAGTGGTAGGACTCCACGGCGCGGTGCAGAACCTGGACACATCAGAACCACGTTGAAGACGTTGGCCCATCGCAACACTTGAGTTTCTAAAATGTACATTTCTTTGTGCTTGTGCTATTTATTTTAGATTTAACCACAGAAGCTTGTATTTGTATTGAAGCACACAAGGTTGCCACTTCTCCATGACCAAATCCTAAAATTCCATGTACAAATCATAACAATCATTGTTTGTTTTTACTCAATGTAAATAAGACAAATAATATAAATAAAAATTAATTGAAAAAATAAATGAACCGTTTTCTTATGAAAAAAAACATTCATCATTGGGAGTGAAAATTGCTTATTCCACATTAATTTAACATTTAAAGACAATTAAAATGCAGTGATATACTGTAGATAATTCATAACAAATACTTTCGTATTGAATCTTTTTATCTTAGCTGAGTTTTCAACACTTAAAGGAAAAAATGGAGGCGAAGAGAAGAGGGGAGAGGGGGGTGGTGGAGAGGAGAGGTAAGGAAAAAAGAGAAGAGGAGAGGAGAACAGGGAGGATGAAGGAGAGAAGATGAGAAAATAAGAAGGATGAAGAAGGGAGGAAAGAAGAGAAGGACGAAGAGGAGTCGAGAGAAGAGAAGGACGAAGGAGGGAGGAGAGAAGAGAGGGATGTAGGACGGAGGAGAGAAGAGGAAGATGAAGAATGGAGGAAAGAAGAGAAGGACGAAGGAGGGAGGAGAGAAGAGAGGGATGAAGAAGGGAGGAGAGAAGAGAGGGATGAAGAAGGGAGGAGGGAAGAGAGGGATGAAGCAAAGGGAGGAGAGACGAGGAGGATGAAGGGGGGAGAAAGGGGAGGATGAAGAAGAGAAGAGAGAAGAGGATGATGAAGAAGGGAACAGAAGGGAGGGATGAAGAAGGGAGGAGAGAGGAATGAAGGGAGGAGACCTGAGGGAAGACGGCCGCCTGGTGGTGTTCGGTGTAGTTCCAGTTGGACAGGGACCTCAGCCTCCTGCTCTGGATGTCACTCAGCTCCAGCAGCGGCACCTGCCAGAGGAGGAGAAAGCAAGGGATTGAGGAAGGGAGGTGAGGAACGAGGGGTGGATATTGTGAGTGAAAGCCAAGGGGTTTCACAGTGTATTGAAAATCACTTTTAAGAAATGTTATGGCGTTCTTTAAAATACCTCAGAGTTCTGGGGTCCTTTGGTGAGGAAAGCCCTATCTGCTGGATTGAAGGATAATAATAGGCTGTCAAATAAAACAAATAAAATTCTGCGGCCGCACAACTTCCAGCTGGTTTTGGAAATATGAATATGAAATATGATGCAACCAATTACGAGAAATCTAAAACAAAAAGTAAAACAAGAAAAACATATTTTCTGGAGGAGATTTCATAGTAAATTTATTACTATTATATTCAAGCATTTGAGGTTAAAGTGGGTTGCTAAAGGGCACTTGATCCTCTCTCTCTCTTAGCACGGCCCTTAAAAACCACAGGGAACAGGATTTTGGATTCTGCACCTCTAATCCTCTGCTGCTGGTGGAGCTGCTTTTTGGCGTAGCCCAGTGGGTGGTCCCATGGGATGAAGAAGGGCGGCGGCGGCGGCGGCGGTGTGGCAGCAGAGTGGAGCAAGAGCGGCTCCGTGACGCTCGCTAGCACCCCCTGCTGGTCGAGGCCGGTCATCTGCATGCTCTCCAACACGCTGTGCTGGAAGACGCGCTCCACCTCCTGATACGACACGTCCTCTGGAGAGGTGAAGATATGAAGTGAGAAGCCTTTGAGTCCCTTATTCAACATTTATTATGAGTTTGAAATGGATGGTTTGACTAGTTAAGCTACGTAGTGTATACACAGTAGGTTATTGCAGAAATGTCTTGGAAGAAATATCCAGAAATATTCACGCACAAATTAACACTGCTCACTGTTTATAGATAAGGCCCTTTTATTATAGTAATTAGGTTCAGGATGGTTTGTCGTTTTAAAATTTTTAATGATTTCAGCAATCACTTATTTTTTTAAATAAATGTAATTAAATTAAATTAAATGTAATTAAATTAAATAACTTGGTGCCTGTAAAAAAAAGTATGAAAAACACTGGTGTAAAACAAAACATACATACGACCTCTACTGAATGTAATTTGCTGTGGTTAAGTCCCTGTAAAGTGAATACAGCAATTTGTTTATAAACACATTATAGATGTTCGAAAGTAATTACTGAAAACATGTGAAAAGTCTGTGAACGACGTAGTACTGAATTGTGGAGTTAGATCTTCACACTGTTTCTCACCATTTTGGTGGTCCGTATTTTTCGGGCACGGCTAAATGATGACTTGATGACGTAGAACGGTCATACCTGGCATGGACCCTCTCTTAACACTATATAAACACCAGGTCAGAATCGTCAGCGTCAGTGGTGAAATAAGCAAAGCCGACTGCCTGGAATTCAAGCTAAAATACCTGGAGTAAAAGGGATCTCCACTCCACTGTGCGTCCCGCCGGCCCCCACCGGAAGAAACATGATCTTGCACCGCTCCCCTTTTTAAACATGGAATTTACCTACTCCAATGTAAAAGTTTAACACAATTAAAGAGATTGGGCGTGGTTTCAGCATCTTCAGCGGACATGCCTCCAGCGTTTCAGAATAGCGGGAACAGCGGGTTATTTCTTTCACAATTGTGAAACCTAATTGTATATACTTGCGTTCTTATTTTTGCTTTACAGGGACTCTAATGTCTCTTTTCACCTTATTTTACCATGAATGCAATGCAGAATTCCCCTGACCCCCAACTTTTTATTGTACTACTATTGTACTATTGTAATACAAACAGAAACATCCTTTGACCCTGCAGTGGCAAAAAGTATTATAACGAAAAGTCGAGCGAAACACTGCGGTTGTGCTTCCCTCACCGTCGGCGCAGCAGCGGAGCAGCTGTTGTCTCTGCGCCATCCTGCGGTGGTCGCTGTTTCGCTGCAGAGCTGCAGAGTGGATCAGCTTCCACACTGGAGACAGCTGCATCATGGAGGACTCCACCGCCAGGGGGTCCAAACTCTGACACCTCTGCAGGACGCACGCCCACACACAACAGAGCAAACATTTAAACTAAATACCAGAGCAATTAGCTACGTATCCATCATTGGGTTGAGGACAATTTAACTGAATTATCTCCGAAAAATGTTATGCTACAATATTCAATGTAAATTTGCCAATCTTCTCAAATAGAAATGTTTTATTTCATTACTCTGTCACAGTGGCATAAAATGATGAAACTAAGACAATTTGAAATCTTAAAATGAGTCTGGAACATTTTAAACGAATTTAACATTTCCCCTTGTGCTATTTTATCAGTAATTCTGCTTGTGTCATTCTGTAAAGCCACAAAATACAAATATGGCACACCTATTCCAAAACTCCCGCAGTACAATGTATGTTTCAGTGTATACACACAACTATCGTATTACTCTGAACAAATGTACTACAAAAAAAATATGTAGTATTCCTGTGTGTGTGCGTGTGTGTGTGTGTGTGTCTGGTCTCACGCTGATCTGACGCAGTCGAAGTGCAATCTCGTTGTGATGTCTGAAAACCAGCGGCTGCTCATTTTCGGCGACGCTGAAACTCTCCTCTCCGCTAAACTTCTCCTGCAGCTTCTAATACAGCACGCCAACAAAATCAATCAATCAATGTTTGTGTATGTGTGTGTGTGTGTGTGTGTGTGTGTGTGTGTGTGTGTGTGTGTGTGTGTGTGTATGTGCGCACGCGTTTAGTGTCCTCATTAAACGGCTTAAATGTTCTTTTGAAATTGGAATGAGTTCTGATTTAAGTCTTCATAATCCCAATTAGTGTAGTTTTTTTTAAAGGTTCTTCCACAGTAGATGTCTCTACGAACCACCTTCACCTGATTTTGTGTGTTGTCATAATCTCAGAATTAATCTCAAAATTTAGTGTCTTTAAGGTTTAAATCCCTTAAAAAAATAAAAATCGTACTCTCGTCATAAGCAAATGAGAAAAACAGTCATAATTTTGTCTTTAAAGGTTTTTCTAATGACAATATAAACCACCAATGCTTGAGTTTGTTTTTACTGTACTTGTGAAGACTGGTCTCTGAACTGATTCTTTTTTGGTTTAGAAGTGAACCAGCAACAACTCTGACCTCACTTTGATACCAGTTGTATCGTGTGTGTGTGTGTGTGTGTGTGTGTGTGTGTGTGTGTGTGTGTGTGCATGCGTGCACCACACCTTCCTGTCCTGCTGGTTGTGGACCAACGTCAGCAGGGCCCCTATCATGCGCTGTCTCTCGTGGGGCGTGCGGAGCAGCGGCAGGGCACTGTGCAGCATGTAGCCGGCCAGGCCGCCGTCCATCCGAGGACCAGTCCCGCCCCCCATATCTGCGGGAGGTTGCCCCGCGGACAGCACCACCTGGAGACACACACACATATTTTCTTTTAATTATTACCAGCTTAGGGTTACTACAAATTAACATAATTTTGTTGTTGTTGTTGTTGATGTTGTTGAAATAATGTGGCTGCACCCGAAAACAATAAAAAATAAAAGGCCACTTCACAGTTATTAATTTAATTTAATTACATTTTAATTTATGTAAGTTATTGTTATTTAATTATGTTCAGTCAACAGGCATTTCTCAAGAAACATTTCGTAATTTTGTCACATTTTGTTTCTCAGGAAACATTTTGCTGCCAGCTGATCAGTATTGTGTTTTCCCACCTGCTCCTGTGTTTGATGGCCAAATAACACGTGTCCATATGTGTGAGAAAATTGTGATTGGTTGAGGCGACAATGGACGGGACAACAGGGAAAATCGACTCTTTTTCATTGGAAGACTTTTAGCCATATTTAGTTCATCAACAGATAAATGTTTGTGGTATTTATTCATCCATTCATTCATTCATTCATTCATTCATTCATTTATTTATTTGTTTGTTTTTTTAATATATTAAATATACTGTAGAGTTTCTTGCTAACTTGCTTATCTTATACAAATGACCAATCTACATTGATCTGACGGTACCTGGGGGCCTCCAGTTGCATAGGCCTGCTGTAGCCAATTTCAAACACGTGCTTTTTCAAGCACTATCAGTTGACAAGGACTCACACACACACACACACACACACACACACACACACACACACACACACACACACACACACACACACACACACACACACACACCTGCTCCAGCATGCAGTGCAGGATGAGGGGCACGGAGCAGACCTCGGGGGGCATCTGGTCCAGCAGTTTGTTGTAGTGACGGCAGTCCACGTCATCAGTGAGAGTGGGCTCTGTAAAAATAACAGAAAGAGACTCTCCAGTGGAGAATCTGGATACTAACTCTGTGTACTATACTTTACTATACTATAATATACTATAATATACTATATTATATTATACTATACTATACTATAATTTAATATAATAAAATATAACACACACCCTGACCTACCTGCCCTGTCTACTTGCCTGCCTACCCGACCTGCCGTGCCTGCCATCCTCTTCCCCCCTTGATCCCTTAAACAAACCCCTGTTCATATTCACCACTATTCCTGTCTCTGTGTCTTGTGCTTGGGTTCACTAATCTCCATAACATAGCCATAACAGTACGATCTGGCCAACCGGGAGCCCAGCAGACACAGAGGCTTTCCGCCAAGCCCTCTCCAAACAAGGCATCCTTCCCCGAAGCTATGTCGCAAATCAGCGGCAGAACTGCTTTACAGTATTATTTACGGCAATGTTTTATTTTAAGCAAAAATTTGTGAAAAACTGTCATACCAGAAGAAGAGGAACGTTGAGGTGATTTAATTTGTTTCAACAGGGTCGACAGGGTGAGCAGTTTAAAGTACATGGGCTATACACACAGACACTCTGGTGAGAAAGGCGAGGCAGTATCTTCCACCTATCCACCTCAGGCAGCTGAAGAAATTCAGGGTCTCGGTGAGTCCTTCTACTCTGGAGCAGTGGAGAGCATCCTGACAGGCAACACCACTGCCTGGTTTTGGAACTGTACTGCTCAGGACAGGCGGGCCCTGCAGAGGGTGGTGTGCTCAGCCCAACGTTCCACTGGAACTACCCTTCCCTCCCTGCAGGACTTATACACCAGGAGGTGTAGTAGCAGAGCCCGCAGGATCAAGAAGGATCCTCATCACCCCAACAACGGACTGTTCCAGCTGCTGGGGTCGAGCAAGCGCCTCCACAGCCACACAGCGAGGCCAGAGAGACTGAGATAGAGTTTCTTCCCGCAAGCCATTAGAACTGTCCACGCTGAACTCACCAAGGGTCCTCACTGAGACACTCACATAGGCCCCACTACCTTACTGTACTGTATGTAGCATACTGTACTGAAAGTTACTGTATCACTGTACTAGGTTATAGCATACTGTGCTGTATTGCTGTTCTGTTCGATGTTACTGTATTGCTGTGCCGTACCATACCTCCACACACACTACCTCACTTTAGTCACATACCACTTTACTGCACATATCTGTATTTACAAATAGCCTTTCCCATATATATAACTCTATTCCCTTAACTTCTATTTTGTACCCCCACTCTGTATTACCTTTTTAAGTCCTATTTTATTTTATTTTATTTTATTTTATGTTTTAGGAATCAGTTTGTTTCAGTTAGTTAGTAAGGTAGAAATTAGGTTAACTATTATGTTTAGAACTTATTGTGCATAACCTCCGGGTGCGTTGCGAAGACATTTCACGGCATGTATGGATGAACGTATGTACATGTATGACATACATCATCATATACGGTATATATCAAGATTCAAGGTTTTTCTTGAATAAACCTCTTGAATCTTGAATCTTGAATCTTGAATCAGGAGTGGGCTGCTTTGTGACATCATGAACAACTGTTATATATGTCCGAGTTCTTTCTCTGGGTACTCATTCGCATTTGGAGGGTCGCACTGTTTAGACCGCATAGTGGTTGCGCCGCAGGCCTCGCAACCAGGATACAACAGGCCGGGGGAGCCGAGGTGGCATTCGATGTAAACTAAAATAATTGTGCTGCATTTCAGTACACTACAGCACAGAAGAGTAGCAGTACACACACCCATAGCCACACCTACACCCACACCCACACACACACACCCACACACACACACACACACACACACACACAACAGTTACCCTGGCCTAGAAGTGTGTTGTGGGGGTCATCGAGGTTGGATTTCCTTTTGGGTGGCTGAGTGGTGGGAGGCGGGGTGTGGTAGGATGCTGCAGAGCTGACGGGGCGCAGCGGCGCAGTGGGCGGCGGCTTGGGCAGGACGCTGGGGACTGCCAGCATCAGGACTCGGTTCTGGTAGTGGCAGTGCTGCCGACGCAGCTCCAGGCAGTCGTAGATGAGAAAGGCCAAGCCCTCGAACACGCGGGTGCCCAGCACCAACTGGCCGAAGGAGAGAGCACGCATGCACGCACACACACGCACGCGCGCACACACACACACCATATACAATTTAAATGTATCTAGAGTCCTAAAGGCTGTCATTAACTCAACACGTGTACAACATCAGCCAATTTCGCCATGATAATAAATGTTTTTTTAAATCATACTTTTTGTTAACTAACCTGTTGAATTTCAGAATGCCAAGTATGTGCATCTGATATTTGCACTTGTGTTTTATTTATCTTGATCGTTATCGTTGTTTCCCCCATACTATAACGTTCCACTTCAGTGCCAGTGGATAATCATAAAGCTATGGTGAAAATAGTTTGTTAGTGAGATTACAGATTACACCGTTAGGCTTTGGCTTTCCCGGTATTTTTCGTTTGAAAGTGCCCACACAAAGAAGGAAGTAAGAAAATCACGTGGAAACTGGTTGTCTCTGTCTCCTGAATGTCTCAGCCCCCTAAATGTGTCCCTTCAGTGTCTGATCCAGGACGCCCAGCTCACCATGGCCTCCGAGTCCCATAGGTTTAAGGGCAGAGTGACACCTGGGACGGTGTGGCAGAGTCGGGCCACATCCTGGAGCTTGGAGTACGGCGGACCGGAGTCCAGGATGTCCTCCAGAGCCTCCCAAAACTTCTCCAGATCCTTGGCTCCTAGAACACACACAGCTGAGCCGTCAACAAGTCTTCTCTGAACGCAAGTTGACACCCAGTGGTGGAAAAATAAGGTTTTTGTTAAAAAAATAGCTAAGATTTCATATACTATTGCCTGCATTCACACGTGGAAAGTCTCCTTCTGGCTCGTGCGGGCTTCCTTCGGGCATGCACGAGTCCCGCCGGGCCTCAGCGTTGGTGGAGAGACGCTGTGTGCACTTCGATTCCAATCGGATGACATTGGACACGTGCACCCCAACAGCATCCAGGGCCAACAAAAGCTGCGCCTGGTGAAAGCCCGTCAGCAGGAAGTAATGGTGAGGACCGTCGTGTGGCTCGTCATCTGTCACACACACAGACACACGTATATATGTTTATTCAGTCAAGTACATTTTGATAAACAAGGAATTCGTCGCAGTAAGGATTGGTACGTTGCGATACAGACAATTTGCAGATAAATGTAACCGTCTAAAAGAAAAACTAAATTGCAAAGTCTACAAAAAATTGATCTAAAATAGTCAATTCCAAAAACAGCCAATTAAAAAGCAGAGGATACATTTGATTAAAGGGCTATATCTGGGGCTAGGTGGTAGTAGGATTGCTAGTATAGTTGTGAGCTAAAAATATACACATAGATGGATATACTGTGTAGGACAAAGAAATATCTATATCTATATCTATATCTATACAATAATGTGGTGCCATTTCCCAATTATTACAGTGTCTACACTATTACAGTAGTATAACTACATTATAATTTACTGTATAGCACAGCACAATATATTGCACTAGAAAATGCAACCCCTGCTGGACTGCAGCAAATCCAGTCTTATGCCATTTTTAAAGGTGCTGTTTGAAAATGCTTCTAACCTTCGGCCTGGTGTGGGTCTAGGTCTTACCTATGAACATCGGCTGCTCCTCTCCCCTACGCCGCAGCTTGGTCTCCCTGTCCATGTCAGCCGCATCCGAGGTTGACCCGAGGCCTTTTCTCACCCTATCCTCCGACCCCTTGCCTACCCCCTTCTTTTTGGGCGCAGCGGCAAGAAGTGCTCTACCTTTCGCCCCGTCTTCAGCAGCCTTAAAGAATATTACATTAGTCCTCTATACCATCCCATTACTTTATATTACTGGGTGATTTGGAGTCTTTTGTCCAAAGCGAGGTATGACCACATTTGACATTAATAGTGAAACTGTACATCAAATTTTCAGTAAAGAAACAAGTTACAATAGAAGATTCAAAGTTAAAGGCCAATGCAGGTGGTGTCGAGCTCAGAATATGTAGGGTAACGGTCATTGTAGTAGAGTAGAGGTCAGTACATGTGGGAAAGAGGTCAGTGCAGGTGGAGCAGAGCTCAGTTCAGGTGGTGTGCAGGTCAGTACAGGTGGGGTAGAGCTCAGTATGGCTGGGGTACAGATCAATAAATAGACAAGACAAAATGGCGCCGCAGACGGCTGCCTTGGTATTGCGCTCTCTCGCACTTTCTGTGTTTTTGTTTATTTGTTTGGTTTCCAGCTCCTACACTCTGACCACATTCAGCAGAGAACAACTTTAAAACTCCAACTACCTACCGTTCAAACTTTTCCGCCGTTTTTCATTGAACCGGGTAAGTTTTACAGAGCTTTTAGTTGGAGGAGCAGAAGCTCTGTATGGAGCTCTGTATAAGCCCGCAGGAGCGCTTGTTAAGCTGAGACAGCGGGGATTTCGTACTGTGCTCCCCTCAATCCACCTGGCAAATGTCCGCTCTCTGGACAACAAGAAGGATGAATTACTGCTCCTCAACAGAACAAACACGGACTTTAGCAGATCTGCTGCCCTGCCCTTCACTGAATCCTGGCTTGGAGAACACATCCCAGACAGCTCCCTCCATCTACCGGGCTTTTTACTCCTCAGAGCGGACCGGGACACGGAACTAAGTGGAAAAGAACGGGGCGGCGGACTTTGCTTCTACATAAACCAAGTGAGGCGGGTCAAGGGGGCGTGGTCAAGCCACGCTGCAGACAGGCGGTGCAGGCTCCCATCCAGTGGCCGCTCAGCTGCTGCAGAACGGGCGAATCAATGGAGGTACTCTCATCCAATCCTAAACCGGGAAGTAATATAGAGTTTATTGTCGCAGGAAGTAATATAGAGTTTGTTGTCGCTGCAGTGAAGAACGGACCTAAGCGTGAATCTAACGAATGTTTTCATTATTCGCCTGCGAGCCTTTAAGTTGACCCTTTAGCCCATGTGCCGCATTTTGTTTGAACATTGAATAAATACATGCCAATCAGCGCTGATTTGCCTCCGCCTTCCTCCCCTCTCTCATTTCCTGGCCCTGGGCCAGGACACACCTCTACACCAAGTTTTGTGTACAGATGTCACAGTGTTGAAGAAATCATGCAGCCCCACTTTTCATTGACTGTAAGCCATTTTATTCACCGCGGGGAGTTCTCCTAATTTATGCTGGTTGATGCTTTACAACCCACCTCAGGCCTGTCACATGGAGAAAAAACACCGGCACTGTCTGCTCTTTGCTCTTGGGGACTTTAACAGAGCAAACCCCAGCCACGAACTGCCAAAATTCAGACAGCACATGAAATGTCCAACCAGAGATCAAAATACACGAGACCACTGCTACACAGTATTAAAGGACACCTATCGCTCTGTCCCCCGAGCAGCTTTGGGACTCTCCGATCACTGTCTGCTTCATCTTCTCCTGACTTACAGGCAGAAACTAAAATCTGCTAAGCCCGTCCTCAAGACTGTGAAGAAATGGACCAACGAGGCAAAGCTGGAGTTGCACTTTGATTGCACTGATTGGAGTCTTTTTGAGGCTGCTGCTACAGATCTGGACGAACCCACTGACACTGTGACATCGTACATCATTTTTTGTGAGGACATGCGCGTGCCGAGGCCTGCAGGAACTCACCAACAACAGGAAACCATCTCCTAACACTGTAGAGAACCTTCAACTGGATGACGACCTGAATGGGTTTTACTGCACATTAAATCGTTTGAGGGACTGGTGTTGGCCCACCTGAGGCCCCCTGCTGGACCCCCTGCAATTTGCCTACGGGGCATACAGGTCGGGGGATGATGCAGTCAACATGGGACTGCAATACATCCTGCAACACCTCGACTCGCCAGGGACATACGCAAGGGTCCTGTTTGTGGATTTCAGCCCGGTATTCAACACCATCGTCCCTGAAATTCTCCGCTCCAAACTCACCCAGCTCACTGTGCCAGCCCCTACCTGCCAGTGGATCACTCACTTCCTGAGAGACAGGAGGCAGGAGGTGAGGCTGGGGAAAACCACATCCAGCACCCGGATCATCAGCACTGACGCCCCCCAGGGTTGTGTGATCTCCCCTTTGCTCTTCTCCCTCTACAACAACCATCAGGAGACCCGTCTGTTGGACTCCTGACGTTTGCAGACGACACAAAAGTCATCGGCCTCATCTGGGACGGTGAAGAGTCTACATATAGACGGGAGGTTGAAGAGCTGGCCCTCTGGTGCGGCCTGAACAACCTGGAGCTGAACAAGCTTGAAAACTGTGCAGATGACAGCGGACAGTGGCTCAGGTGGAGCCCCCCAACCCTCACCATACTCAACAGCACTGTGTCTGCTGTGGAATCCTTCAGGTTTCTGGGATCCACAATCTCCCCCAAAGTCGACACCCAACATCGACAGTCGTCAAAAAGGCCCAGCAATGGATGTACTTCCTGCGCCAGCTTAGGAAGTTCAACCTGCCTCAGGAAACGCTGATCCACTTCTACCCTGCAATCACCCAGTCAGTCCTCTGCACCTCCATCGCTGTCCGGTTTGGTTCAGCCACCGATCAGGACAGGAACAGACTACAACCGATTGTCAGGGCTGCAGAGGAAACCATTGGTGCCTCCCATTCAGGGCTTTCATGTGCCAGAGTCAGGAAACGTGCGGGAACCATCACTGCAGACCCATCACACCCTGGAAACAACCTGCTCCAACTCCTCCCCTCTGGTAGGCGCTACAGAACACGGTGCGCCAAAACAACCAGACACAAGAACAGCTTCACTTCACAGCTTCAGACTGTCACTCTGATGAAAGCTTAATTTTCATTGTTTGTAGAAACCAAAACACGGTGTATATAATGTATATTGTATATACAGTATATGCATATTATGTCAAATCCACCTACCTCATGTACTGTATATAAAGTAACTTTGAATCATCCAATATTTATTCCAGCATCTTTGCACTCTGCACCATTGCCTTTCTGCTACAATTTCATTGTTGTTATTTTTGTGTGTATGTGTGTGTATGTATGTATGTATGTATGTATGTATTTATGTATGTTTATTTATATATATATATATATATATATATATATACGCTGTATATATGTCTATGTGTGCATATGTATGTCTGTGTATGTATGTATATATATAATTGTATAAATATCTACATCTGTATTTCACAGTTAAATGTTTAGCTTGTTGTCCTGGTTTCCGCTGTATGTCGAGTCCATGTTTGTACATTGAGTAAGGAAAAAAAACAGAGTCAAATTCTTTGTATGTATACATACGAATAAAGGCGAATAAAGCGGATTCTGTTTCTGATTCTGATACAGGTTAGGTAGAGGTCAGTGCAGGTAGGATAGAATTCAGTACAGGAGGGGAAGAGGTCAGTACAGGTGGGGCACAGGTCACTACAAGCAGGGTACAGGTCTGTACAGGCGAAACTGGGTAACCAAAACACACACACACACACACACACACACACACACACGCACACACACACACACACACACACACACACACACACACACACACTCACTTGTTCTGCTGCCCGTCTGCCTTGATCAATAGTTTTGATATGCAGCAGCTGGAACTTCACTAGTTTGGCCATCAGGTCACAAGGAATCTGCTGCTCTCCGTCCAGAAGCCCCTTGGCCACCTCTGTCACCTACAAACAAGAAACATAATCTTGGTTTCTCTTGCTTCTTAGTACATATTGATTTTGTGTTTTTTTATTACAACTTATCTTGTCGATCTTATCCATCCATCCTACCTCATAGTACATGGGTACATCTTTAGGCTTCTTGTTTTTGGGGTTCCCCATTTCATGGATCTGCCGGCAAATGGGTTTGGGGGGAAATTTCTCTCAACAAAATATATTTGAAGTGAAATATTTCTTTTTTAAATGCAGTGATGCTTGTTAATGTCAGATTTGCATTCTGGTTGGTTCTGAGGGTACCTTGGACAAGGTGGTGTCCCAGGTCACCACAGAGAAGAGTTTGCGCAGCGGTTGGCCCACGGCGAGCCCCAGGGCTATGAGCAGCTCCTCCTCCCGCAGACTCCCGCCCACCACCATGGAGACGCAGGCCGTCCATGATTTCTTGCCACAGTCAAAAATTTGCATGACCGCAAGGACAGAAAGCAATGTTTTAGCACCTACACACGATTTGGGCATTTGTAGCGCTCCCTACTGTTAAATTTGTACGTACTTTGGCACATAAGTTCCAATACCTCTATCTACCAAATATTCCCATTAAACCAAGGGTCAATAAATTATGGCCACACCCATTGTCAAGTTAAGGTAGGGTAATATTGACATATTGCTTATCTGATTGTAAACCTTTCGAATATTTTATAACACTTTTGTGATGTCTTTAGGTCCTGCACCGAGTGCCAAAACGAGATGTCTATAAAAATAAATCCTGCTTTGAAAGTAGTGGAGTGAAAGTCGAAAGCCTTGAATTAAACATCAAAACGGAACACACTTAAGTACCGATACCTGAAAAATGTACTTAGCTACTTGTACATTATAACTTTCCACAACCATATATACAAATATTATACATAAACTGTATACTGTAGGCTATATCACACACACACACACACACACACACACACACACACACACACACACACACACACACACACACACACACACACACACACACACACACACACACACACACACACACACACACACACACACACACACACACACACACAGTCATATCGCAACTCAGTCTCTTCATAGCTGATATAGTTCACTACTTGCTAAATTAAAAAAATCGATATCGTCTATATTATCTCTGTAGTGAGCACGGTCACTGAACTCGTAATTTAGCAGAAGAAAACAAAGTACAAAGTATGATTTGCCGGGTGAGAGCTCTACAGACCTCCTCAAAGTTTACGGTGGTCAGGCAGTTCTCCCATGTTTTAACCGGAGGCGGCGCTCCGGGAGCCGGCTCGGGTGGTTTGGTCGAGGCGGATTTCTTCGGTGCCATTTCCCAATTAAAATTTGAAGAGTCGACAGGCCTTTACCGACGCTATATAGTGGCACAGCCGCGACATCACAATGACCCTCGGTTGCCGAACCCCGTGTTTATGTGGTCTCGTTCCCCTCAGATGTTTACACGTGTTCCCATGGTGACGGGGTTCTCACGTTGCCAATGGTGGAAGAAGTACTCAGAACTCAGAACACCCAGACATAAAATTACTTTAGTGAAAAAAACTCCATAAAAAATACATATATATATATATATATATACGTATGTATATATATAAATATTAAATAGAAAGTACTAATATACATATATACATGTATATATGTATATTAGTACTTTCTATTTAATGCACTTACAAGTAAAAGTACTTTTCACATCCAGTGCCCTGATATGACAGTGACTACAACACGGTTTGCAGTGATTCACGAAGATTCCAATGATCCCAATTTACAAAAAATTGTATCGGTAGCGTCATAGCCATTTGCAAAGATATATTAATATAAATCCATGTTGTGATTTAAAAAAGAAAACAAATAAAGGAGAATAAAACATGTATTTGTTGCAGCACTTTAATATTTGAATACGAGATCGAATTGAAAACAGCCTTCTTATAGGTTTGAAAGGGTGTAATCAAAGAGCCAAAACTGCTTTAACTCCATATTAAAACACCCGCTGCGGCGCTCTCCGTTTTCAAGGACCCGAAGCATCGGCTCATTCGCCACCAACAGGAAGAAAGCTCGAAGAAGAAGAAGAAGATATACAGCATAAAGTCTAATAGGGTCCAGCCCTCTTGTTTTGATTGTTATTTTTCTCCTTGGTATTTTCGGGCTAAAAGTGTCAGTGTTAGAACCGGGAGGTCTCAGACTTCTTGTGCATCGCCGATACGCCAACGTTGGAATATCTGCGCTGGGTCCAGGCGACCTGATACAACATACAGCCTTTCTCTTTTGTGCTTTTTTAAAATAAATGCATTCTGTTCACATCTAACAATGTTGTTTTGTGTCCCTCCTTATTTTGCAGTATTCATGCCACGAACGGAGTTGAGCATGTTTTTGGTGGGGTTCCTTACTGATGTTATGTGAGCATGGGGAGAACATGCAAACCCCACACAGAAGGGCCCCTAATTGGGAAATAACCTGCCGGAGCACAGTGCCGAAGGCACCCCAGGTGGGAATTAAACTTCAGATCTTCTTGCGGTGAGGCAGCAGTGCACTGCACCGTGCCACCGTGCCCACAAGTGATGCTATGTTTTATAGGAACTCGGAAAACTGGAATTCGTATCTAACACGACTTACTTGGACCCTGTGTATTGCTGCCTGCAGCTACATTTATTAGGGGTCCAGCCCTGCAGTTTAGTGATCGGTCAACAATCGCAACCACACCAAGATAGCAGCAAATGCAGATGTAACGGACGTCAGAACTTTGTGGATGTCACGGATAAGACGAACCCACAGACAATCGGGATAAGATTTGTATTCGGTGAGTTCCAACAGAGCGTCCTTCAAGTTTGATCCGGATCAGCGGCTCAGTATTGTGGACGAAGTTTGTGATCAAAAATCGCATAGTACACTGTACGCAGATCACGTGATAGCGCTGCAGTCTAGTCACACACAGATAGTCGCAATTGGATTTTAACTAAAGGAATGTAAGATACAAACTCTAAACCATACAAAGTTGCAAACTTACAGGTAGAATTATATTATTATTCAACTTTAGGATGTTTGAAAAAAATGTAGTTAAAGTGTTACAAGAAGAAAATTTATTGAAACAAAAAAGAATAAATGCGCTGTACATACGATGTAAATATATGCACCCCCGGGGACAACTGACACGCAACAGAGTAAGACCTACGAAATAAAAACTCAATAACACCACTGTCAGAATTCATAAACATGTCAGAAATATCAATGTTTACAAACTTGCTGGATCACAGAATATATTCTGGTTACAATAACCATAGGAAATAATACATAGGAATACAATAATACATCATAATACAAGGAACATGAATTTGTTGTGTATGCATTTTGAAATATTTTCATTCTTTTTGTGTTTTTGGTGTAGCCCACTCTACAAACTATTTATTTCATTGTATATCCTCGACAAATGAAGTCAGTTAAACCACTTACCTGAGTTTATTTATTTAAAGGTTTAAAAAATAGATTATTATTCTGAAGGCAGTTTTCTGTTGATTAACCGACTACCCATATTATGTTATTTTTATACAAGAACATTTTGAATGTGTCCTCATTACAGAACAATGTATTAGAATGATCAAATACAGTAGATCACGTTACAGAGAGTAAGACCAAAGCCACATGATTCGAACACGCTTTATTGATTCTCACAGAAAATGTCATTTAAAAATAATTGCGATGACCAATATCGCAGATTTGTCTCAAACATTGAAATCAGTGTTCATACACAGGTAGGTATACAATTAATTTTGTTGTGTCAAAATTGTGGTCATATTCTGTTTTCTTCTTTCTAACATAAATAAAATAAATACATTAAATATAACAAACATTATAAAATATGAACTCTTAACAAAAAACTATTAAAATTCCATGAAAATGTAACCAATATAGAAATTGAGCAAGTATAATAAATCAATAAATAATGTTTCATAAAAAAAATAAATACAATAAATAAACGTTTGATGGAGGCCGCGCTACGTGGAAACTGCGAGCAGGTCCGCGCGACGCAGGTGCGCGAGGAGAGAAGCTC
The DNA here is from genome assembly GCF_960531495.2 of Zeus faber. NCBI lineage: Eukaryota > Metazoa > Chordata > Actinopteri > Zeiformes > Zeidae > Zeus > Zeus faber. The sequence goes on along the minus strand of NC_137202.1, from coordinate 11,506,577 downwards.
TGACGTCATCGCCAGCCGCATCGTTGACCGCCTGTAGGAGTGAGAGACACTTTAATCAAATCCCGTTTCCCCGAAATACCGCATACTTACCAAAATATGACATGTAACACACATAAATCTTTGTAAGGGGAAAGCAATCCTACGTCCTTCTACGCTGTAGGTTATGTGGTAATTAAACATACACAGTAGAAGGTAAATAAAACAACCACTAGAGGGCGCTCCAAGCGAAGGGAGTGCAGACACCTGGGCAGTGGGTGCGTTTCAGGAAATCTCAAAACTTTGGAATTTTGGTTAACTACATTCATCGAGGTTTTTTTTTTTATGGGAAAAGTCATTTAGGTAGTGAACTAACTAACTAACAGAATTGAGTGTTTCGGTACCTGTTCATCTTGTTTCCTCTTCAGGGCTTTGAGGTGGACTTTAATTCTCTTCATCAGTTTAGTGACCGATGCAGATGAAGACAAATCGAGTACTTTAACCTGGAAAACACACACACACACACACACACACACACACACACACACACACACACACACACACACACACACACACACACACACACACACACACACACACACACACACACACACACACGGTCACATCCCAACTCAGTCTCTACATAGTTCACTACTTGCTATATCTTGAAATCGATATTGTATAATCAATATTGAAATCTATACAGACTCTATGTAGAATTTGTCTATTTTCACCTTTTCCAACTTTGGAACCACCATACATTTCGGGTTAGTTGCACCCTTTGCGACCCATGCACATACATGGACTCTTTGCACTCAGTGAACATTGCTTCTTCAATTCTGATGTGCATTTAGCAGATGTGTAAAGTTCCATGTTCAGAAAGTCAAACACCCGCCATGTTTTTGTTCCACCCATGCACTGATCTAGTTCACTCATCAGTTGGACCCAGATCCACATGTTTGAGTGGAATAGGACTTTCTGACCCAGCGTTTTCCACCCCTGGCATTGAAAGTGATTTGAAGTGGCTATAAGTGGCTAAATGATTTGCAATTTTAAATACCCCCCCGCCCTCCCTCTCTCTTTCTTTCTCTCTGGTTGTACTCACACATTGCTGGAGCTCGGACACCTGTCTGTACAGGTCGTTGCTAAAAGCATCGATGGCGCTCTGCTCCCAGTTGCTGCTGTTGACCGTCCAGCTCGTGAAGACCTGCTGCACTTCCAGCAGAACCTCGCTGAGGAACAGCAGCTTCTCCTCCGCCTGTCGCCACAAGCACAAGATCAGGCACTATTAACAAAATCAACGCAGATAAGTAATAATGATTTGAGTATTATTGTTGACAAAAGCAAGTTTGCCTTACTGTCAGTTGGGAAGTTTGACTGTAGTGCTTGTCTGGGAAATGAGAGTGTTCAAGCGGAGATGTAGAGCTACCCTGGAGAGAGACAGATTGTCAGATTGTCTCCAGCTCACGCAGATGTGTATCATTTACAATATATGCACAAAATCATATAAGCATACATGTATATACATTTTAACATGACATATTACTTTATACTCACCATCTTCTGGAGTGTGCTCATTGTTCGATTGCTGAAAACATGGAACATGCTCTCTGATTGTCCACGCCCCTGCTGCTTACTCAGCCACGTGCATGTGGTCTTAGCCCGGATCAATAACGGCATCACCATCAGCATCATCAACATTATCATCGTCACTGGCTTGTTTGCTGGAAGCATTTTTCCTAATTATGCTGCAGTACTTCCAATTGTCCACGGCGTTTATGGTGGCGCTGTTGGCAGTAGTCTGGAGCAGGTGTCTTAAAAGAGCCGGTTTTGTGTATTTGTCTGGAATGCGAGTGAGAGTCTGTGTGTGTGTGTGTGTGTGTGTGTGTGTGTGATCTGAGCTGATCGGTTCTGTTCGGGTCGGTGTTCTGTTCACCTGGAAGCCGACTTTATATAGATGGAAAACCAAAACAGATCAAAAGCGAAATGAAATGGAATGGCGGGGAAACCCAGCCTGCTTTTCATACCTGGGCTTCACGATCCCCAGGTACGTTCAAACAATTAATATTCCCCAAACTGTTCTGTATTAATGATTTATCTTGTTGTGAATTGGTTACTGATCACAAATAATCTCCCGAAAACCAAAGTCAAATCTTCATGGTTTTCATGATCGAAGTTTGGCAAATCACTTAAAATTCCAATAAATATAGATAAGTCAACAAATAAATACATAAATAGACATGAGTAAAATAAAATTCAAATCATATATCTGAAAATATTCTTATCATTTTCTGGTCATTTAATATTTAAAGATAACATTATAGAACGACCCAATACAAAATGCAACAGCCAACGAAAATATTTCAAAAGCATATATTTTTTTAATGATACGGTTGAGTCTTGCTTCTGGTAGGACCTTCAGTGTTTGGTGTTGAGTCATTATGTTTACATTTCACTTCTTTTATAAAGCAAAAAGTAAAAATGCATTCCAACACGTTACGATATTCAGCCATCAATAAATATCCTCAAACTGCAGCATCCTCGGTGTGTGTGTGTGTGTGTGTGTGTGTGTGTGTGTGTGTGTGTGCGTGTGTGTGTGTGTGCGTGTGTGTGTGTGTGTGTGTGTGTGTGTGTGTGTGTGTGTGTGTGTGTGTACGTGCGTGCGTATCAGCTGCTGTGCAGAAGCAACGTGTGGTTTGCAGCTTGATTCTCATTTCACTTCTTTAAACCTCTGCTTCAGACTGGTTAACGTGGTTAGACTTGTACACTTTGCTTTTTCTGGTTGTGTCGAAAGGCCTCCCAGCGGCTTGACGTAGACTCTGACACCCTGGGGGGTAAAGGAAAACTGCGGTATTACAACCGAACCTACCATTTTTTTTCCATCATTGGGAGTAAACCCGAAACCAGTGATTTGCACTGGATCGATTCTAATGAATTTGAAAAATTCTGATGACAATCCAAATGTTCAATTCCCAATAATTAACTCTCAAGAATCAAAAAATATTATTTAGGTTTATTGCAACAACATTTTCCACAACTTTTTCAGTTGTTTGGATATGATTGATGTGGTGATCGGCGTCATTCACTATAATCAATTGGCACACAGAGTATAGTCACAATAATTATTATTGCTTAATCATTATAGTTCATTAACTTATTTTATATTACAATAATCTATTTTATGGGAACATATTATGATAATATTTTACTATTTACCTGCTTTATTTGCACATAATGTAATAGAAGCAACTATAGAAGTAATTGTATTGATGCAGCTGATCACTCAAATAATAATACAACAGCTACGCTTTTATACATTAATATCTAGTTTATTATGATTATTATTCTTATTGGTAGTAGTGGTAGTAGCAGTAGTAGTAGTAGCATTATCATATTCCTTCTTAAGACTTATTTTTCAAATCATTCAATAAACTATACCAAACATCCACATATTTTTAGGAGTTTTTGCTGATTCTTTTTATCTCTGTGTTAGAACTGTGAAACACACGTCAGCTGTTTGGTTTGCAGTTCAATGTTTGTTTTTATTGATGGAAGTGGATTTTCACGGTTGGTATGAAGACGTTTAAAGAATATATGAAGTATAATTAAATGTAAGATAGTAAGTATAAATACAAATAAGTATTAATAGATTAAATATTTATTGACATGGAACATTCCGGTATGTATTATTTGTCATCATCATGAATTATGAATATATGTATGATTCCATGCAGCATAAAAAATATAATTATTACTATTGTTTTTATTTTAATATATGTTTTATTAATATTTCATTTATTTATGATTAGACAGTGCCTGCCTGTTTTTAATATCTGTGTTGCTTCCGTTCGTTTCCTATGTCCTGCAATCCAGTGTTGGTTGTTCTCCGCAGTGGGTCTAATTATTTGGATGGTTTTTTTTTCCATATTTCCTGAAATGTTGTACAAGGTGAGTCTTGGGTTTCAAGTTTCTTAAGTGGTATTATATTTATGCTGGGTCAATCTGGCTCTGATCCCATTCTGGGCTTCTCCCACATATCTTATCCGATTTTATTTTTGCAATATTACATAAACGCAATTCATTAAGATCAATACAGATGGTAATGTGGACAATGTCTCATTATATTATTATATCCTGTCTCCATCTCTGTGTGTTTGGTTATTCTGAATTAAATTTTCGAAAGTTCCTACTAATAACGAATTCATACTAATACTAATAGAGGTTAGAAAGAGCTTTCTACCCTCTATTTATGTTTAAAATATACTTTAAAGTGTCGTTTTTCTCTGTTCGGTAATGTCCTTTAGTTGTCGTGTCTAGAAAGTTGAAATTTATTACATTTCACTGAATATATGTATGAAAGTATGTATATGTATGTGACAAATAAAAATCTTGAATTATAAGGCAACATGTTTGCATTTAATGCTGGAGTGTTTTTTGTCTTGACACGGGTCAGGCAATAACTTAAGAATCAGAATAAGTCATTGGACAGAGTTTATTTACAAATTCACTCAATAGATCGGGCCCTCCATGATGTCTCGGTGCGTTCTTTACATTGAACTACTGTAAAACCTCTAAGAAAGGCTTGGTTGGAATTGAACGAGAATACACAGCAGTAATAACAAGCGGTTGCTCGAAAAACTGGCCAGAGAAATGTGTGAGACTTGGAATTCCTTAAAGCGGCTGTTGTTGGCAGTGCCGACATGTAGTCGTCCGAGTCTGATCCAGATCGGTCCATTATCGGGGAATCACTTGGTTAAAAAAAACTGTATTTTTATCATCGCCGCAACGTGAGCGCATGCGCAACTGACCACTCACACAGGTCACATGACAGCATTGCAGTCTAGTGATTGGTCAAAAAACGCGACCTCACCAGCATAGCGGCACGTGCAGATGTCACCGCCTTCAGAACTTTGTGGACGTCATGGATCCGACAAACGAAAAGACAATCTGAGTTCCATTTGTATTCGGGGGGGGTTCTAACATGACGTCATCTCAGAAGTGTGGAAGAAGTTTGTGATCAACAATCGCAACCTCACCAAAATGGTCCTACGCACAGCGCACATGTTCAAGTTGACTGAGCACACAGATCACGGCATAGCACTGCAGTCTAGTGACACACAGAAAGAGTCGTGATTGGACTTTAAATAAAGGAATGTAAGACACAAAATCTGAACCATACAAAGTTACAAACTGACAGGCATATTTTCTTTATTATTATTAAACTTTATTACGTTTGAAAACATTTAAGTAAAAGTGTCAGACATTGTTAATGCGCTTCTGAGGACAATTGACACACACCAGAGTAAGACAAACAAAATAAAAACACAATAACACCACTGTCGGAATTTATATACGTTCCAAAAATATCAATGTATAGAAACGTCCTGAATTATATATACTGGCCAAATTTACCATAATACATTTCATAATACAAGATGAATGTATTTGTTGTGTATATGTTTTAAAATATTTCCATTCTTTTTGTGTTTTTGGCGTAGCCCACTACAAACAATTGATTTCATTGTATATCCTCTACAAATGAAGTCAGTTAAACCACTCACCTTAGTTGATTCATTCATGGGTTTATACAATGAATTATAATTGTGATTGCAGTTTTCTGTTGGTTTGCAAAGTGCCATCAAATAATTATGTTCCCCAAAATGGATTAATAATCGTGATAAAGAATCGTGGTCACAATATTGACTAAGTAATCGTGATTATCATTTCAGCCATAATCATGCAAGCCTACTTCGGAAGGATAACCGCCGTTAGTTGTGGCAAAGCAAACCCACCCACATCCGATTGGATGGAATCCACCACCGCCCGATCATAGAATTACACTGTAACCAGGCCGGAAGTAATGAACTTCTGCGGTCACAAAACACACTGCAACACAAAGCCAGAGCAAACTTGTCCATTAAACTTCAACGATGGAACGACTACCATGGCCCCTGTGTTTTGCTGCCTGCAGCTTTATGTATTATGTTATTTTCATACAAGAACATTTCGAATGTGTCCTCAATACAGGACAATGTATTAGAATGATCAAATACAGTAGATCACGTTACAGAGAGTAAGAACAAAGTCACATGATTCGAACACGCTTTATTGATTCTCACAGAAAATGTCATTTAAAAATAATTGCGGGGACCAAAATCGCAGATTATAAGTCTCATACACTGATATCTGTGTTCATACATAAATAGGTATCAAATGTATACAATTCATTTTGTGGCGTCAAAATTGTGGTCATATTCTGTTTTCTTCTTTCTAACATAAATAAAATAAATACATTAAATATAACAAACATTATAAAATATGAACTCTTAACAAAAAACTATTAACATTCTATGAAAATGTAACCAATATAGAAATTGAGCAAGTATAATAAATCAATAAATAATGTTTCATAAAAAAAATAAATACAATAAATAAACGTTTGATGGAGGCCGCGCTACGTGGAAACTGCGAGCAGGTCCGCGCGACGCAGGTGCGCGAGGAGAGAAGCTCTGACGTCATCGCCAGCCGCAGCGTTGACCGCCTGTAGGAGTGAGAGACACTTTAATCAAATCCCGTTTCCCCTAAATACCGCATACTTACCAAAATATGACATGTAACACACATAAATCTTTGTAAGGGGAAAGCAATCCTACGTCCTTCTACGCTGTAGGTTATGTGGTAATTAAACATACACAGTAGAAGGTAAATAAAACAACCACTAGAGGGCGCTCCAAGCGAAGGGAGTGCAGACACCTGGGCAGTGGGTGCGTTTCAGGAAATCTCAAAACTTTGGAATTTTGGTTAACTACATTCATCGAGGTTTTTTTTAATGGGAAAAGTCATTTAGGTAGTGAACTAACTAACTAACAGAATTGAGTGTTTCGGTACCTGTTCATCTTGTTTCCTCTTCAGGGCTTTGAGGTGGACTTTAATTCTCTTCATCAGTTTAGTGACCGATGCAGATGAAGACAAATCGAGTACTTTAACCTGGAAAACACACACACACACACACACACACACACTGTCACTGTCAGTCTCTACATGGTCCACTACTTGCTATATCTTGAAATCGATATTGTTCCCTATAATCAATATGACTCTATGTAGAATTTGTCTATTTTCACCTTTTCCAACTTTGGAACCACCATACATTTCGGCTTAGTTGCACCCTTTGCGACCCATGCACATACATGGACTCTTTGCACTCAGTGAACATTGCTTCTTCAATTCTGATGTGCATTTAGCAGATGTGTAAAGTTCCATGTTCAGAAAGTCAAACACCCGCCATGTTTTTGTTCCACCCATGCACTGATCTAGTTCACTCATCAGTTGGACCCAGATCCACATGTTTGAGTGGAATAGGACTTTCTGACCCAGCGTTTTCCACCCCTGGCATTGAAAGTGATTTGAAGTGGCTATAAGTGGCTAAATGATTTGCAATTTTAAATACCCCCCCCGCCCTCTCTCTCTCTCTCTTTCTTTCTCTCTGGTTGTACTCACACATTGCTGGAGCTCGGACACCTGTCTGTACAGGTCGTTGCTAAAAGCATCGATGGCGCTCTGCTCTCAGTTGCTGCTGTTGACCGTCCAGCTCGTGAAGACCTGCTGCACTTCCAGCAGAACCTCGCTGAGGAACAGCAGCTTCTCCTCCGCCTGTCGCCACAAGCACAAGATCAGGCACTATTAACAAAATCAACGCAGATAAATAATAATGACTTGAGTATTATTGTTGACAAAAGCAAGTTTCCCTTACTGTCAGTTGGGAAGTTTGACTGTAGTGCTTGTCTGGGAAATGAGAGTGTTCAAGCGGAGATGTAGAGTTACCCTGGAGAGAGACAGATTGTCAGATTGTCTCCAGCTCACGCAGATGTGTATCATTTACAATACATGCAGAAAATCATATAAGCATACATGTATATACATTTTAACATGACATATTACTTTATACTCACCATCTTCTGGAGTGTGCTCATTGTTCGATTGCTGAAAACATGGAACATGCTCTCTGATTGTCCACGCCCCTGCTGCTTACTCAGCCACGTGCATGTGGTCTTGGCCCGGATCAATAACGGCATCACCATCAGCATCATCAACATTATCATCATCACTGGCTTGTTTGCTGGAAGCATTTTTCCTAATTATGCTGCAGTACTTCCAATTGTCCACGGCGTTTATGGTGGCGCTGTTGGCAGTAGTCTGGAGCAGGTGTCTTAAAAGAGCCGGTTTTGTGTATTTGTCTGGAATGCGAGTGAGAGTCTGTGTGTGTGTGTGTGTGTGTGTGATCTGAGCTGATCTGTTCTGTTCGGGTCGGTGTTCTGTTCACCTGGAATCCGACTTTATATAGATGGAAAACCAAAACAGATCAAAAGCGAAATGAAATGGAATGGCGGGGAAACCCAGCCTGCTTTTCATACCTGGGCTTCACGATCCCCAGGTACGTGCATTATCGTCCAATTAATATTCCCCAAGATATTCTGTATTAATGATTTATCTTGTTGTGAATTGGTTACTGATCACAAATAATCTCCCGAAAACCAAAGGCAAATCTTCATGGTTTTCATGATCGAAGTTTAGCAAATCACTTAAAATTCCAATAAATATAGATAAATCAACAAATAAATACATAAATAGACGTGAGTAAAATAAAATTCTAATCATATATCTGAAAATATTCTTATCATTTTCTGGTAATTTAATATTTAAAGATAAAATTTTAGAACGACCCAATACAACATGCAACAGCCAACGAAAATATTTCAAAAGCATATATATTTTTAATGATACGGTTGAGTCTTGCTTCTGGTAGGACTTTCAGTGTTTGGTGTTGAGTCATTATGTCAACATTTCACTTCTTTTATAAAGCAAAAAGTAAAAATGCATTCCAACACGTTACGATATTCAGCCTTCAATAAATATCCTCAAACTGCAGCATCCTCGGTGTGTGTGTGTGTGGGGGGGGGGGGGGGTGGGTGTGTGGGTGTGTGTGTGTGTGCGTGTGTGTGTGTGTGTGTGTGTGTGTGTGTGTGTGGGTGGGTGTGGGTGTATGTGTGTGGGTGTGTGTGTGTGTGTGTGTGTACGTGCGTGCGTATCAGCTGCTGTGCAGAAGCAGCGTGTGGTTTGCAGCTTGATTCTCATTTCACTTCTTTAAACTTCTGCTTCAGACTGGTTAACGTGGTTAGACTTGTACACTTTGCTTTTTCTGGTTGTGTTGAAAGGCCTCCCAGCGGCTTGACGTAGACTCTGACACCCTGGGGGGTAAAGGAAAACTGCGGTATTACAACCGAACCTACCATTTTTTTCCCATCATTAGGAGTAAACCCGAAACCAGTGATTTGCATCGATTTGAATGAATTTGAAAAGTTCTGATGACAATCCCAATGTTCAATTCCCAATAATTAACTCTCAAGAATCAAAAAATATTATTTAGGTTTATTGCCACAACATCTTCCACAACTTTTTCAATTGTTTGGATATTATTGATGTGGTGATCGGCGTCATTCACTATAATCAATTGGCACACAGAGTACATTCACAATAATTATTATTGCTTAATCATTATAGTTCATTAACTTATTATATATTACAATAATCTATTTTAAAGGAACATATTATGATAATATTTTACTATTTACCTGCTTTATTTGCACATAATGTAATAGTAGCAACTATAGAAGTAATTGTATTGATGCAGCTGATCACTCAAATAATAATACAACAGTTAAACTTTTATACATTAGTATATAGTTTATTATGATTATTATTCTTTTTGGTAGTAGTAGTAGCAGTAGCAGTAGTAGCAATAGCATTATCATATTCTTCCTTAAGACTTATTTTTCAAATCATTCAATAAACTATACCAAACATCCACATATTTTTAGGAGTTTTTGCTGATTCTTTTTATCACTGTGTTAGAACTGTGAAACACACGTCAGCTGTTTGGTTTGCAGTTCAATGTTTGTTTTTATTGATGGAAGTGGATTTTCACGGTTGGTATGAAGACGTTTAAAGAATATATGAAGTATAATTAAATCTAAGACAGTAAGTATAAGTACAAATAAGTATTAATAGATTAAATTTTTATTGACATGGAACATTCCGGTATGTATTATTTGTCATCATCATGAATTATTAATATGTGTATGATTCCATGTAGCATAAAAAAATATAATTATTACTATTATTTTTATTTTAATATATTTTTTATTAATATTTCATTTATTTATTATTAGACAGTGCCTGCCTGTGTTTAATATCTGTGTTGCTTCCGTTCGTTTCCTTTGTCCTGCAATCCAGTGTTGGTTGTTCTCCGCAGTGGGTCTAATTATTTGGATGTTTTTTTTCTTCCATATTTCCTGAAATGTTGTACAAGGTGAGTCTTGGGTTTCAAGTTTCTTAAGTGGTATTATATTGATGCTGGGTCAATCTGGCTCTGAACCCAGTCTGGGCTTCTCCCACATATCTTATCCGATTTTATTTTTGCAATATTACAGAAACCCAATTTATTAAGATAAATACAGATGGTAATGTGGACAATGTCTCATTATATTATTATATCCTGTCTCCATCTCTGTGTGTTTGGTTATTCTGAATTAAATTTTCGAAAGTTCCTACTAATAACGAATTCATACTAATACTAGTAGAGGTTAGAAAGAGCTTTCTACCCTCTATTTAAGTTTAAAATATACTTTAAAGTGTCGTTTTTCTCTGTTCGGTAATGTCCTTTAGTTGTCGTGTCTAGAAAGTTGAAATTACAAGGCAACATGTTTGCATTTAATGTTGGAGTGTTTTTTTGTTTAGTGATTGGTCAAAAAACGCGACCTCACCAACATAGCGCCACGTGCAGATGTCACCGCCTTCAGAACTTTGTTGACGTAATGGATCAGACAAACGAAAAGACAATCTGAGTTCCATTTGTATTCGGGGGGGGGGGGGGGTTCTAACATGACGTCATCCAAGTTTGATCCAGATCCGCCATTCAGAAGTGTGGAAGAGGTTTGTGATCAACAATCGCAACCTCACCAAAATGGTCCTACGCACAGCGCACATGTTCAAGTTGACTGAGCACACAGATCACGGCATAGCACTGCAGTCTAGTGACACACAGAAAAAGTCGTGATTGGACTTTAAATAAAGGAATGTAACACAAAGCCAGAGCAAACTTGTCCATTAAACTTCAACGATGGAACGACTACCATGGCCCCTGTGTTTTGCTGCCTGCAGCTTTATGTATTATGTTATTTTCATACAAGAACATTTCGAATGTGTCCTCAATACAGGACAATGTATTAGAATGATCAAATACAGTGGATCACGTTACAGAGAGTAAGACCAAAGTCACATGATTCGAACACGCTTTATTGATTCTCACAGAAAATGTCATTTAAAAATAATTGCGGGGACCAAAATCGCAGATTATAAGTCTCATACACTGATATCTGTGTTCATACATAAATAGGTATCAAATGTATACAATTCATTTTGTTGTGTCAAAATTGTGGTCATATTCTGTTTTCTTCTTTATAACATAAATAAAATAAATACATTAAATATAACAAACATTATAAAATATGAACTCTTAACAAAAAACTATTAACATTCTATGAAAATGTAACCAATATAGAAATTGAGCAAGTATAATAAATCAATAAATAATGTTTCATAAAAAAAATAAATACAATAAATAAACGTTTGATGGAGGCCGCGCTACGTGGAAACTGCGAGCAGGTCCGCGCGACGCAGGTGCGCGAGGAGAGAAGCTCTGACGTCATCGCCAGCCGCAGCATTGACCGCCTGTAGGAGTGAGAGACACTTTAATCAAATCCCGTTTCCCCTAAATACCGCATACTTTCCAAAATATGACATGTAACACACATAAATCTTTGTAAGGGGAAAGCAATCCTACGTCCTTCTACGCTGTAGGTTATGTGGTAATTAAACATACACAGTAGAAGGTAAATAAAACAACCACTAGAGGGCGCTCCAAGCGAAGGGAGTGCAGACACCTGGGCAGTGGGTGCGTTTCAGGAAATCTCAAAACTTTGGAATTTTGGTTAACTACATTCATCGAGGTTTTTTTAATGGGAAAAGTCATTTAGGTAGTGAACTAACTACCAGAATTTAATGTTTCGGTACCTGTTCATCTTGTTTCCTCTTCAGGGCTTTGAGGTGGACTCTAATTCTCTTCATCAGTTTAGTGACCGATGCAGATGAAGACAAATCGAGTACTTTAACCTGGAAAACACACACGCACACACACACACACACACACACTGTCACTGTCAGTCTCTACATGGTCCACTACTT
>NC_137202.1:11310367-11490367 GCF_960531495.2 Zeus faber | reverse complement strand
TACAAGGCAACATGTTTGCATTTAATGTTGGAGTGTTTTTTTGTTTAGTGATTGGTCAAAAAACGCGACCTCACCAACATAGCGGCACGTGCAGATGTCACCGCCTTCAGAACTTTGTTGACGTCATGGATCAGACAAACGAAAAGACAATCTGAGTTCCATTTGTATTCGGGGGGGGTTCTAACATGACGTCATCCAAGTTTGATCCAGATCCGCCATTCAGAAGTGTGGAAGAAGTTTGTGATCAACAATCGCAACCTCACCAAAATGGTCCTACGCACAGCGCACATGTTCAAGTTGACTGAGCACACAGATCACGGCATAGCACTGCAGTCTAGTGACACACAGAAAGAGTCGTGATTGGACTTTAAATAAAGGAATGTAAGACACAAAATCTGAACCATACAAAGTTACAAACTGACAGGCATATTTTTTTCATTATTATTAAACTTTATTACGTTTGAAAACATTTAAGTAAAAGTGTCAGACGTTGTTAATGCGCTTCTGAGGACAATTGACACACACCAGAGTAAGACAAACGAAATAAAAACACAATAACACCACTGTCGGAATTTATATACGTTCCAAAAATATCAATGTATAGAAACGTCCTGAATTATATATACTGGCCAAATTTACCATAATACATTTCATAATACAAGATGAATGTATTTGTTGTGTATATGTTTTAAAATATTTCCATTCTTTTTGTGTTTTTGGCGTAGCCCACTACAAACAATTGATTTCATTGTATATCCTCTACAAATGAAGTCAGTTAAACCACTCACCTTAGTTGATTCATTCATGGGTTTATACAATGAATTATTATTGTGATTGCAGTTTTCTGTTGATTTGCAAAGTGCCATCAAATAATTATGTTCCCCAAAATGGATTAATAATCGTGATAAAGAATCGTGGTCACAATATTGACTAAGTAATCGTGATTATCATTTCAGCCATAATCATGCAAGCCTACTTCGGAAGGATAACCGCCGTTAGTTGTGGCAAAGCAAACCCACCCACATCCGATTGGATGGAATCCACCACCGCCCGATCATAGAATTACACTGTAACCAGGCCGGAAGTAATGAACTTCTGCGGTCACAAAACACACTGCAACACAAAGCCAGAGCAAACTTGTCCATTAAACTTCAACGATGGAACGACTACCATGGCCCCTGTGTTTTGCTGCCTGCAGCTTTATGTATTATGTTATTTTCATACGAGAACAATTTGAATGTGTCCTCATTACAGGACAATGTATTAGAATGATCAAATACAGTGGATCACGTTACAGAGAGTAAGACCAAAGTCACATAATTCGAACACGCTTTATTGATTCTCACAGAAAATGTCATATAAAAATAATTGCGACGACCAATATCGCAGATTTGTCTCGAACATTGAAATCAGTATTCATACACAGGTAGGTATAAAATGTATTTTGTTGTGTCAAAATTGTGGTCATATTCAGTTTTCTTCTTTCTAACATAAATAAAATAAATACATTAAATATAACAAACATTATAAAATATGAACTCTTAACAAAAAACTATTAAAATTCCATGAAAATGTAACCAATATAGAAATTGAGCAAGTATAATAAATCAATAAATAATGTTTGATAAAAAAAATAAATACAATAAATAAACGTTTGATGGAGGCCGCGCTACGTGGAAACTGCGAGCAGGTCCGCGCGACGCAGGTGCGCGAGGAGAGAAGCTCTGACGTCATCGCCAGCCGCAGCGTTGACCGCCTGTAGGAGTGAGAGACACTTTAATCAAATCCCGTTTCCCCTAAATACCGCATACTTTCCAAAATATGACATGTAACACACATAAATCTTTGTAAGGGGAAAGCAATCCTACGTCCTTCTACGCTGTAGGTTATGTGGTAATTAAACATACACAGTAGAAGGTAAATAAAACAACCACTAGAGGGCGCTCCAAGCGAAGGGAGTGCAGAGACCTGGGCAGTGGGTGCGTTTCAGGAAATCTCAAAACTTTGGAATTCTGGTTAACTACATTCATCGAGGTTTTATTTTTTATGGGAAAAGTCATTTAGGTAGTAAACTAACTAACAGAATTGAGTGTTTCGGTACCTGTTCATCTTGTTTCCTCTTCAGGGCTTTGAGGTGGACTTTAATTCTCTTCATCAGTTTAGTGACCGATGCAGATGAAGACAAATCGAGTACTTTAACCTGGAAAACACACACACACACACACACACACACACACACACACTGTCACTGTCAGTCTCTACATGGTACACTACTTGCTATATCTTGAAATCGATATTGTTCCCTATAATCAACATGACTCTATGTAGAATTTGTCTATTTTCACCTTTTCCAACTTTGGAACCACCATACATTTCGGGTTAGTTGCACCCTTTGCGACCCATGCACATACATGGACTCTCTGCACTCAGTGAACATTGCTTCTTCGATTCTGATGTGCATTTAGCAGATGTGTACAATTCCATGTTCAGAAAGTCAAACACCCGCCATGTTTTTCTTCCACCCATGCACTGATCCAGTTCACTCATCAGTTGGACCCAGATCCACATGTTTGAGTGGAATAGGACTTTCTGACCCAGCGTTTTCCACCCCTGGCATTGAAAGTGATTTGAAGTGGCTATAAGTGGCAAAATGATTTGCAATTTTAAATACCCCCCCGCCCTCTCTCTCTCTTTCTTCCTCTCTGGTTGTACTCACACATTGCTGGAGCTCGGACACCTGTCTGTACAGGTCGTTGCTAAAAGCATCGATGGCGCTCTGCTCCCAGTTGCTGCTGTTGACCGTCCAGCTCGTGAAGACCTGCTGCACTTCCAGCAGAACCTCGCTGAGGAACAGCAGCTTCTCCTCCGCCTGTCGCCACAAGCACAAGATCAGGCACTATTAACAAAATCAACGCAGATAAATAATAATGACTTGAATATTACTGTTGACAAAAGGAAGTTTGCCTTACTGTCAGCTCGGAAGTTTGACTGTAGTGCTTGTCTGGAAAATTAGAGTGTTCAAGCGGAGATGTAGAGTTACCCTGGTGAGAGACAGATTGTCAGATTGTCTCCAGCTCACGCAGATGTGTATCATTTACAATATATGCAGAAAATCATACAAGCATACATGTATATACATTTTAACATGACATATTACTTTATACTCACCATCTTCTGGAGTGTGCTCATTGTTCGATTGCTGAAAACATGGAACATGCTCTCTGATTGTCCACGCCCCTGCTGCTTACTCAGCCACGTGCATGTGGTCTTGGCCCGGATCAATAACGGCATCACCATCAGCATCATCAACATTATCATCATCACTGGCTTGTTTGCTGGAAGCATTTTTCCTAATTATGCTGCAGTACTTCCAATTGTCCACGGCGTTTATGGTGGCGCTGTTGGCAGTAGTCTGGAGCAGGTGTCTTAAAAGAGCCAGTTTTGTGTATTTGTCTGAATGCGAGTGAGAGAGTCTCTGTGTGTGTGTGTGTGTGTGTGTGTGTGATCTGAGCTGATCTGTTCTGTTCGGGTCGGTGTTCTGTTCACCTGGAATCCGACTTTATATAGATGGAAAACCAAAACAGATCAAAAGCGAAATGAAATGGAATGGCGGGGAAACCCAGCCTGCTTTTCATACCTGGGCTTCACGATCCCCAGGTACGTGCATTATCGTTCAATTAATATTCCCCAAGATATTCTGTTTTAATGATTTATCTTGTTGTGAATTGGTTACTGATCACAAATAATCTCCCGAAAACCAAAGTCAAATCTTCATGGTTTTCATGATCGAAGTTTAGCAAATCACTTAAAATTCCAATAAATATAGATAAATCAACAAATAAATACATAAATAGACATGAGTACAATAAAATTCAAATCATATATCTGAAAATATTCTTATCATTTTCTGGTAATTTAATATTTAAAGATAACATTTTAGAACGACCCAATACAACATGCAACAGCCAACGAAAATATTTCAAAAGCATATATTTTTTTAATGATACGGTTGAGTCTTGCTTCTGGTAGGACTTTCAGTGTTTGGTGTTGAGTCATTATGTTTACGTTTCACTTCTTTTATAAAGCAAAAAGTAAAAATGCATTCCAACACGTTACGATATTCAGCCATCAATAAATATCCTCAAACTGCAGCATCCTCGGTGTGTGTGTGCGTGTGTGTGTGGGGGGGTGTGTGTGGGTGTATGTGTGTGTGTGTGTGTGTGTGTGTGTGCGTGTGTGTGTGTGTGTGTGCGTGTGTGTGCGTGTGTGCGTGTGTGTGTGTGTGGGTGGGTGTGGGTGTATGTGTGTGTGTGTGTGGGGGGGTGTGTGTGGGTGTGTGTGTGTGTGTGTGTGTGTGTGTGCGTGTGTGTGTGTGTGTGTGTGTGTGTGTGTGTGTGTGTGTGTGTGCGTGTGTGCGTGTGTGTGTGTGTGGGTGGGTGTGGGTGTATGTGTGTGTGTGTGTGTGTGTGTGTGTGTGTGTGTGTGTGTGTGTGTGTGTGTGTGTGTGTACGTGCGTGCGTATCAGCTGCTGTGCAGAAGCAACGTGTGGTTTGCAGCTTGATTCTCATTTTACTTCTTTAAACCTCTGCTTCAGACTGGTTAACGTGGTTAGACTTGTATACTTTGCTTTTTCTGGTTGTGTCGAAAGGCCTCCCAGCGGCTTGACGTAGACTCTGACACCCTGGGGGGTAAAGGAAAACTGCGGTATTACAACCGAACCTACCATTTTTTTTCATCATTGGGAGTAAACCCGAAACCAGTGATTTGCACTGGATCGATTCTAATGAATTTGAAAAATTCTGATGACAATCCAAATGTTCAATTCCCAATAATTTACTCTCAAGAATCAAAAAATATTATTTAGGTTTATTGCAACAACATTTTCCACAACTTTTTCAGTTGTTTGGATATGATTGATGTGGTGATCGGCGTCATTCACTATAATCAATTGGCACACAGAGTATAGTCACAATAATTATTATTGCTTAATCATTATAATTCATTAACTTATTTTTTATTACAATAATCTATTTTATAGGAACATATTATGATAATATTTTACTATTTACCTGCTTTATTTGCACATAATGTAATAGAAGCAACTATAGAAGTAATTGTATTGATGCAGCTGATCACTCAAATAATAATACAACAGCTACGCTTTTATACATTAATATCTAGTTTATTATGATTATTATTCTTATTGGTAGTAGTGGTAGTAGCAGTAGTAGTAGTAGCATTATCATATTCCTTCTTAAGACATATTTTTCAAATCATTCAATAAACTATACCAAACATCCACATATTTTTAGGAGTTTTTGCTGATTCTTTTTATCTCTGTGTTAGAACTGTGAAACACACGTCAGCTGTTTGGTTTGCAGTTCAATGTTTGTTTTTATTGATGTAAGTGGATTTTCACGGTTGGTATGAAGACGTTTAAAGAATATATGAAGTATAATTAAATGTAAGATAGTAAGTATAAATACAAATAAGTATTAATAGATTAAATATCTATTGACATGGAACATTCCGGTATGTATTATTTGTCATCATCATGAATTATGAATATATGTATGATTCCATGCAGCATAAAAAATATAATTATTACTATTATTTTTATTTTAATATATGTTTTATTAATATTTCATTTATTTATTATTAGACAGTGCCTGCCTGTGTTTAATATCTGTGTTGCTTCCGTTCGTTTCCTTTGTCCTGCAATCCAGTGTTGGTTGTTCTCCGCAGTGGGTCTAATTATTTGGATGGTTTTTTTTTCCATATTTCCTGAAATGTTGTACAAGGTGAGTCTTGGGTTTCAAGTTTCTTAAGTGGTATTATATTGATGCTGGGTCAATCTGGCTCTGATCCCATTCTGGGCTTCTCCCACATATCTTATCCGATTTTATTTTTGCAATATTACATAAACGCAATTCATTAAGATCAATACAGATGGTAATGTGGACAATGTCTCATTATATTATTATATCCTGTCTCCATCTCTGTGTGTTTGGTTATTCTGAATTAAATTTTCGAAAGTTCCTACTAATAACGAATTCATACTAATACTAATAGAGGTTAGAAAGAGCTTTCTACCCTCTATTTATGTTTAAAATATACTTTAAAGTGTCGTTTTTCTCTGTTCGGTAATGTCCTTTAGTTGTCGTGTCTAGAAAGTTGAAATTTATTACATTTCACTGAATATATGTATGAAAGTATGTATATGTATGTGACAAATAAAAATCTTGAATTATAAGGCAACATGTTTGCATTTAATGCTGGAGTGTTTTTTGTCTTGACACGGGTCAGGCAATAACTTAAGAATCAGAATAAGTCATTGGACAGAGTTTATTTACAAATTAACTCAATAGATCGGGCCCTCCATTATGTCTCGGGGCGTCCTTTACATTGAACTACTGTAAAACCTCTAAGAAAGTCTTGGTTGGAATTGAACGAGAATACACAGCAGTAATAACAAGCGGTTGCTCGAAAAACTGGCCAGAGAAATGTGTGAGACTTGGAATTCCTTAAAGCGGCTGTTGTTGGCAGTGCCGACATGTAGTCGTCCGAGTCTGATCCAGATCGGTCCATTATCGGGGAATCACTTGGTTAAAAAAACATTTTTTTATCATCGCCGCAACGTGCTCGCATGCGCAACTGACCACTCACACAGGTCACATGACAGCATTGCAGTCTAGTGATTGGTCAAAAAACGCGACCTCACCAGCATTGCCGCACGTGCAGATGTCACCGCCTTCAGAACTTTGTTGACGTCATGGATCCGACAAACGAAAAGACAATCTGAGTTCCATTTGTATTCGGGGGGGGTTCTAACATGACGTCATCCAAGTTTGATCCAGATCCGCCATTCAGAAGTGTGGAAGAAGTTTGTGATCAACAATCGCAACCTCACCAAAATGGTCCTACGCACAGCGCACATGTTCAAGTTGACTGAGCACACAGATCACGGCATAGCACTGCAGTCTAGTGACACACAGAAAGAGTCGTGATTGGACTTTAAATAAAGGAATGTAAGACACAAAATCTGAACCATACAAAGTTACAAACTGACAGGCATATTTTTTTCATTATTATTAAACTTTATTACGTTTGAAAACATTTAAGTAAAAGTGTCAGACGTTGTTAATGCGCTTCTGAGGACAATTGACACACACCAGAGTAAGACATACGAAATAAAAACACAATAACACCACTGTCGGAATTTATATACGTTCCAGAAATATCAATGTATACAAACGTCCTGAATTATATATACTGGCCAAATTTACCATCATACATTTCATAATACAAGGTGAATGTATTTGTTGTGTATATGTTTTAAAATATTTCCATTCGTTTTGTGTTTTTGGCGTAGCCCACTACAAACAATTGATTTCATTGTATATCCTCTACAAATGAAGTCAGTTAAACCACTCACCTTAGTTGATTCATTCATGGGTTTATACAATGAATTATTATTGTGATTGCAGTTTTCTGTTGATTTGCAAAGTGCCATCAAATAATTATGTTCCCCAAAATGGATTAATAATCGTGATAAAGAATCGTGGTCACAATATTGACTAAGTAATCGTGATTATCATTTCAGCCATAATCATGCAAGCCTACTTCGGAAGGATAACCGCCGTTAGTTGTGGCAAAGCAAACCCACCCACATCCGATTGGATGGAATCCACCACCGCCCGATCATAGAATTACACTGTAACCAGGCCGGAAGTAATGAACTTCTGCGGTCACAAAACACACTGCAACACAAAGCCAGAGCAAACTCGTCCATTAAACTTCAACGATGGAACGACTACCATGGCCCCTGTGTTTTGCTGCCTGCAGCTTTATGTATTATGTTATTTTCATACAAGAACATTTTGAATGTGTCCTCATTACAGGACAATGTATTACAATGATCAAATACAGTAGATCACGTTACAGAGAGTAAGACCAAAGTCACATGATTCGAACACGCTTTATTGATTCTCACAAAAAATGTCATTTAAAAATAATTGCGACGACCAATATCGCAGATTTGTCTCAAGATTCAAAATGTTTTATTTGTCACATACATATACATACTTTCATACATATATGCAGTGAAATGTATTAAACATTGAAATCAGTATTCATACATAGGTAGGTATACAATTAATTCTGTTGTGTCAAAATTGTGGTCATATTCTGTTTTCCTCTTTCTAACATAAATAAAATAAATACATTAAATATAACAAACATTATAAAATATGAACTCTTAACAAAAAACAATTAAATTCCATGAAAATGTAACCAATATAGAAATTGAGCAAGTTTAATAAATCAATAAATAATGTTTCATAAAAAAAATAAATACAATAAATAAACGTTTGATGGAGGCCGCGCTACGTGGAAACTGCGAGCAGGTCCGCGCGACGCAGGTGCGCGAGGAGAGAAGTTCTGACGTCATCGCCAGCCGCAGCGTTGACCGCCTGTAGGAGTGAGAGACACTTTAATCAAATCCCGTTTCCCCTAAATACCGCATACTTTCCAAAATATGACATGTAACACACATAAATCTTTGTAAGGGGAAAGCAATCCTACGTCCTTCTACGCTGTAGGTTATGTGGTAATTAAACATACACAGTAGAAGGTAAATAAAACAACCACTAGAGGGCGCTCCAAGCGAAGGGAGTGCAGACACCTGGGCAGTGGGTGCGTTTCAGGAAATCTCATAACTTTGGAATTTTGGTTAACTACATTCATCGAGGTTTTTTTAATGGGAAAAGTCATTTAGGTAGTGAACTAACTACCAGAATTTAATGTTTCGGTACCTGTTCATCTTGTTTCCTCTTCAGGGCTTTGAGGTGGACTCTAATTCTCTTCATCAGTTTAGTGACCGATGCAGATGAAGACAAATCGAGTACTTTAACCTGGAAAACACACACACACACACACACACACACACACACACACACACACACACACACACACACACACACACACACACACACACACACACACACACACACACACACACACACACACACACACACACACACTGTCACATCCCAACTCAGTCTCTACATAGTTCACTACTTGCTATATCTTGAAATCGATATTGTTCCTTATAATCAATATTGAAATCTATACAGACTCTATGTAGAATTTGTTCATTTTCACCTTTTCCAACTTTGGAACCACCATACATTTCGGCTTAGTTGCACCCTTTGCGACCCATGCACATACATGGACTCTTTGCACTCAGTGAACATTGCTTCTTCAATTCTGATGTGCATTTAGCAGATGTGTAAAATTCCATGTTCAGAAAGTCAAACACCCGCCATGTTTTTGTTCCACCCATGCACTGATCTAGTTCACTCATCAGTTGGACCCAGATCCACATGTTTGAGTGGAATAGGACTTTCTGACCCAGCGTTTTCCACCCCTGGCATTGAAAGTGATTTGAAGTGGCTATAAGTGGCTAAATGATTTGCAATTTTAAATACCCCCCCGCCCTCTCTCCCTCTCTCTTTCTTTCTTTCTCTCTGGTTGTACTCACACATTGCTGGAGCTCGGACACCTGTCTGTACAGGTCGTTGCTAAAAGCATCGATGGCGCTCTGCTCCCAGTTGCTGCTGTTGACCGTCCAGCTCGTGAAGACCTGCTGCACTTCCAGCAGAACCTCGCTGAGGAACAGCAGCTTCTCCTCCGCCTGTCGCCACAAGCACAAGATCAGTCACTATTAACAAAATCAACGCAGATAAATAATAATGACTTGAGTATTATTGTTGACAAAAGCAAGTTTGCCTTACTGTCAGTTGGGAAGTTTGACTGTAGTGCTTGTCTGGGAAATGAGAGTGTTCAAGCGGAGATGTAGAGTTACCCTGGAGAGAGACAGATTGTCAGATTGTCTCCAGCTCACGCAGATGTGTATCATTTACAATATATGCAGAAAATCATATAAGCATACATGTATATACATTTTAACATGACATATTACTTTATACTCACCATCTTCTGGAGTGTGCTCATTGTTCGATTGCTGAAAACATGGAACATGCTCTCTGATTGTCCACGCCCCTGCTGCTTACTCAGCCACGTGCATGTGGTCTTGGCCCGGATCAATAACGGCATCACCATCAGCATCATCAACATTATCATCATCACTGGCTTGTTTGCTGGAAGCATTTTTCCTAATTATGCTGCAGTACTTCCAATTGTCCACGGCGTTTATGGTGGCGCTGTTGGCAGTAGTCTGGAGCAGGTGTCTTAAAAGAGCCGGTTTTGTGTATTTGTCTGGAATGCGAGTGAGAGTCTGTGTGTGTGTGTGTGTGTGTGTGTGTGTGATCTGAGCTGATCTGTTCTGTTCGGGTCAGTGTTCTGTTCACCTTGAAGCCGACTTTATATAGATGGAAAACCAAAACAGATCAAAAGCGAAATGAAATGGAATGGCGGGGAAACCCAGCCTGCTTTTCATACCTGGGCTTCACGATCCCCAGGTACGTGCATCATCGTTCAATTAATATTCCCCAAAATATTCTGTATTAATGATTTATCTTGTTGTGAAATGGGCACTGATCACAAATAATCTCCCGAAAACCACAGTCAAATCTTCATGGTTTTCATGATCGAAGTTTAGCAAATCACTTAAAATTCCAATAAATATAGATAAATCAACAAATAAATACATAAATAGACATGAGTAAAATAAAATTCAAATCATATATCTGAAAATATTCTCATCTTTTTCTGGTAATTTAATATTTAAAGATAAAATTTTAGAACGACCCAATTCAACATGCAACAGCCAACGGAAATATTTCAAAATCATATATTTTTTTAATGATACGGTTGAGTCTTGCTTCTGGTAGGACTTTCAGTGTTGGGTGTTGAGTCATTATGTTTACATTTCACTTCTTTTATAAAGCAAAAAGTAAAAATGCTCATCCTCAAACTGCAGCATCCTCGGTGTGTGTGTGTGTGTGTGTGTGTGTGTGTGCGTGTGTGTGTGTGTGTGTGTGTGTGTGTGTGTGTGCGTGTGTGCGCGTGAACGCGCGTGTGTGTGTGCGTGTGTGTGTGTGTGTGCGCGTGTGTGTGTGTGTGTGTGTGTGTGTGTGTGTATGTGTACGTGCGTGCGTATCAGCTGCTGTGCAGAAGCAACGTGTGGTTTGCAGCTTGATTCTCATTTCACTTCTTTAAACCTCTGCTTCAGACTGGTTAACGTGGTTAGACTTGTATACTTTGCTTTTTCTGGTTGTGTTGAAAGGCCTCCCAGCGGCTTGACGTAGACTCTGACACCCTGGGGGGTAAAGGAAAACTGCGGTATTACAACCGAACCTACCATTTTTTTTCCATCATTGGGAGTAAACCCGAAACCAGTGATTTGCACTGGATCGATTCTAATGAATTTGAAAAATTCTGATGACAATCCAAATGTTCAATTCCCAATAATTAACTCTCAAGAATCAAAAAATATTATTTAGGTTTATTGCAACAACATTTTCCACAACT
Source organism: Zeus faber (assembly GCF_960531495.2). Lineage (NCBI taxonomy): Eukaryota > Metazoa > Chordata > Actinopteri > Zeiformes > Zeidae > Zeus > Zeus faber. The sequence continues at coordinate 11,478,874 of NC_137202.1, read as the reverse complement.
TTTTCAGTTGTTTGGATATGATTGATGTGGTGATCGGCGTCATTCACTATAATCAATTGGCACACAGAGTATAGTCACAATAATTATTATTGCTTAATCATTATAGTTCATTAACTTATTTTATATTACAATAATCTATTTTATGGGAACATATTATGATAATATTTTACTATTTACCTGCTTTATTTGCACATAATGTAATAGAAGCAACTATAGAAGTAATTGTATTGATGCAGCTGATCACTCAAATAATAATACAACAGCTACGCTTTTATACATTAATATCTAGTTTATTATGATTATTATTCTTATTGGTAGTAGTGGTAGTAGCAGTAGTAGTAGTAGCATTATCATATTCCTTCTTAAGACTTATTTTTCAAATCATTCAATAAACTATACCAAACATCCACATATTTTTAGGAGTTTTTGCTGATTCTTTTTATCTCTGTGTTAGAACTGTGAAACACACGTCAGCTGTTTGGTTTGCAGTTCAATGTTTGTTTTTATTGATGGAAGTGGATTTTCACGGTTGGTATGAAGACGTTTAAAGAATATATGAAGTATAATTAAATGTAAGATAGTAAGTATAAATACAAATAAGTATTAATAGATTAAATATTTATTGACATGGAACATTCCGGTATGTATTATTTGTCATCATCATGAATTATGAATATATGTATGATTCCATGCAGCATAAAAAATATAATTATTACTATTGTTTTTATTTTAATATATGTTTTATTAATATTTCATTTATTTATGATTAGACAGTGCCTGCCTGTTTTTAATATCTGTGTTGCTTCCGTTCGTTTCCTATGTCCTGCAATCCAGTGTTGGTTGTTCTCCGCAGTGGGTCTAATTATTTGGATGGTTTTTTTTTCCATATTTCCTGAAATGTTGTACAAGGTGAGTCTTGGGTTTCAAGTTTCTTAAGTGGTATTATATTTATGCTGGGTCAATCTGGCTCTGATCCCATTCTGGGCTTCTCCCACATATCTTATCCGATTTTATTTTTGCAATATTACATAAACGCAATTCATTAAGATCAATACAGATGGTAATGTGGACAATGTCTCATTATATTATTATATCCTGTCTCCATCTCTGTGTGTTTGGTTATTCTGAATTAAATTTTCGAAAGTTCCTACTAATAACGAATTCATACTAATACTAATAGAGGTTAGAAAGAGCTTTCTACCCTCTATTTATGTTTAAAATATACTTTAAAGTGTCGTTTTTCTCTGTTCGGTAATGTCCTTTAGTTGTCGTGTCTAGAAAGTTGAAATTTATTACATTTCACTGAATATATGTATGAAAGTATGTATATGTATGTGACAAATAAAAATCTTGAATTATAAGGCAACATGTTTGCATTTAATGCTGGAGTGTTTTTTGTCTTGACACGGGTCAGGCAATAACTTAAGAATCAGAATAAGTCATTGGACAGAGTTTATTTACAAATTCACTCAATAGATCGGGCCCTCCATGATGTCTCGGTGCGTTCTTTACATTGAACTACTGTAAAACCTCTAAGAAAGGCTTGGTTGGAATTGAACGAGAATACACAGCAGTAATAACAAGCGGTTGCTCGAAAAACTGGCCAGAGAAATGTGTGAGACTTGGAATTCCTTAAAGCGGCTGTTGTTGGCAGTGCCGACATGTAGTCGTCCGAGTCTGATCCAGATCGGTCCATTATCGGGGAATCACTTGGTTAAAAAAAACTGTATTTTTATCATCGCCGCAACGTGAGCGCATGCGCAACTGACCACTCACACAGGTCACATGACAGCATTGCAGTCTAGTGATTGGTCAAAAAACGCGACCTCACCAGCATAGCGGCACGTGCAGATGTCACCGCCTTCAGAACTTTGTGGACGTCATGGATCCGACAAACGAAAAGACAATCTGAGTTCCATTTGTATTCGGGGGGGGTTCTAACATGACGTCATCTCAGAAGTGTGGAAGAAGTTTGTGATCAACAATCGCAACCTCACCAAAATGGTCCTACGCACAGCGCACATGTTCAAGTTGACTGAGCACACAGATCACGGCATAGCACTGCAGTCTAGTGACACACAGAAAGAGTCGTGATTGGACTTTAAATAAAGGAATGTAAGACACAAAATCTGAACCATACAAAGTTACAAACTGACAGGCATATTTTCTTTATTATTATTAAACTTTATTACGTTTGAAAACATTTAAGTAAAAGTGTCAGACATTGTTAATGCGCTTCTGAGGACAATTGACACACACCAGAGTAAGACAAACAAAATAAAAACACAATAACACCACTGTCGGAATTTATATACGTTCCAAAAATATCAATGTATAGAAACGTCCTGAATTATATATACTGGCCAAATTTACCATAATACATTTCATAATACAAGATGAATGTATTTGTTGTGTATATGTTTTAAAATATTTCCATTCTTTTTGTGTTTTTGGCGTAGCCCACTACAAACAATTGATTTCATTGTATATCCTCTACAAATGAAGTCAGTTAAACCACTCACCTTAGTTGATTCATTCATGGGTTTATACAATGAATTATAATTGTGATTGCAGTTTTCTGTTGGTTTGCAAAGTGCCATCAAATAATTATGTTCCCCAAAATGGATTAATAATCGTGATAAAGAATCGTGGTCACAATATTGACTAAGTAATCGTGATTATCATTTCAGCCATAATCATGCAAGCCTACTTCGGAAGGATAACCGCCGTTAGTTGTGGCAAAGCAAACCCACCCACATCCGATTGGATGGAATCCACCACCGCCCGATCATAGAATTACACTGTAACCAGGCCGGAAGTAATGAACTTCTGCGGTCACAAAACACACTGCAACACAAAGCCAGAGCAAACTTGTCCATTAAACTTCAACGATGGAACGACTACCATGGCCCCTGTGTTTTGCTGCCTGCAGCTTTATGTATTATGTTATTTTCATACAAGAACATTTCGAATGTGTCCTCAATACAGGACAATGTATTAGAATGATCAAATACAGTAGATCACGTTACAGAGAGTAAGAACAAAGTCACATGATTCGAACACGCTTTATTGATTCTCACAGAAAATGTCATTTAAAAATAATTGCGGGGACCAAAATCGCAGATTATAAGTCTCATACACTGATATCTGTGTTCATACATAAATAGGTATCAAATGTATACAATTCATTTTGTGGCGTCAAAATTGTGGTCATATTCTGTTTTCTTCTTTCTAACATAAATAAAATAAATACATTAAATATAACAAACATTATAAAATATGAACTCTTAACAAAAAACTATTAACATTCTATGAAAATGTAACCAATATAGAAATTGAGCAAGTATAATAAATCAATAAATAATGTTTCATAAAAAAAATAAATACAATAAATAAACGTTTGATGGAGGCCGCGCTACGTGGAAACTGCGAGCAGGTCCGCGCGACGCAGGTGCGCGAGGAGAGAAGCTCTGACGTCATCGCCAGCCGCAGCGTTGACCGCCTGTAGGAGTGAGAGACACTTTAATCAAATCCCGTTTCCCCTAAATACCGCATACTTACCAAAATATGACATGTAACACACATAAATCTTTGTAAGGGGAAAGCAATCCTACGTCCTTCTACGCTGTAGGTTATGTGGTAATTAAACATACACAGTAGAAGGTAAATAAAACAACCACTAGAGGGCGCTCCAAGCGAAGGGAGTGCAGACACCTGGGCAGTGGGTGCGTTTCAGGAAATCTCAAAACTTTGGAATTTTGGTTAACTACATTCATCGAGGTTTTTTTTAATGGGAAAAGTCATTTAGGTAGTGAACTAACTAACTAACAGAATTGAGTGTTTCGGTACCTGTTCATCTTGTTTCCTCTTCAGGGCTTTGAGGTGGACTTTAATTCTCTTCATCAGTTTAGTGACCGATGCAGATGAAGACAAATCGAGTACTTTAACCTGGAAAACACACACACACACACACACACACACACTGTCACTGTCAGTCTCTACATGGTCCACTACTTGCTATATCTTGAAATCGATATTGTTCCCTATAATCAATATGACTCTATGTAGAATTTGTCTATTTTCACCTTTTCCAACTTTGGAACCACCATACATTTCGGCTTAGTTGCACCCTTTGCGACCCATGCACATACATGGACTCTTTGCACTCAGTGAACATTGCTTCTTCAATTCTGATGTGCATTTAGCAGATGTGTAAAGTTCCATGTTCAGAAAGTCAAACACCCGCCATGTTTTTGTTCCACCCATGCACTGATCTAGTTCACTCATCAGTTGGACCCAGATCCACATGTTTGAGTGGAATAGGACTTTCTGACCCAGCGTTTTCCACCCCTGGCATTGAAAGTGATTTGAAGTGGCTATAAGTGGCTAAATGATTTGCAATTTTAAATACCCCCCCCGCCCTCTCTCTCTCTCTCTTTCTTTCTCTCTGGTTGTACTCACACATTGCTGGAGCTCGGACACCTGTCTGTACAGGTCGTTGCTAAAAGCATCGATGGCGCTCTGCTCCCAGTTGCTGCTGTTGACCGTCCAGCTCGTGAAGACCTGCTGCACTTCCAGCAGAACCTCGCTGAGGAACAGCAGCTTCTCCTCCGCCTGTCGCCACAAGCACAAGATCAGGCACTATTAACAAAATCAACGCAGATAAATAATAATGACTTGAGTATTATTGTTGACAAAAGCAAGTTTCCCTTACTGTCAGTTGGGAAGTTTGACTGTAGTGCTTGTCTGGGAAATGAGAGTGTTCAAGCGGAGATGTAGAGTTACCCTGGAGAGAGACAGATTGTCAGATTGTCTCCAGCTCACGCAGATGTGTATCATTTACAATACATGCAGAAAATCATATAAGCATACATGTATATACATTTTAACATGACATATTACTTTATACTCACCATCTTCTGGAGTGTGCTCATTGTTCGATTGCTGAAAACATGGAACATGCTCTCTGATTGTCCACGCCCCTGCTGCTTACTCAGCCACGTGCATGTGGTCTTGGCCCGGATCAATAACGGCATCACCATCAGCATCATCAACATTATCATCATCACTGGCTTGTTTGCTGGAAGCATTTTTCCTAATTATGCTGCAGTACTTCCAATTGTCCACGGCGTTTATGGTGGCGCTGTTGGCAGTAGTCTGGAGCAGGTGTCTTAAAAGAGCCGGTTTTGTGTATTTGTCTGGAATGCGAGTGAGAGTCTGTGTGTGTGTGTGTGTGTGTGTGATCTGAGCTGATCTGTTCTGTTCGGGTCGGTGTTCTGTTCACCTGGAATCCGACTTTATATAGATGGAAAACCAAAACAGATCAAAAGCGAAATGAAATGGAATGGCGGGGAAACCCAGCCTGCTTTTCATACCTGGGCTTCACGATCCCCAGGTACGTGCATTATCGTCCAATTAATATTCCCCAAGATATTCTGTATTAATGATTTATCTTGTTGTGAATTGGTTACTGATCACAAATAATCTCCCGAAAACCAAAGGCAAATCTTCATGGTTTTCATGATCGAAGTTTAGCAAATCACTTAAAATTCCAATAAATATAGATAAATCAACAAATAAATACATAAATAGACGTGAGTAAAATAAAATTCTAATCATATATCTGAAAATATTCTTATCATTTTCTGGTAATTTAATATTTAAAGATAAAATTTTAGAACGACCCAATACAACATGCAACAGCCAACGAAAATATTTCAAAAGCATATATATTTTTAATGATACGGTTGAGTCTTGCTTCTGGTAGGACTTTCAGTGTTTGGTGTTGAGTCATTATGTCAACATTTCACTTCTTTTATAAAGCAAAAAGTAAAAATGCATTCCAACACGTTACGATATTCAGCCTTCAATAAATATCCTCAAACTGCAGCATCCTCGGTGTGTGTGTGTGGGGGGGGGGGGGGGGGGTGGGTGTGTGGGTGTGTGTGTGTGTGCGTGTGTGTGTGTGTGTGTGTGTGTGTGTGTGTGTGGGTGGGTGTGGGTGTATGTGTGTGGGTGTGTGTGTGTGTGTGTGTGTACGTGCGTGCGTATCAGCTGCTGTGCAGAAGCAGCGTGTGGTTTGCAGCTTGATTCTCATTTCACTTCTTTAAACCTCTGCTTCAGACTGGTTAACGTGGTTAGACTTGTACACTTTGCTTTTTCTGGTTGTGTTGAAAGGCCTCCCAGCGGCTTGACGTAGACTCTGACACCCTGGGGGGTAAAGGAAAACTGCGGTATTACAACCGAACCTACCATTTTTTTCCCATCATTAGGAGTAAACCCGAAACCAGTGATTTGCATCGATTTGAATGAATTTGAAAAGTTCTGATGACAATCCCAATGTTCAATTCCCAATAATTAACTCTCAAGAATCAAAAAATATTATTTAGGTTTATTGCCACAACATCTTCCACAACTTTTTCAATTGTTTGGATATTATTGATGTGGTGATCGGCGTCATTCACTATAATCAATTGGCACACAGAGTACATTCACAATAATTATTATTGCTTAATCATTATAGTTCATTAACTTATTATATATTACAATAATCTATTTTAAAGGAACATATTATGATAATATTTTACTATTTACCTGCTTTATTTGCACATAATGTAATAGTAGCAACTATAGAAGTAATTGTATTGATGCAGCTGATCACTCAAATAATAATACAACAGTTAAACTTTTATACATTAGTATATAGTTTATTATGATTATTATTCTTTTTGGTAGTAGTAGTAGCAGTAGCAGTAGTAGCAATAGCATTATCATATTCTTCCTTAAGACTTATTTTTCAAATCATTCAATAAACTATACCAAACATCCACATATTTTTAGGAGTTTTTGCTGATTCTTTTTATCACTGTGTTAGAACTGTGAAACACACGTCAGCTGTTTGGTTTGCAGTTCAATGTTTGTTTTTATTGATGGAAGTGGATTTTCACGGTTGGTATGAAGACGTTTAAAGAATATATGAAGTATAATTAAATCTAAGACAGTAAGTATAAGTACAAATAAGTATTAATAGATTAAATTTTTATTGACATGGAACATTCCGGTATGTATTATTTGTCATCATCATGAATTATTAATATGTGTATGATTCCATGTAGCATAAAAAAATATAATTATTACTATTATTTTTATTTTAATATATTTTTTATTAATATTTCATTTATTTATTATTAGACAGTGCCTGCCTGTGTTTAATATCTGTGTTGCTTCCGTTCGTTTCCTTTGTCCTGCAATCCAGTGTTGGTTGTTCTCCGCAGTGGGTCTAATTATTTGGATGTTTTTTTTCTTCCATATTTCCTGAAATGTTGTACAAGGTGAGTCTTGGGTTTCAAGTTTCTTAAGTGGTATTATATTGATGCTGGGTCAATCTGGCTCTGAACCCAGTCTGGGCTTCTCCCACATATCTTATCCGATTTTATTTTTGCAATATTACAGAAACCCAATTTATTAAGATAAATACAGATGGTAATGTGGACAATGTCTCATTATATTATTATATCCTGTCTCCATCTCTGTGTGTTTGGTTATTCTGAATTAAATTTTCGAAAGTTCCTACTAATAACGAATTCATACTAATACTAGTAGAGGTTAGAAAGAGCTTTCTACCCTCTATTTAAGTTTAAAATATACTTTAAAGTGTCGTTTTTCTCTGTTCGGTAATGTCCTTTAGTTGTCGTGTCTAGAAAGTTGAAATTACAAGGCAACATGTTTGCATTTAATGTTGGAGTGTTTTTTTGTTTAGTGATTGGTCAAAAAACGCGACCTCACCAACATAGCGCCACGTGCAGATGTCACCGCCTTCAGAACTTTGTTGACGTAATGGATCAGACAAACGAAAAGACAATCTGAGTTCCATTTGTATTCGGGGGGGGGGGGGTTCTAACATGACGTCATCCAAGTTTGATCCAGATCCGCCATTCAGAAGTGTGGAAGAGGTTTGTGATCAACAATCGCAACCTCACCAAAATGGTCCTACGCACAGCGCACATGTTCAAGTTGACTGAGCACACAGATCACGGCATAGCACTGCAGTCTAGTGACACACAGAAAAAGTCGTGATTGGACTTTAAATAAAGGAATGTAACACAAAGCCAGAGCAAACTTGTCCATTAAACTTCAACGATGGAACGACTACCATGGCCCCTGTGTTTTGCTGCCTGCAGCTTTATGTATTATGTTATTTTCATACAAGAACATTTCGAATGTGTCCTCAATACAGGACAATGTATTAGAATGATCAAATACAGTGGATCACGTTACAGAGAGTAAGACCAAAGTCACATGATTCGAACACGCTTTATTGATTCTCACAGAAAATGTCATTTAAAAATAATTGCGGGGACCAAAATCGCAGATTATAAGTCTCATACACTGATATCTGTGTTCATACATAAATAGGTATCAAATGTATACAATTCATTTTGTTGTGTCAAAATTGTGGTCATATTCTGTTTTCTTCTTTATAACATAAATAAAATAAATACATTAAATATAACAAACATTATAAAATATGAACTCTTAACAAAAAACTATTAACATTCTATGAAAATGTAACCAATATAGAAATTGAGCAAGTATAATAAATCAATAAATAATGTTTCATAAAAAAAATAAATACAATAAATAAACGTTTGATGGAGGCCGCGCTACGTGGAAACTGCGAGCAGGTCCGCGCGACGCAGGTGCGCGAGGAGAGAAGCTCTGACGTCATCGCCAGCCGCAGCATTGACCGCCTGTAGGAGTGAGAGACACTTTAATCAAATCCCGTTTCCCCTAAATACCGCATACTTTCCAAAATATGACATGTAACACACATAAATCTTTGTAAGGGGAAAGCAATCCTACGTCCTTCTACGCTGTAGGTTATGTGGTAATTAAACATACACAGTAGAAGGTAAATAAAACAACCACTAGAGGGCGCTCCAAGCGAAGGGAGTGCAGACACCTGGGCAGTGGGTGCGTTTCAGGAAATCTCAAAACTTTGGAATTTTGGTTAACTACATTCATCGAGGTTTTTTTAATGGGAAAAGTCATTTAGGTAGTGAACTAACTACCAGAATTTAATGTTTCGGTACCTGTTCATCTTGTTTCCTCTTCAGGGCTTTGAGGTGGACTCTAATTCTCTTCATCAGTTTAGTGACCGATGCAGATGAAGACAAATCGAGTACTTTAACCTGGAAAACACACACGCACACACACACACACACACACACTGTCACTGTCAGTCTCTACATGGTCCACTACTTGCTATATCTTGAAATCGATATTGTTCCCTATAATCAATATGACTCTATGTAGAATTTGTCTATTTTCACCTTTTCCAACTTTGGAACCACCATACATTTCGGGTTAGTTGCACCCTTTGCGACCCATGCACATACATGGACTCTTTGCACTCAGTGAACATTGCTTCTTCAATTCTGATGTGCATTTAGCAGATGTGTACAATTCCATGTTCAGAAAGTCAAATACCCGCCATGTTTTTGTTCCACCCATGCACTGATCTAGTTCACTCATCAGTTGGACCCAGATCCACATGTTTGAGTGGAATAGGACTTTCTGACCCAGCGTTTTCCACCCCTGGCATTGAAAGTGATTTGAAGTGGCTATAAGTGGCTGAATGGTTTGCAATTTTAAATACCCCCCCGCCCTCTCTCTCTCTTTCTTCCTCTCTGGTTGTACTCACACATTGCTGGAGCTCGGACACCTGTCTGTACAGGTCGTTGCTAAAAGCATCGATGGCGCTCTGCTCCCAGTTGCTGCTGTTGACCGTCCAGCTCGTGAAGACCTGCTGCACTTCCAGCAGAACCTCGCTGAGGAACAGCAGCTTCTCCTCCGCCTGTCGCCACAAGCACAAGATCAGGCACTATTAACAAAATCAACGCAGATAAATAATAATGACTTGAATATTAATGTTGACAAAAGGAAGTTTGCCTTACTGTCAGCTCGGAAGTTTGACTGTAGTGCTTGTCTGGAAAATGAGAGTGTTCAAGCGGAGATGTAGAGTTACCCTGGAGAGAGACAGATTGTCAGATTGTCTCCAGCTCACGCAGATGTGTATCATTTACAATATATGCAGGAAATCATATAAGCATACATGTATATACATTTTAACATGACATATTACTTTATACTCACCATCTTCTGGAGTGTGCTCATTGTTCGATTGCTGAAAACATGGAACATGCTCTCTGATTGTCCACGCCCCTGCTGCTTACTCAGCCACGTGCATGCGGTCTTGGCCCGGATCAATAACGGCATCACCATCAGCATCATCAACATTATCATCATCACTGGCTTGTTTGCTGGAAGCATTTTTCCTAATTATGCTGCAGTACTTCCAATTGTCCACGGCGTTTATGGTGGCGCTGTTGGCAGTAGTCTGGAGCAGGTGTCTTAAAAGAGCCGGTTTTGTGTATTTGTCTGGAATGCGAGTGAGAGTCTGTGTGTGTGTGTGTGTGTGTGTGTGATCTGAGCTGATCTGTTCTGTTCGGGTCGGTGTTCTGTTCACCTTGAAGCCGACTTTATATAGATGGAAAACCAAAACAGATCAAAAGCGAAATGAAATGGAATGGCGGGGAAACCCAGCCTGCTTTTCATACCTGGGCTTCACGATCCCCAGGTACGTGCATCATCGTTCAATTAATATTCCCCAAAATATTCTGTATTAATGACTTATCTTGTTGTGAAATGGGCACTGATCACAAATAATCTCCCGAAAACCAAAGTCAAATCTTCATGGTTTTCATGATCGAAGTTTAGCAAATCACTTAAAATTCCAATAAATATAGATAAATCAACAAATAAATACATAAATAGACATGAGTAAAATAAAATTCTAATCATATATCTGAAAATATTCTCATCTTTTTCTGGTAATTTAATATTTAAAGATAAAATTTTAGAACGACCCAATTACATGCAACAGCCAACGGAAATATTTCAAAATCATATATTTTTTTAATGATACGGTTGAGTCTTGCTTCTGGTAGGACTTTCAGTGTTTGGTGTTGAGTCATTATGTTAACATTTCACTTCTTTTATAAAGCAAAAAATAAAAATGCATTCCAACACGTTACGATATTCAGCCTTCAATAAATATCCTCAAACTGCAGCATCCTCGGTGTGTGTGTGTGTGTGTGTGTGTGTGTGTGTGTGCGTGTGTGTGTGCGTGTGTGTGCGTGTGTGTGCGTGTGTGCGCGCGTGTGCGTGCGTGTGTGTGCGTGTGTGTGCGTGTGCGCGCGCGTGTGTGTGTGTGTGTGTGTGTGTGTGTGTGTATGTGTACGTGCGTGCGTATCAGCTGCTGTGCAGAAGCAACGTGTGGTTTGCAGCTTGATTCTCATTTCACTTCTTTAAACCTCTGCTTCAGACTGGTTAACGTGGTTAGACTTGTATACTTTGCTTTTTCTGGTTGTGTCGAAAGGCCTCCCAGCGGCTTGACGTAGACTCTGACACCCTGGAGGGTAAAGGAAAACTGCGGTATTACAACCGAACCTACCATTTTTTTTCCATCATTGGGAGTAAACCCGAAACCAGTGATTTGTACTGGATCGATTCTAATGAATTTGAAAAATTCTGATGACAATCCCAATGTTCAATTCCCAATAATTAACTCTCAAGAATCAAAAAATATTATTTAGATTTATTGCCACAACATTTTCCACAACTTTTTCAGTTGTTTGGATATTATTGATGTGGTGATCGGCGTCATTCACTATAATCAATTGGCACACAGAGTAACGTCACAATAATTATTATTGCTTAATCATTATATTTCATTAACTTATTTTATATTACAATAATCAATTTTAAAGGAACATATTATGATAATATTTTACTATTTACCTGCTTAATTTGCACATAATGTAATAGAAGCAACTATAGAAGTAATTGTATTGATGCAGCTGATCACTCAAATAATAATACAACAGCTACGCTTTTATACATTAGTATATAGTTTATTATGATTATTCTTCTTTTTGGTAGTAGTAGTAGCAGTAGCAGTAGTAGCAATAGCATTATCATATTCTTCCTTAAGACTTATTTTTCAAATCATTCAATAAACTATACCAAACATCCACATATTTTTAGGAGTTTTTGCTGATTCTTTTTATCACTGTGTTAGAACTGTGAAACACACGTCAGCTGTTTGGTTTGCAGTTCAATGTTTGTTTTTATTGATGGAAGTTGATTTTCACGGTTGGTATGAAGACGTTTGAAAGAATATATGAAGTATAATTAAATCTAAGATAGTAAGTATAAGTACAAATAAGTATTAATAGATTAAATATTTATTGACATGGAACATTCCGGTATGTATTATTTGTCATCATCATGAATTATTAATATGTGTATGATTCCATGTAGCATAAAAAAATATAATTATTACTATTATTTTTATTTTAATATATTTTTTATTAATATTTCATTTATTTATGATTAGACAGTGCCTGCCTGTTTGTAATATCTGTGTTGCTTCCGTTCGTTTCCTTTGTCCTGCAATCCAGTGTTGGTTGTTCTCCGCAGTGGGTCTAATTATTTGGATGTTTTTTTTCTTCCATATTTCCTGAAATGTTGTACAAGGTGAGTCTTGGGTTTCAAGTTTCTTAAGTGGTATTATATTGATGCTGGGTCAATCTGGCTCTGAACCCATTCTGGGCTTCTCCCACATATCTTATCCGATTTTATTTTTGCAATATTACAGAAACCCAATTTATTAAGATAAATACAGATGGTAATGTGGACAATGTCTCATTATATTATTATATCCTGTCTCCATCTCTGTGTGTTTGGTTATTCTGAATTAAATTTTCGAAAGTTCCTACTAATAACGAATTCATACGAATACTAGTATAGGTTAGAAAGAGCTTTCTACCCTCTATTTATGTTTAAAATATACTTTAAAGTGTCGTTTTTCTCTGTTCGGTAATGTCCTTTAGTTGTCGTGTCTAGAAAGTTGAAATTACAAGGCAACATGTTTGCATTTAATGTTGGAGTGTTTTTTTGTTTAGTGATTGGTCAAAAAACGCGACCTCACCAACATAGCGGCACGTGCAGATGTCACCGCCTTCAGAACTTTGTTGACGTCATGGATCAGACAAACGAAAAGACAATCTGAGTTCCATTTGTATTCGGGGGGGGGGGGGGGGTTCTAACATGACGTCATCCAAGTTTGATCCAGATCCGCCATTCAGAAGTGTGGAAGAAGTTTGTGATCAACAATCGCAACCTCACCAAAATGGTCCTACGCACAGCGCACATGTTCAAGTTGACTGAGCACACAGATCACGGCATAGCACTGCAGTCTAGTGACACACAGAAAGAGTCGTGATTGGACTTTAAATAAAGGAATGTAACACAAAGCCAGAGCAAACTTGTCCATTAAACTTCAACGATGGAACGACTACCATGGCCCCTGTGTTTTGCTGCCTGCAGCTTTATGTATTATGTTATTTTCATACAAGAACATTTCGAATGTGTCCTCAATACAGGACAATGTATTAGAATGATCAAATACAGTGGATCACGTTACAGAGAGTAAGACCAAAGTCACATGATTCGAACACGCTTTATTGATTCTCACAGAAAATGTCATTTAAAAATAATTGCGGGGACCAAAATCGCAGATTATAAGTCTCATACACTGATATCTGTGTTCATACATAAATAGGTATCAAATGTATACAATTCATTTTGTGGCGTCAAAATTGTGGTCATATTCTGTTTTCTTCTTTCTAACATAAATAAAATAAATACATTAAATATAACAAACATTATAAAATATGAACTCTTAACAAAAAACTATTAACATTCTATGAAAATGTAACCAATATAGAAATTGAGCAAGTATAATAAATCAATAAATAATGTTTCATAAAAAAAATAAATACAATAAATAAACGTTTGATGGAGGCCGCGCTACGTGGAAACTGCGAGCAGGTCCGCGCGACGCAGGTGCGCGAGGAGAGAAGCTCTGACGTCATCGCCAGCCGCAGCGTTGACCGCCTGTAGGAGTGAGAGACACTTTAATCAAATCCCGTTTCCCCTAAATACCGCATACTTTCCAAAATATGACATGTAACACACATAAATCTTTGTAAGGGGAAAGCAATCCTACGTCCTTCTACGCTGTAGGTTATGTGGTAATTAAACATACACAGTAGAAGGTAAATAAAACAACCACTAGAGGGCGCTGCAAGCGAAGGGAGTGCAGACACCTGGGCAGTGGGTGCGTTTCAGGAAATCTCACAACTTTGGAATTTTGACCAACTACATTCATCGAGGTTTTTTTAAGGGGAAAAGTCATTTAGGTAGTAAACTAACTAACAGAATTTAGTGTTTCGGTACCTGTTCATCTTGTTTCCTCTTCAGGGCTTTGAGGTGGACTTTAATTCTCTTCATCAGTTTAGTGACCGATGCAGATGAAGACAAATCGAGTACTTTAACCTAGAAAACACACAACACACACACACACACACACACACACACACACACACACACACACACACACACACACACACACACACACACACACACACACACACACTGTCACATCCCAACTCAGTCTCTACATAGTTCACTACTTGCTATATCTTGAAATCGATATTGTTCCCTATAATCAATGTTGAAATCTATACAGACTCTATGTAGAATTTGTCTATTTTCACCTTTTCCAACTTTGGAACCACCATACATTTCGGCTTAGTTGCACCCTTTGCGACCCATGCACATACATGGACTCTTTGCACTCAGTGAACATTGCTTCTTCAATTCTGATGTGCATTTAGCAGATGTGTAAAGTTCCATGTTCAGAAAGTCAAACACCCGCCATGTTTTTGTTCCACCCATGCACTGATCTAGTTCACTCATCAGTTGGACCCAGATCCACATGTTTGAGTGGAATAGGACTTTCTAACCCAGCGTTTTCCACCCCTGGCATTGAAAGTGATTTGAAGTGGCTATAAGTGGCTAAATGATTTGCAATTTTAAATACCCCCCCGCCCTCTCTCTCTCTCTCTTTCTTTCTCTCTGGTTGTACTCACACATTGCTGGAGCTCGGACACCTGTCTGTACAGGTCGTTGCTAAAAGCATCGATGGCGCTCTGCTCCCAGTTGCTGCTGTTGACCGTCCAGCTCGTGAAGACCTGCTGCACTTCCAGCAGAACCTCGCTGAGGAACAGCAGCTTCTCCTCCGCCTGTCGCCACAAGCACAAGATCAGGCACTATTAACAAAATCAACGCAGATAAATAATAATGACTTGAGTATTATTGTTGACAAAAGCAAGTTTCCCTTACTGTCAGTTGGGAAGTTTGACTGTAGTGCTTGTCTGGGAAATGAGAGTGTTCAAGCGGAGATGTAGAGTTACCCTGGAGAGAGACAGATTGTCAGATTGTCTCCAGCTCACGCAGATGTGTATCATTTACAATACATGCAGAAAATCATATAAGCATACATGTATATACATTTTAACATGACATATTACTTTATACTCACCATCTTCTGGAGTGTGCTCATTGTTCGATTGCTGAAAACATGGAACATGCTCTCTGATTGTCCACGCCCCTGCTGCTTACTCAGCCACGTGCATGTGGTCTTGGCCCGGATCAATAACGGCATCACCATCAGCATCATCAACATTATCATCATCACTGGCTTGTTTGCTGGAAGCATTTTTCCTAATTATGCTGCAGTACTTCCAATTGTCCACGGCGTTTATGGTGGCGCTGTTGGCAGTAGTCTGGAGCAGGTGTCTTAAAAGAGCCGGTTTTGTGTATTTGTCTGGAATGCGAGTGAGAGTCTGTGTGTGTGTGTGTGTGTGTGTGTGTGATCTGAGCTGATCTGTTCTGTTCGGGTCGGTGTTCTGTTCACCTGGAAGCCGACTTTATATAGATGGAAAACCAAAACAGATCAAAAGCGAAATGAAATGGAATGGCGGGGAAACCCAGCCTGCTTTTCATACCTGGGCTTCACGATCCCCAGGTACGTGCATTATCGTTCAATTAATATTCCCCAAAATATTCTGTATTAATGACTTATCTTGTTGTGAATTGGTTACTAATCACAAGTAATCTCCCGAAAACCAAAGTCAAATCTTCATGGTTTTCATAATCGAAGTTTAGCAAATCACTTAAAATTCCAATAAATATAGATAAATCAACAAATAAATACATAAATAGACATGAGTACAATAAAATTCAAATCATATATCTGAAAATATTCTTATCATTTTCTGGTAATTTAATATTTCAAGATGAAATTTTAGAACGACCCAATACAACATGCAACAGCCAACGAAAATATTTCAAAAGCATATATATTTTAATGATACGGTTGAGTCTTGCTTCTGGTAGGACTTTCAGTGTTTGGTGTTGAGTCATTATGTTAACATTTCACTTCTTTTATAAAGCAAAAAGTAAAAATGCATTCCAACACGTTACGATATTCAGCCATCAATAAATATCCTCAAACTGCAGCATCCTCGGTGTGTGTGTGTGTGTGTGTGTGTGTGCGTGGGTGTATGTGGGTGTATGTGGGTGTGTGTGTGTGTGCGTGTGTGTATGTGTGTGTGTGTGTGTGTATGTGTGTGTGTGTGTGTGTGTGTGTGTGTACGTGCGTGCGTATCAGCTGCTGTGCAGAAGCAGCGTGTGGTTTGCAGCTTGATTCTCATTTCACTTCTTTAAACCTCTGCTTCAGACTGGTTAACGTGGTTAGACTTGTATACTTTGCTTTTTCTGGTTGTGTCGAAAGGCCTCCCAGCGGCTTGACGTAGACTCTGACACCCTGGGGGGTAAAGGAAAACTGCGGTATTACAACCGAACCTACCATTTTTTTTCCATCATTGGGAGTAAACCCGAAACCAGTGATTTGCAGTGGATCGATTCTAATGAATTTGAAAAAATCTGATGACAATCCCAATGTTCACTTCCCAATAATTAACTCTCAAGAATCAAAAAATATTATTTAGGTTTATTGCAACAACATTTTCCACAACTTTTTCAGTTGTTTGGATATGATTGATGTGGTGATCGGCGTCATTCACTATAATCAATTGGCACACAGAGTATAGTCACAATAATTATTATTGCTTAATCATTATAGTTCATTAACTTATTTTATATTACAATAATCTATTTTATAGGAACATATTATGATAATATTTTACTATTTACCTGCTTTATTTGCACATAATGTAATAGAAGCAACTATAGAAGTAATTGTATTGATGCAGCTGATCACTCAAATAATAATACAACAGCTACGCTTTTATACATTAATATCTAGTTTATTATGATTATTATTCTTATTGGTAGTAGTGGTAGTAGCAGTAGTAGTAGTAGCATTATCATATTCCTTCTTAAGACATATTTTTCAAATCATTCAATAAACTATACCAAACATCCACATATTTTTAGGAGTTTTTGCTGATTCTTTTTATCTCTGTGTTAGAACTGTGAAACACACGTCAGCTGTTTGGTTTGCAGTTCAATGTTTGTTTTTATTGATGTAAGTGGATTTTCACGGTTGGTATGAAGACGTCTGAAAGAATATATGAAGTATAATTAAATCTAAGACAGTAAGTATAAATACAAATAAGTATTAATAGATTAAATATTTATTGACATGGAACATTCCGGTATGTATTATTTGTCATCATCATGAATTATGAATATATGTATGATTCCATGCAGCATAAAAAATATAATTATTACTATTATTTTTATTTTAATATATGTTTTATTAATATTTCATTTATTTATTATTAGACAGTGCCTGCCTGTGTTTAATATCTGTGTTGCTTCCGTTCGTTTCCTTTGTCCTGCAATCCAGTGTTGGTTGTTCCCCGCAGTGGGTCTAATTATTTGGATGGTTTTTTTTTCCATATTTCCTGAAATGTTGTACAAGGTGAGTCTTGGGTTTCAAGTTTCTTAAGTGGTATTATATTGATGCTGGGTCAATCTGGCTCTGAACCCATTCTGGGCTTCTCCCACATATCTTATCCGATTTTATTTTTGCAATATTACATAAACGCAATTCATTAAGATCAATACAGATGGTAATGTGGACAATGTCTCATTATATTATTATATCCTGTCTCCATCTCTGTGTGTTTGGTTATTCTGAATTAAATTTTCGAAAGTTCCTACTAATAACGAATTCATACTAATACTAGTAGAGGTTAGAAAGAGCTTTCTACCCTCTATTTATGTTTAAAATATACTTAAAAGTGTCGTTTTTCTCTGTTCGGTAATGTCCTTTAGTTGTCGTGTCTAGAAAGTTGAAATTTATTACATTTCACTGAATATATGTATGAAAGTATGTATATGTATGTGACAAATAAAAATCTTGAATTATAAGGCAACATGTTTGCATTTAATGCTGGAGTGTTTTTTGTCTTGACACGGGTCAGGCAATAACTTAAGAATCAGAATAAGTCATTGGACAGAGTTTATTTACAAATTAACTCAATAGATCGGGCCCTCCATGATGTCTCGGGGCGTCCTTTACATTGAATTACTGTAAAACCTCTAAGAAAGTCTTGGTTGGAATTGAACGAGAATACACAGCAGTAATAACAAGCGGTTGCTCGAAAAACTGGCCAGAGAAATGTGTGAGACTTGGAATTCCTTAAAGCGGCTGTTGTTGGCAGTCCCGACATGTAGTCGTCCGAGTCTGATCCAGATCGGTCCATTATCGGGGAATCACTTGGTTAAAAAAACATTTTTTTTATCATCGCCGCAACGTGCTCGCATGCGCAACTGACCACTCACACAGGTCACATGACAGCATTGCAGTCTAGTGATTGGTCAAAAAACGCGACCTCACCAGCATTGCCGCACATGCAGATGTCACCGCCTTCAGAACTTTGTTGACGTCATGGATCCGACAAACGAAAAGACAATCTGAGTTCCATTTGTATTCGGGGGGGGTTCTAACATGACGTCATCCAAGTTTGATCCAGATCCGCCATTCAGAAGTGTGGAAGAAGTTTGTGATCAACAATCGCAACCTCACCAAAATGGTCCTACGCACAGCGCACATGTTCAAGTTGACTGAGCACACAGATCACGGCATAGCACTGCAGTCTAGTGACACACAGAAAGAGTCGTGATTGGACTTTAAATAAAGGAATGTAAGACACAAAATCTGAACCATACAAAGTTACAAACTGACAGGCATATTTTTTTCATTATTATTAAACTTTATTACGTTTGAAAACATTTAAGTAAAAGTGTCAGACGTTGTTAATGCGCTTCTGAGGACAATTGACACACACCAGAGTAAGACAAACGAAATAAAAACACAATAACACCACTGTCGGAATTTATATACGTTCCAAAAATATCAATGTATAGAAACGTCCTGAATTATATATACTGGCCAAATTTACCATAATACATTTCATAATACAAGATGAATGTATTTGTTGTGTATATGTTTTAAAATATTTCCATTCTTTTTGTGTTTTTGGCGTAGCCCACTACAAACAATTGATTTCATTGTATATCCTCTACAAATGAAGTCAGTTAAACCACTTACCTTAGTTGATTCATTCATGGGTTTATACAATGAATTATTATTGTGATTGCAGTTTTCTGTTGATTTGCAAAGTGCCATCAAATAATTATGTTCCCCAAAATGGATTAATAATCGTGATAAAGAATCGTGGTCACAATATTGACTAAGTAATCGTGATTATCATTTCAGCCATAATCATGCAAGCCTACTTCGGAAGGATAACCGCCGTTAGTTGTGGCAAAGCAAACCCACCCACATCCGATTGGATGGAATCCACCACCGCCCGATCATAGAATTACACTGTAACCAGGCCGGAAGTAATGAACTTCTGCGGTCACAAAACATACTGCAACACAAAGCCAGAGCAAACTTGTCCATTAAACTTCAACGATGGAAAGACTACCATGGCCCCTGTGTTTTGCTGCCTGCAGCTTTATGTATTATGTTATTTTCATACGAGAACAATTTGAATGTGTCCTCATTACAGGACAATGTATTAGAATGATCAAATACAGTGGATCACGTTACAGAGAGTAAGACCAAAGTCACATGATTCGAACACGCTTTATTGATTCTCACAGAAAATGTCATATAAAAATAATTGCGACGACCAATATCGCAGATTTGTCTCGAACATTGAAATCAGTATTCATACACAGGTAGGTATAAAATGTATTTTGTTGTGTCAAAATTGTGGTCATATTCTGTTTTCTTCTTTCTAACATAAATAAAATAAATACATTAAATATAACAAACATTATAAAATATGAACTCTTAACAAAAAACTATTAAAATTCTATGAAAATGTAACCAATATAGAAATTGAGCAAGTATAATAAATCAATAAATAATGTTTGATAAAAAAAATAAATACAATAAATAAACGTTTGATGGAGGCCGCGCTACGTGGAAACTGCGAGCAGGTCCGCGCGACGCAGGTGCGCGAGGAGAGAAGCTCTGACGTCATCGCCAGCCGCAGCGTTGACCGCCTGTAGGAGTGAGAGACACTTTAATCAAATCCCGTTTCCCCTAAATACCGCATACTTTCCAAAATATGACATGTAACACACATAAATCTTTGTAAGGGGAAAGCAATCCTACGTCCTTCTACGCTGCAGGTTATGTGGTAATTAAACATACACAGTAGAAGGTAAATAAAACAACCACTAGAGGGCGCTCCAAGCGAAGGGAGTGCAGAGACCTGGGCAGTGGGTGCGTTTCAGGAAATCTCAAAACTTTGGAATTCTGGTTAACTACATTCATCGAGGTTTTATTTTTTATGGGAAAAGTCATTTAGGTAGTAAACTAACTAACAGAATTGAGTGTTTCGGTACCTGTTCATCTTGTTTCCTCTTCAGGGCTTTGAGGTGGACTTTAATTCTCTTCATCAGTTTAGTGACCGATGCAGATGAAGACAAATCGAGTACTTTAACCTGGAAAACACACACACACACACACACACACACACACACACACTGTCACTGTCAGTCTCTACATGGTACACTACTTGCTATATCTTGAAATCGATATTGTTCCCTATAATCAACATGACTCTATGTAGAATTTGTCTATTTTCACCTTTTCCAACTTTGGAACCACCATACATTTCGGGTTAGTTGCACCCTTTGCGACCCATGCACATACATGGACTCTCTGCACTCAGTGAACATTGCTTCTTCGATTCTGATGTGCATTTAGCAGATGTGTACAATTCCATGTTCAGAAAGTCAAACACCCGCCATGTTTTTCTTCCACCCATGCACTGATCCAGTTCACTCATCAGTTGGACCCAGATCCACATGTTTGAGTGGAATAGGACTTTCTGACCCAGCGTTTTCCACCCCTGGCATTGAAAGTGATTTGAAGTGGCTATAAGTGGCAAAATGATTTGCAATTTTAAATACCCCCCCGCCCTCTCTCTCTCTTTCTTCCTCTCTGGTTGTACTCACACATTGCTGGAGCTCGGACACCTGTCTGTACAGGTCGTTGCTAAAAGCATCGATGGCGCTCTGCTCCCAGTTGCTGCTGTTGACCGTCCAGCTCGTGAAGACCTGCTGCACTTCCAGCAGAACCTCGCTGAGGAACAGCAGCTTCTCCTCCGCCTGTCGCCACAAGCACAAGATCAGGCACTATTAACAAAATCAACGCAGATAAATAATAATGACTTGAATATTACTGTTGACAAAAGGAAGTTTGCCTTACTGTCAGCTCGGAAGTTTGACTGTAGTGCTTGTCTGGAAAATTAGAGTGTTCAAGCGGAGATGTAGAGTTACCCTGGTGAGAGACAGATTGTCAGATTGTCTCCAGCTCACGCAGATGTGTATCATTTACAATATATGCAGAAAATCATACAAGCATACATGTATATACATTTTAACATGACATATTACTTTATACTCACCATCTTCTGGAGTGTGCTCATTGTTCGATTGCTGAAAACATGGAACATGCTCTCTGATTGTCCACGCCCCTGCTGCTTACTCAGCCACGTGCATGTGGTCTTGGCCCGGATCAATAACGGCATCACCATCAGCATCATCAACATTATCATCATCACTGGCTTGTTTGCTGGAAGCATTTTTCCTAATTATGCTGCAGTACTTCCAATTGTCCACGGCGTTTATGGTGGCGCTGTTGGCAGTAGTCTGGAGCAGGTGTCTTAAAAGAGCCAGTTTTGTGTATTTGTCTGAATGCGAGTGAGAGAGTCTCTGTGTGTGTGTGTGTGTGTGTGTGTGTGATCTGAGCTGATCTGTTCTGTTCGGGTCGGTGTTCTGTTCACCTGGAATCCGACTTTATATAGATGGAAAACCAAAACAGATCAAAAGCGAAATGAAATGGAATGGCGGGGAAACCCAGCCTGCTTTTCATACCTGGGCTTCACGATCCCCAGGTACGTGCATTATCGTTCAATTAATATTCCCCAAGATATTCTGTTTTAATGATTTATCTTGTTGTGAATTGGTTACTGATCACAAATAATCTCCCGAAAACCAAAGTCAAATCTTCATGGTTTTCATGATCGAAGTTTAGCAAATCACTTAAAATTCCAATAAATATAGATAAATCAACAAATAAATACATAAATAGACATGAGTACAATAAAATTCAAATCATATATCTGAAAATATTCTTATCATTTTCTGGTAATTTAATATTTAAAGATAACATTTTAGAACGACCCAATACAACATGCAACAGCCAACGAAAATATTTCAAAAGCATGTATTTTTTTAATGATACGGTTGAGTCTTGCTTCTGGTAGGACTTTCAGTGTTTGGTGTTGAGTCATTATGTTTACGTTTCACTTCTTTTATAAAGCAAAAAGTAAAAATGCATTCCAACACGTTACGATATTCAGCCTTCAATAAATATCCTCAAACTGCAGCATCCTCGGTGTGTGTGTGCGTGTGTGTGTGGGGGGGTGTGTGTGGGTGTATGTGTGTGTGTGTGTGTGTGTGTGTGTGTGCGTGTGTGTGTGTGCGTGTGTGTGCGTGTGTGCGTGTGTGTGTGTGTGGGTGGGTGTGGGTGTATGTGTGTGTGTGTGTGGGGGGGTGTGTGTGGGTGTGTGTGTGTGTGTGTGTGTGTGTGTGCGTGTGTGTGTGTGTGTGTGTGTGTGTGTGTGTGTGTGTGTGTGCGTGTGTGCGTGTGTGTGTGTGTGGGTGGGTGTGGGTGTATGTGTGTGTGTGTGTGTGTGTGTGTGTGTGTGTGTGTGTGTGTGTGTGTGTGTGTGTACGTGCGTGCGTATCAGCTGCTGTGCAGAAGCAGCGTGTGGTTTGCAGCTTGATTCTCATTTCACTTCTTTAAACTTCTGCTTCAGACTGGTTAACGTGGTTAGACTTGTATACTTTGCTTTTTCTGGTTGTGTCGAAAGGCCTCCCAGCGGCTTGACGTAGACTCTGACACCCTGGGGGGTAAAGGAAAACTGCGGTATTACAACCGAACCTACCATTTTTTTTCATCATTGGGAGTAAACCCGAAACCAGTGATTTGCACTGGATCGATTCTAATGAATTTGAAAAATTCTGATGACAATCCAAATGTTCAATTCCCAATAATTAACTCTCAAGAATCAAAAAATATTATTTAGGTTTATTGCAACAACATTTTCCACAACTTTTTCAGTTGTTTGGATATGATTGATGTGGTGATCGGCGTCATTCACTATAATCAATTGGCACACAGAGTATAGTCACAATAATTATTATTGCTTAATCATTATAATTCATTAACTTATTTTTTATTACAATAATCTATTTTATAGGAACATATTATGATAATATTTTACTATTTACCTGCTTTATTTGCACATAATGTAATAGAAGCAACTATAGAAGTAATTGTATTGATGCAGCTGATCACTCAAATAATAATACAACAGCTACGCTTTTATACATTAATATCTAGTTTATTATGATTATTATTCTTATTGGTAGTAGTGGTAGTAGCAGTAGTAGTAGTAGCATTATCATATTCCTTCTTAAGACATATTTTTCAAATCATTCAATAAACTATACCAAACATCCACATATTTTTAGGAGTTTTTGCTGATTCTTTTTATCTCTGTGTTAGAACTGTGAAACACACGTCAGCTGTTTGGTTTGCAGTTCAATGTTTGTTTTTATTGATGTAAGTGGATTTTCACGGTTGGTATGAAGACGTTTAAAGAATATATGAAGTATAATTAAATGTAAGATAGTAAGTATAAATACAAATAAGTATTAATAGATTAAATATCTATTGACATGGAACATTCCGGTATGTATTATTTGTCATCATCATGAATTATGAATATATGTATGATTCCATGCAGCATAAAAAATATAATTATTACTATTATTTTTATTTTAATATATGTTTTATTAATATTTCATTTATTTATTATTAGACAGTGCCTGCCTGTGTTTAATATCTGTGTTGCTTCCGTTCGTTTCCTTTGTCCTGCAATCCAGTGTTGGTTGTTCTCCGCAGTGGGTCTAATTATTTGGATGGTTTTTTTTTCCATATTTCCTGAAATGTTGTACAAGGTGAGTCTTGGGTTTCAAGTTTCTTAAGTGGTATTATATTGATGCTGGGTCAATCTGGCTCTGATCCCATTCTGGGCTTCTCCCACATATCTTATCCGATTTTATTTTTGCAATATTACATAAACGCAATTCATTAAGATCAATACAGATGGTAATGTGGACAATGTCTCATTATATTATTATATCCTGTCTCCATCTCTGTGTGTTTGGTTATTCTGAATTAAATTTTCGAAAGTTCCTACTAATAACGAATTCATACTAATACTAATAGAGGTTAGAAAGAGCTTTCTACCCTCTATTTATGTTTAAAATATACTTTAAAGTGTCGTTTTTCTCTGTTCGGTAATGTCCTTTAGTTGTCGTGTCTAGAAAGTTGAAATTTATTACATTTCACTGAATATATGTATGAAAGTATGTATATGTATGTGACAAATAAAAATCTTGAATTATAAGGCAACATGTTTGCATTTAATGCTGGAGTGTTTTTTGTCTTGACACGGGTCAGGCAATAACTTAAGAATCAGAATAAGTCATTGGACAGAGTTTATTTACAAATTAACTCAATAGATCGGGCCCTCCATTATGTCTCGGGGCGTCCTTTACATTGAACTACTGTAAAACCTCTAAGAAAGGCTTGGTTGGAATTGAACGAGAATACACAGCAGTAATAACAAGCGGTTGCTCGAAAAACTGGCCAGAGAAATGTGTGAGACTTGGAATTCCTTAAAGCGGCTGTTGTTGGCAGTCCCGACATGTAGTCGTCCGAGTCTGATCCAGATCGGTCCATTATCGGGGAATCACTTGGTTAAAAAAACATTTTTTTTATCATCGCCGCAACGTGCTCGCATGCGCAACTGACCACTCACACAGGTCACATGACAGCATTGCTGTCTAGTGATTGGTCAAAAAACGCGACCTCACCAGCATTGCCGCACGTGCAGATGTCACCGCCTTCAGAACTTTGTTGACGTCATGGATCCGACAAACGAAAAGACAATCTGAGTTCCATTTGTATTCGGGGGGGGTTCTAACATGACGTCATCCAAGTTTGATCCAGATCCGCCATTCAGAAGTGTGGAAGAAGTTTGTGATCAACAATCGCAACCTCACCAAAATGGTCCTACGCACAGCGCACATGTTCAAGTTGACTGAGTACACAGATCACGGCATAGCACTGCAGTCTAGTGACACACAGAAAGAGTCGTGATTGGACTTTAAATAAAGGAATGTAAGACACAAAATCTGAACCATACAAAGTTACAAACTGACAGGCATATTTTTTTCATTATTATTAAACTTTATTACGTTTGAAAACATTTAAGTAAAAGTGTCAGACATTGTTAATGCGCTTCTGAGGACAATTGACACACACCAGAGTAAGACAAACGAAATAAAAACACAATAACACCACTGTCGGAATTTATATACGTTCCAAAAATATCAATGTATAGAAACGTCCTGAATTATATATACTGGCCAAATTTACCATAATACATTTCATAATACAAGATGAATGTATTTGTTGTGTATATGTTTTAAAATATTTCCATTCTTTTTGTGTTTTTGGCGTAGCCCACTACAAACAATTGATTTCATTGTATATCCTCTACAAATGAAGTCAGTTAAACCACTCACCTTAGTTGATTCATTCATGGGTTTATACAATGAATTATTATTGTGATTGCAGTTTTCTGTTGGTTTGCAAAGTGCCATCAAATAATTATGTTCCCCAAAATGGATTAATAATCGTGATAAAGAATAGTGGTCACAATATTGACTAAGTAATCGTGATTATCATTTCAGCCATAATCATGCAAGCCTACTTCGGAAGGATAACCGGCGTTAGTTGTGGCAAAGGAAACCCACCCACATCCGATTGGATGGAATCCACCACCGCCCGATCATAGAATTACACTGTAACCAGGCCGGAAGTAATGAACTTCTGCGGTCACAAAACACACTGCAACACAAAGCCAGAGCAAACTCGTCCATTAAACTTCAACGATGGAACGATTACCATGGCCCCTGTGTTTTGCTGCCTGCAGCTTTATGTATTATGTTATTTTCATACAAGAACATTTCGAATGTGTCCTCAATACAGGACAATGTATTAGAATGATCAAATACAGTAGATCACGTTACAGAGAGTAAGAACAAAGTCACATGATTCGAACACGCTTTATTGATTCTCACAGAAAATGTCATTTAAAAATAATTGCGGGGACCAAAATCGCAGATTATAAGTCTCATACACTGATATCTGTGTTCATACATAAATAGGTATCAAATGTATACAATTCATTTTGTGGCGTCAAAATTGTGGTCATATTCTGTTTTCTTCTTTCTAACATAAATAAAATAAATACATTAAATATAACAAACATTATAAAATATGAACTCTTAACAAAAAACTATTAACATTCTATGAAAATGTAACCAATATAGAAATTGAGCAAGTATAATAAATCAATAAATAATGTTTCATAAAAAAAATAAATACAATAAATAAACGTTTGATGGAGGCCGCGCTACGTGGAAACTGCGAGCAGGTCCGCGCGACGCAGGTGGGCGAGGAGAGAAGCTCTGACGTCATCGCCAGCCGCAGCGTTGACCGCCTGTAGGAGTGAGAGACACTTTAATCAAATCCCGTTTCCCCTAAATACCGCATACTTTCCAAAATATGACATGTAACACACATAAATCTTTGTAAGGGGAAAGCAATCCTACGTCCTTCTACGCTGTAGGTTATGTGGTAATTAAACATACACAGTAGAAGGTAAATAAAACAACCACTAGAGGGCGCTGCAAGCGAAGGGAGTGCAGACACCTGGGCAGTGGGTGCGTTTCAGGAAATCTCAAAACTTTGGAATTTTGGTTAACTACATTCATCGAGGTTTTTTTTAATGGGAAAAGTCATTTAGGTAGTGAACTAACTAACTAACAGAATTGAGTGTTTCGGTACCTGTTCATCTTGTTTCCTCTTCAGGGCTTTGAGGTGGACTTTAATTCTCTTCATCAGTTTAGTGACCGATGCAGATGAAGACAAATCGAGTACTTTAACCTGGAAAACACACACACACACACACACACACACACTGTCACTGTCAGTCTCTACATGGTCCACTACTTGCTATATCTTGAAATCGATATTGTTCCCTTTAATCAATATGACTCTATGTAGAATTTGTCTATTTTCACCTTTTCCAACTTTGGAACCACCATACATTTCGGCTTAGTTGCACCCTTTGCGACCCATGCACATACATGGACTCTTTGCACTCAGTGAACATTGCTTCTTCAATTCTGATGTGCATTTAGCAGATGTGTAAAGTTCCATGTTCAGAAAGTCAAACACCCGCCATGTTTTTGTTCCACCCATGCACTGATCTAGTTCACTCATCAGTTGGACCCAGATCCACATGTTTGAGTGGAATAGGACTTTCTGACCCAGCGTTTTCCACCCCTGGCATTGAAAGTGATTTGAAGTGGCTATAAGTGGCTAAATGATTTGCAATTTTAAATACCCCCCCCGCCCTCTCTCTCTCTCTCTTTCTTTCTCTCTGGTTGTACTCACACATTGCTGGAGCTCGGACACCTGTCTGTACAGGTCGTTGCTAAAAGCATCGATGGCGCTCTGCTCCCAGTTGCTGCTGTTGACCGTCCAGCTCGTGAAGACCTGCTGCACTTCCAGCAGAACCTCGCTGAGGAACAGCAGCTTCTCCTCCGCCTGTCGCCACAAGCACAAGATCAGTCACTATTAACAAAATCAACGCAGATAAATAATAATGACTTGAGTATTATTGTTGACAAAAGCAAGTTTCCCTTACTGTCAGTTGGGAAGTTTGACTGTAGTGCTTGTCTGGGAAATGAGAGTGTTCAAGCGGAGATGTAGAGTTACCCTGGAGAGAGACAGATTGTCAGATTGTCTCCAGCTCACGCAGATGTGTATCATTTACAATACATGCAGAAAATCATATAAGCATACATGTATATACATTTTAACATGACATATTACTTTATACTCACCATCTTCTGGAGTGTGCTCATTGTTCGATTGCTGAAAACATGGAACATGCTCTCTGATTGTCCACGCCCCTGCTGCTTACTCAGCCACGTGCATGTGGTCTTGGCCCGGATCAATAACGGCATCACCATCAGCATCATCAACATTATCATCATCACTGGCTTGTTTGCTGGAAGCATTTTTCCTAATTATGCTGCAGTACTTCCAATTGTCCACGGCGTTTATGGTGGCGCTGTTGGCAGTAGTCTGGAGCAGGTGTCTTAAAAGAGCCGGTTTTGTGTATTTGTCTGGAATGCGAGTGAGAGTCTGTGTGTGTGTGTGTGTGTGTGTGTGTGTGTGTGATCTGAGCTGATCTGTTCTGTTCGGGTCGGTGTTCTGTTCACCTGGAATCCGACTTTATATAGATGGAAAACCAAAACAGATCAAAAGCGAAATGGAATGGAATGGCGGGGAAACCCAGCCTGCTTTTCATACCTGGGCTTCACGATCCCCAGGTACGTGCATTATCGTCCAATTAATATTCCCCAAGATATTCTGTATTAATGATTTATCTTGTTGTGAATTGGTTACTGATCACAAATAATCTCCCGAAAACCAAAGGCAAATCTTCATGGTTTTCATGATCGAAGTTTAGCAAATCACTTAAAATTCCAATAAATATAGATAAATCAACAAATAAATACATAAATAGACGTGAGTAAAATAAAATTCTAATCATATATCTGAAAATATTCTTATCATTTTCTGGTAATTTAATATTTAAAGATAAAATTTTAGAACGACCCAATACAACATGCAACAGCCAACGAAAATATTTCAAAAGCATATATTTTTTTAATGATACGGTTGAGTCTTGCTTCTGGTAGGACTTTCAGTGTTTGGTGTTGAGTCATTATGTTAACATTTCACTTCTTTTATAAAGCAAAAAGTAAAAATGCATTCCAACACGTTACGATATTCAGCCTTCAATAAATATCCTCAAACTGCAGCATCCTCGGTGTGTGTGTGTGTGTGGGGGGGGGGGGGGGGTGGGTGTGTGTGTGTGTGCGTGTGTGTGTGTGTGTGTGTGTGTGTGTGTGTGTGTGTGTGTGTGTGTGTGGGTGGGTGTGGGTGTATGTGTGTGGGTGTGTGTGTGTGTGTGTGTACGTGCGTGCGTATCAGCTGCTGTGCAGAAGCAGCGTGTGGTTTGCAGCTTGATTCTCATTTCACTTCTTTAAACTTCTGCTTCAGACTGGTTAACGTGGTTAGACTTGTACACTTTGCTTTTTCTGGTTGTGTCGAAAGGCCTCCCAGCGGCTTGACGTAGACTCTGACACCCTGGAGGGTAAAGGAAAACTGCGGTATTACAACCGAACCTACCATTTTTTTTCCATCATTAGGAGTAAACCCGAAACCAGTGATTTGCATCGATTTGAATGAATTTGAAAAGTTCTGATGACAATCCCAATGTTCAATTCCCAATAATTAACTCTCAAGAATCAAAAAATATTATTTAGGTTTATTGCCACAACATCTTCCACAACTTTTTCAATTGTTTGGATATTATTGATGTGGTGATCGGCGTCATTCACTATAATCAATTGGCACACAGAGTACATTCACAATAATTATTATTGCTTAATCATTATAGTTCATTAACTTATTATATATTACAATAATCTATTTTAAAGGAACATATTATGATAATATTTTACTATTTACCTGCTTTATTTGCACATAATGTAATAGTAGCAACTATAGAAGTAATTGTATTGATGCAGCTGATCACTCAAATAATAATACAACAGTTAAACTTTTATACATTAGTATATAGTTTATTATGATTATTCTTCTTTTTGGTAGTAGTAGTAGCAGTAGCAGTAGTAGCAATAGCATTATCATATTCTTCCTTAAGACTTATTTTTCAAATCATTCAATAAACTATACCAAACATCCACATATTTTTAGGAGTTTTTGCTGATTCTTTTTATCACTGTGTTAGAACTGTGAAACACACGTCAGCTGTTTGGTTTGCAGTTCAATGTTTGTTTTTATTGATGTAAGTGGATTTTCACGGTTGGTATGAAGACGTTTGAAAGAATATATGAAGTATAATTAAATCTAAGATAGTAAGTATAAGTACAAATAAGTATTAATAGATTAAATATTTATTGACATGGAACATTCCGGTATGTATTATTTGTCATCATCATGAATTATTAATATATGTATGATTCCATGCAGCATAAAAAAATATAATTATTACTATTATTTTTATTTTAATAACTGTTTTATTAATATTTCATTTATTTATTATTAGACAGTGCCTGCCTGTTTTTAATATCTGTGTTGCTTCCGTTCGTTTCCTTTGTCCTGCAATCCAGTGTTGGTTGTTCTCCGCAGTGGGTCTAATTATTTGGATGTTTTTTTTCTTCCATATTTCCTGAAATGTTGTACAAGGTGAGTCTTGGGTTTCAAGTTTCTTAAGTGGTATTATATTGATGCTGGGTCAATCTGGCTCTGAACCCATTCTGGGCTTCTCCCACATATCTTATCCGATTTTATTTTTGCAATATTACAGAAACCCAATTTATTAAGATAAATACAGATGGTAATGTGGACAATGTCTCATTATATTATTATATCCTGTCTCCATCTCTGTGTGTTTGGTTATTCTGAATTAAATTTTCGAAAGTTCCTACTAATAACGAATTCATACTAATACTAGTAGAGGTTAGAAAGAGCTTTCTACCCTCTATTTAAGTTTAAAATATACTTTAAAGTGTCGTTTTTCTCTGTTCGGTAATGTCCTTTAGTTGTCGTGTCTAGAAAGTTGAAATTACAAGGCAACATGTTTGCATTTAATGTTGGAGTGTTTTTTTGTTTAGTGATTGGTCAAAAAACGCGACCTCACCAACATAGCGGCACGTGCAGATGTCACCGCCTTCAGAACTTTGTTGACGTCATGGATCAGACAAACGAAAAGACAATCTGAGTTCCATTTGTATTGGGGGGGGGGGGGGGGGTTCTAACATGACGTCATCCAAGTTTGATCCAGATCCGCCATTCAGAAGTGTGGAAGAAGTTTGTGATCAACAATCGCAACCTCACCAAAATGGTCCTACGCACAGCGCACATGTTCAAGTTGACTGAGCACACAGATCACGGCATAGCACTGCAGTCTAGTGACACACAGAAAGAGTCGTGATTGGACTTTAAATAAAGGAATGTAACACAAAGCCAGAGCAAACTTGTCCATTAAACTTCAACGATGGAACGACTACCATGGCCCCTGTGTTTTGCTGCCTGCAGCTTTATGTATTATGTTATTTTCATACAAGAACATTTCGAATGTGTCCTCAATACAGGACAATGTATTAGAATGATCAAATACAGTGGATCACGTTACAGAGAGTAAGACCAAAGTCACATGATTCGAACACGCTTTATTGATTCTCACAGAAAATGTCATTTAAAAATAATTGCGGGGACCAAAATCGCAGATTATAAGTCTCATACACTGATATCTGTGTTCATACATAAATAGGTATCAAATGTATACAATTCATTTTGTTGTGTCAAAATTGTGGTCATATTCTGTTTTCTTCTTTCTAACATAAATAAAATAAATACATTAAATATAACAAACATTATAAAATATGAACTCTTAACAAAAAACTATTAACATTCTATGAAAATGTAACCAATATAGAAATTGAGCAAGTATAATAAATCAATAAATAATGTTTCATAAAAAAAATAAATACAATAAATAAACGTTTGATGGAGGCCGCGCTACGTGGAAACTGCGAGCAGGTCCGCGCGACGCAGGTGCGCGAGGAGAGAAGCTCTGACGTCATCGCCAGCCGCAGCGTTGACCGCCTGTAGGAGTGAGAGACACTTTAATCAAATCCCGTTTCCCCTAAATACCGCATACTTTCCAAAATATGACATGTAACACACATAAATCTTTGTAAGGGGAAAGCAATCCTACGTCCTTCTACGCTGTAGGTTATGTGGTAATTAAACATACACAGTAGAAGGTAAATAAAACAACCACTAGAGGGCGCTCCAAGCGAAGGGAGTGCAGACACCTGGGCAGTGGGTGCGTTTCAGGAAATCTCAAAACTTTGGAATTTTGGTTAACTACATTCATCGAGGTTTTTTTTAATGGGAAAAGTCATTTAGGTAGTGAACTAACTAACTAACAGAATTGAGTGTTTCGGTACCTGTTCATCTTGTTTCCTCTTCAGGGCTTTGAGGTGGACTTTAATTCTCTTCATCAGTTTAGTGACCGATGCAGATGAAGACAAATCGAGTACTTTAACCTGGAAAACACACACACACACACACACACACACACTGTCACTGTCAGTCTCTACATGGTCCACTACTTGCTATATCTTGAAATCGATATTGTTCCCTATAATCAATATGACTCTATGTAGAATTTGTCTATTTTCACCTTTTCCAACTTTGGAACCACCATACATTTCGGCTTAGTTGCACCCTTTGCGACCCATGCACATACATGGACTCTTTGCACTCAGTGAATATTGCTTCTTCAATTCTGATGTGCATTTAGCAGATGTGTAAAGTTCCATGTTCAGAAAGTCAAACACCCGCCATGTTTTTGTTCCACCCATGCACTGATCTAGTTCACTCATCAGTTGGACCCAGATCCACATGTTTGAGTGGAATAGGACTTTCTGACCCAGCGTTTTCCACCCCTGGCATTGAAAGTGATTTGAAGTGGCTATAAGTGGCTAAATGATTTGCAATTTTAAATACCCCCCCGCCCTCTCTCCCTCTTTCTTTCTCTCTGGTTGTACTCACACATTGCTGGAGCTCGGACACCTGTCTGTACAGGTCGTTGCTAAAAGCATCGATGGCGCTCTGCTCCCAGTTGCTGCTGTTGACCGTCCAGCTCGTGAAGACCTGCTGCACTTCCAGCAGAACCTCGCTGAGGAACAGCAGCTTCTCCTCCGCCTGTCGCCACAAGCACAAGATCAGGCACTATTAACAAAATCAACGCAGATAAATAATAATGACTTGAGTATTATTGTTGACAAAAGCAAGTTTCCCTTACTGTCAGTTGGGAAGTTTGACTGTAGTGCTTGTCTGGGAAATGAGAGTGTTCAAGCGGAGATGTAGAGTTACCCTGGAGAGAGACAGATTGTCAGATTGTCTCCAGCTCACGCAGATGTGTATCATTTACAATACATGCAGAAAATCATATAAGCATACATGTATATTCATTTTAACATGACATATTACTTTATACTCACCATCTTCTGGAGTGTGCTCATTGTTCGATTGCTGAAAACATGGAACATGCTCTCTGATTGTCCACGCCCCTGCTGCTTACTCAGCCACGTGCATGTGGTCTTAGCCCGGATCAATAACGGCATCACCATCAGCATCATCAACATTATCATCATCACTGGCTTGTTTGCTGGAAGCATTTTTCCTAATTATGCTGCAGTACTACCAATTGTCCACGGCGTTTATGGTGGCGCTGTTGGCAGTAGTCTGGAGCAGGTGTCTTAAAAGAGCCGGTTTTGTGTATTTGTCTGGAATGCGAGTGAGAGTCTGTGTGTGTGTGTGTGTGTGTGTGATCTGAGCTGATCTGTTCTGTTCGGGTCGGTGTTCTGTTCACCTGGAATCCGACTTTATATAGATGGAAAACCAAAACAGATCAAAAGCGAAATGAAATGGAATGGCGGGGAAACCCAGCCTGCTTTTCATACCTGGGCTTCACGATCCCCAGGTACGTGCATTATCGTCCAATTAATATTCCCCAAGATATTCTGTATTAATGATTTATCTTGTTGTGAATTGGTTACTGATCACAAATAATCTCCCGAAAACCAAAGGCAAATCTTCATGGTTTTCATGATCGAAGTTTAGCAAATCACTTAAAATTCCAATAAATATAGATGAATCAACAAATAAATACATAAATAGACGTGAGTAAAATAAAATTCTAATCATATATCTGAAAATATTCTTATCATTTTCTGGTAATTTAATATTTAAAGATAAAATTTTAGAACGACCCAATACAACATGCAACAGCCAACGAAAATATTTCAAAAGCATGTATTTTTTTAATGATACGGTTGAGTCTTGCTTCTGGTAGGACTTTCAGTGTTTGGTGTTGAGTCATTATGTTAACATTTCACTTCTTTTATAAAGCAAAAAGTAAAAATGCATTCCAACACGTTACGATATTCAGCCTTCAATAAATATCCTCAAACTGCAGCATCCTCGGTGTGTGTGTGTGTGTGTGGGGGGGGGGGGGGGGGTGGGTGTGTGTGTGTGTGTGTGTGTGCGTGTGTGTGTGTGTGTGTGTGTGTGTGTGTGTGTGTGTGTGTGGGTGGGTGTGGGTGTATGTGTGTGGGTGTGTGTGTGTGTGTGTGTACGTGCGTGCGTATCAGCTGTTGTGCAGAAGCAACGTGTGGTTTGCAGCTTGATTCTCATTTCACTTCTTTAAACTTCTGCTTCAGACTGGTTAACGTGGTTAGACTTGTAGACTTTGCTTTTTCTGGTTGTGTCGAAAGGCCTCCCAGCGGCTTGACGTAGACTCTGACACCCTGGAGGGTAAAGGAAAACTGCGGTATTACAACCGAACCTACCATTTTTTTTCCATCATTAGGAGTAAACCCGAAACCAGTGATTTGCATCGATTTGAATGAATTTGAAAAGTTCTGATGACAATCCCAATGTTCAATTCCCAATAATTAACTCTCAAGAATCAAAAAATATTATTTAGGTTTATTGCCACAACATCTTCCACAACTTTTTCAATTGTTTGGATATTATTGATGTGGTGATCGGCGTCATTCACTATAATCAATTGGCACACAGAGTACATTCACAATAATTATTATTGCTTAATCATTATAGTTCATTAACTTATTATATATTACAATAATCTATTTTAAAGGAACATATTATGATAATATTTTACTATTTACCTGCTTTATTTGCACATAATGTAATAGTAGCAACTATAGAAGTAATTGTATTGATGCAGCTGATCACTCAAATAATAATACAACAGTTAAACTTTTATACATTAGTATATAGTTTATTATGATTATTATTCTTTTTGGTAGTAGTAGTAGCAGTAGCAGTAGTAGCAATAGCATTATCATATTCTTCCTTAAGACTTATTTTTCAAATCATTCAATAAACTATACCAAACATCCACATATTTTTAGGAGTTTTTGCTGATTCTTTTTATCACTGTGTTAGAACTGTGAAACACACGTCAGCTGTTTGGTTTGCAGTTCAATGTTTGTTTTTATTGATGGAAGTGGATTTTCACGGTTGGTATGAAGACGTTTGAAAGAATATATGAAGTATAATTAAATCTAAGACAGTAAGTATAAGTACAAATAAGTATTAATAGATTAAATTTTCATTGACATGGAACATTCCGGTATGTATTATTTGTCATCATCATGAATTATTAATATGTGTATGATTCCATGTAGCATAAAAAAATATAATTATTACTATTATTTTTATTTTAATATATTTTTTATTAATATTTCATTTATTTATTATTAGACAGTGCCTGCCTGTGTTTAATATCTGTGTTGCTTCCGTTCGTTTCCTTTGTCCTGCAATCCAGTGTTGGTTGTTCTCCGCAGTGGGTCTAATTATTTGGATGTTTTTTTTCTTCCATATTTCCTGAAATGTTGTACAAGGTGAGTCTTGGGTTTCAAGTTTCTTAAGTGGTATTATATTGATGCTGGGTCAATCTGGCTCTGAACCCATTCTGGGCTTCTCCCACATATCTTATCCGATTTTATTTTTGCAATATTACAGAAACCCAATTTATTAAGATAAATACAGATGGTAATGTGGACAATGTCTCATTATGTTATTATATCCTGTCTCCATCTCTGTGTGTTTGGTTATTCTGAATTAAATTTTCGAAAGTTCCTACTAATAACGAATTTATACTAATACTAGTAGAGGTTAGAAAGAGCTTTCTACCCTCTATTTAAGTTTAAAATATACTTTAAAGTGTCGTTTTTCTCTGTTCGGTAATGTCCTTTAGTTGTCGTGTCTAGAAAGTTGAAATTACAAGGCAACATGTTTGCATTTAATGTTGGAGTGTTTTTTTGTTTAGTGATTGGTCAAAAAACGCGACCTCACCAACATAGCGGCACGTGCAGATGTCACCGCCTTCAGAACTTTGTTGACGTCATGGATCAGACAAACGAAAAGACAATCTGAGTTCCATTTGTATTGGGGGGGGGGGTTCTAACATGACGTCATCCAAGTTTGATCCAGATCCGCCATTCAGAAGTGTGGAAGAAGTTTGTGATCAACAATCGCAACCTCACCAAAATGGTCCTACGCACAGCGCACATGTTCAAGTTGACTGAGCACACAGATCACGGCATAGCACTGCAGTCTAGTGACACACAGAAAGAGTCGTGATTGGACTTTAAATAAAGGAATGTAACACAAAGCCAGAGCAAACTTGTCCATTAAACTTCAACGATGGAACGACTACCATGGCCCCTGTGTTTTGCTGCCTGCAGCTTTATGTATTATGTTATTTTCATACAAGAACATTTCGAATGTGTCCTCAATACAGGACAATGTATTAGAATGATCAAATACAGTGGATCACGTTACAGAGAGTAAGACCAAAGTCACATGATTCGAACACGCTTTATTGATTCTCACAGAAAATGTCATTTAAAAATAATTGCGGGGACCAAAATCGCAGATTATAAGTCTCATACACTGATATCTGTGTTCATACATAAATAGGTATCAAATGTATACAATTCATTTTGTTGTGTCAAAATTGTGGTCATATTCTGTTTTCTTCTTTATAACATAAATAAAATAAATACATTAAATATAACAAACATTATATAATATGAACTCTTAACAAAAAACTATTAACATTCTATGAAAATGTAACCAATATAGAAATTGAGCAAGTATAATAAATCAATAAATAATGTTTCATAAAAAAAAAAAATACAATAAATAAACGTTTGATGGAGGCCGCGCTACGTGGAAACTGCGAGCAGGTCCGCGCGACGCAGGTGCGCGAGGAGAGAAGCTCTGACGTCATCGCCAGCCGCAGCATTGACCGCCTGTAGGAGTGAGAGACACTTTAATCAAATCCCGTTTCCCCTAAATACCGCATACTTTCCAAAATATGACATGTAACACACATAAATCTTTGTAAGGGGAAAGCAATCCTACGTCCTTCTACGCTGTAGGTTATGTGGTAATTAAACATACACAGTAGAAGGTAAATAAAACAACCACTAGAGGGCGCTCCAAGCGAAGGGAGTGCAGACACCTGGGCAGTGGGTGCGTTTCAGGAAATCTCATAACTTTGGAATTTTGGTTAACTACATTCATCGAGGTTTTTTTAATGGGAAAAGTCATTTAGGTAGTGAACTAACTACCAGAATTTAATGTTTCGGTACCTGTTCATCTTGTTTCCTCTTCAGGGCTTTGAGGTGGACTCTAATTCTCTTCATCAGTTTAGTGACCGATGCAGATGAAGACAAATCGAGTACTTTAACCTGGAAAACACACACGCACACACACACACACACACTGTCACTGTCAGTCTCTACATGGTCCACTACTTGCTATATCTTGAAATCGATATTGTTCCCTATAATCAATATGACTCTATGTAGAATTTGTCTATTTTCACCTTTTCCAACTTTGGAACCACCATACATTTCGGGTTAGTTGCACCCTTTGCGACCCATGCACATACATGGACTCTTTGCACTCAGTGAACATTGCTTCTTCAATTCTGATGTGCATTTAGCAGATGTGTACAATTCCATGTTCAGAAAGTCAAATACCCGCCATGTTTTTGTTCCACCCATGCACTGATCTAGTTCACTCATCAGTTGGACCCAGATCCACATGTTTGAGTGGAATAGGACTTTCTGACCCAGCGTTTTCCACCCCTGGCATTGAAAGTGATTTGAAGTGGCTATAAGTGGCTAAATGATTTGCAATTTTAAATACCCCCCCGCCCTCTCTCCCTCTTTCTTTCTCTCTGGTTGTACTCACACATTGCTGGAGCTCGGACACCTGTCTGTACAGGTCGTTGCTAAAAGCATCGATGGCGCTCTGCTCCCAGTTGCTGCTGTTGACCGTCCAGCTCGTGAAGACCTGCTGCACTTCCAGCAGAACCTCGCTGAGGAACAGCAGCTTCTCCTCCGCCTGTCGCCACAAGCACAAGATCAGGCACTATTAACAAAATCAACGCAGATAAATAATAATGACTTGAATATTAATGTTGACAAAAGGAAGTTTGCCTTACTGTCAGCTCGGAAGTTTGACTGTAGTGCTTGTCTGGAAAATTAGAGTGTTCAAGCGGAGATGTAGAGTTACCCTGGAGAGAGACAGATTGTCAGATTGTCTCCAGCTCACGCAGATGTGTATCATTTACAATATATGCAGGAAATCATATAAGCATACATGTATATACATTTTAACATGACATATTACTTTATACTCACCATCTTCTGGAGTGTGCTCATTGTTCGATTGCTGAAAACATGGAACATGCTCTCTGATTGTCCACGCCCCTGCTGCTTACTCAGCCACGTGCATGTGGTCTTAGCCCGGATCAATAACGGCATCACCATCAGCATCATCAACATTATCATCATCACTGGCTTGTTTGCTGGAAGCATTTTTCCTAATTATGCTGCAGTACTTCCAATTGTCCACGGCGTTTATGGTGGCGCTGTTGGCAGTAGTCTGGAGCAGGTGTCTTAAAAGAGCCGGTTTTGTGTATTTGTCTGGAATGCGAGTGAGAGTCTGTGTGTGTGTGTGTGTGTGTGTGTGTGTGATCTGAGCTGATCTGTTCTGTTCGGGTCAGTGTTCTGTTCACCTTGAAGCCGACTTTATATAGATGGAAAACCAAAACAGATCAAAAGCGAAATGAAATGGAATGGCGGGGAAACCCAGCCTGCTTTTCATACCTGGGCTTCACGATCCCCAGGTACGTGCATCACCGTTACAATTAATATTCCCCAAAATATTCTGTATTAATGACTTATCTTGTTGTGAAATGGGCACTGATCACAAATAATCTCCCGAAAACCAAAGTCAAATCTTCATGGTTTTCATGATCGAAGTTTAGCAAATCACTTAAAATTCCAATAAATATAGATAAATCAACAAATAAATACATAAATAGACATGAGTAAAATAAAATTCTAATCATATATCTGAAAATATTCTCATCTTTTTCTGGTAATTTAATATTTAAAGATAAAATTTTAGAACGACCCAATTCAACATGCAACAGCCAACGGAAATATTTCAAAATCATATATTTTTTTAATGATACGGTTGAGTCTTGCTTCTGGTAGGACTTTCAGTGTTGGGTGTTGAGTCATTATGTTAACATTTCACTTCTTTTATAAAGCAAAAAGTAAAAATGCTCATCCTCAAACTGCAGCATCCTCGGTGTGTGTGTGTGTGTGTGTGTGTGTGTGTGTGTGTGCGTGTGTGTGTGCGTGTGTGTGCG
The DNA here is from genome assembly GCF_960531495.2 of Zeus faber. Taxonomy (NCBI): domain Eukaryota; kingdom Metazoa; phylum Chordata; class Actinopteri; order Zeiformes; family Zeidae; genus Zeus; species Zeus faber. The sequence goes on along the minus strand of NC_137202.1, from coordinate 11,438,759 downwards.
TGTGTGTGCGTGTGCGCGCGCGTGTGCGTGCGTGTGTGTGCGTGTGTGTGCGTGTGCGCGCGCGCGCGTGTGTGTGTGTGTGTGTGTGTGTGTGTGTATGTGTACGTGCGTGCGTATCAGCTGCTGTGCAGAAGCAACGTGTGGTTTGCAGCTTGATTCTCATTTCACTTCTTTAAACCTCTGCTTCAGACTGGTTAACGTGGTTAGACTTGTATACTTTGCTTTTTCTGGTTGTGTTGAAAGGCCTCCCAGCGGCTTGACGTAGACTCTGACACCCTGGGGGGTAAAGGAAAACTGCGGTATTACAACCGAACCTACCATTTTTTTATCATCGGGAGTAAACCCGAAACCAGTGATTTGCACTGGATCGATTCTAATGAATTTGAAAAATTCTGATGACAATCCCAATGTTCAATTCCCAATAATTAACTCTCAAGAATCAAAAAATATTATTTAGATTTATTGCCACAACATTTTCCACAACTTTTTCAGTTGTTTGGATATGATTGATGTGGTGATCGGCGTCATTCACTATAATCAATTGGCACACAGAGTAACGTCACAATAATTATTATTGCTTAATCATTATATTTCATTAACTTATTTTATATTACAATAATCAATTTTATAGGAACATATTATGATAATATTTTACTATTTACCTGCTTAATTTGCACATAATGTAATAGAAGCAACTATAGAAGTAATTGTATTGATGCAGCTGATCACTCAAATAATAATACAACAGCTACACTTTTATACATTAGTATATAGTTTATTATGATTATTCTTCTTTTTGGTAGTAGTAGTAGCAGTAGCAGTAGTAGCAATAGCATTATCATATTCTTCCTTAAGACTTATTTTTCAAATCATTCAATAAACTATACCAAACATCCACATATTTTTAGGAGTTTTTGCTGATTCTTTTTATCACTGTGTTAGAACTGTGAAACACACGTCAGCTGTTTGGTTTGCAGTTCAATGTTTGTTTTTATTGATGTAAGTGGATTTTCACGGTTGGTATGAAGACGTTTGAAAGAATATATGAAGTATAATTAAATCTAAGACAGTAAGTATAAGTACAAATAAGTATTAATAGATTAAATATTTATTGACATGGAACATTCCGGTATGTATTATTTATCGTCAGCATGAATTATTAATATGTGTATGATTCCATGTAGCATAAAAAAATAGAATTATTACTATTATTTTTATTTTAATATATTTTTTATTAATATTTCATTTATTTATGATTAGACAGTGCCTGCCTGTTTGTAATATCTGTGTTGCTTCCGTTCGTTTCCTTTGTCCTGCAATCCAGTGTTGGTTGTTCTCCGCAGTGGGTCTAATTATTTGGATGTTTTTTTTCTTCCATATTTCCTGAAATGTTGTACAAGGTGAGTCTTGGGTTTCAAGTTTCTTAAGTGGTATTATATTGATGCTGGGTCAATCTGGCTCTGAACCCATTCTGGGCTTCTCCCACATATCTTATCCGATTTTATTTTTGCAATATTACAGAAACCCAATTTATTAAGATAAATACAGATGGTAATGTGGACAATGTCTCATTATATTATTATATCCTGTCTCCATCTCTGTGTGTTTGGTTATTCTGAATTAAATTTTCGAAAGTTCCTACTAATAACGAATTCATACGAATACTAGTATAGGTTAGAAAGAGCTTTCTACCCTCTATTTATGTTTAAAATATACTTTAAAGTGTCGTTTTTCTCTGTTCGGTAATGTCCTTTAGTTGTCGTGTCTAGAAAGTTGAAATTACAAGGCAACATGTTTGCATTTAATGTTGGAGTGTTTTTTTGTTTAGTGATTGGTCAAAAAACGCGACCTCACCAACATAGCGGCACGTGCAGATGTCACCGCCTTCAGAACTTTGTTGACGTCATGGATCAGACAAACGAAAGACAATCTGAGTTCCATTTGTATTCGGGGGGGGGGGGTTCTAACATGACGTCATCCAAGTTTGATCCAGATCCGCCATTCAGAAGTGTGGAAGAAGTTTGTGATCAACAATCGCAACCTCACCAAAATGGTCCTACGCACAGCGCACATGTTCAAGTTGACTGAGCACACAGATCACGGCATAGCACTGCAGTCTAGTGACACACAGAAAGAGTCGTGATTGGACTTTAAATAAAGGAATGTAACACAAAGCCAGAGCAAACTTGTCCATTAAACTTCAACGATGGAACGACTACCATGGCCCCTGTGTTTTGCTGCCTGCAGCTTTATGTATTATGTTATTTTCATACAAGAACATTTTGAATGTGTCCTCATTACAGGACAATGTATTAGAATGATCAAATACAGTGGATCACGTTACAGAGAGTAAGACCAAAGTCACATGATTCGAACACGCTTTATTGATTCTCACAGAAAATGTCATTTAAAAATAATTGCGGGGACCAAAATCGCAGATTATAAGTCTCATACACTGATATCTGTGTTCATACATAAATAGGTATCAAATGTATACAATTCATTTTGTTGTGTCAAAATTGTGGTCATATTCTGTTTTCTTCTTTATAACATAAATAAAATAAATACATTAAATATAACAAACATTATAAAATATGAACTCTTAACAAAAAACTATTAAAATTCTATGAAAATGTAACCAATATAGAAATTGAGCAAGTATAATAAATCAATAAATAATGTTTCATAAAAAAAATAAATACAATAAATAAACGTTTGATGGAGGCCGCGCTACGTGGAAACTGCGAGCAGGTCCGCGCGACGCAGGTGCGCGAGGAGAGAAGCTCTGACGTCATCGCCAGCCGCAGCGTTGACCGCCTGGAGGAGTGAGAGACACTTTAATCAAATCCCGTTTCCCCTAAATACCGCATACTTTCCAAAATATGACATGTAACACACATAAATCTTTGTAAGGGGAAAGCAATCCTACGTCCTTCTACGCTGTAGGTTATGTGGTAATTAAACATACACAGTAGAAGGTAAATAAAACAACCACTAGAGGGCGCTCCAAGCGAAGGGAGTGCAGACACCTGGGCAGTGGGTGCGTTTCAGGAAATCTCAAAACTTTGGAATTTTGACCAACTACATTCATCGAGGTTTTTTTAAGGGGAAAAGTCATTTAGGTAGTGAACTAACTAACAGAATTTAGTGTTTCGGTACCTGTTCATCTTGTTTCCTCTTCAGGGCTTTGAGGTGGACTCTAATTCTCTTCATCAGTTTAGTGACCGATGCAGATGAAGACAAATCGAGTACTTTAACCTGGAAACACACACACACACACACACACACACACACACACACACACACACACACACACACACACACACATACGCACACACACACACACACACACACACACACACACACACACACACACACACTGTCACATCCCAACTCAGTCTCTACATAGTTCACTACTTGCTATATCTTGAAATCGATATTGTTCCCTTTAATCAATATTGAAATCTATACAGACTCTATGTAGAATTTGTCTATTTTCACCTTTTCCAACTTTGGAACCACCATACATTTCGGCTTAGTTGCACCCTTTGCGACCCATGCACATACATGGACTCTTTGCACTCAGTGAACATTGCTTCTTCGATTCTGATGTGCATTTAGCAGATGTGTAAAATTCCATGTTCAGAAAGTCCAACACCCGCCATGTTTTTGTTCCACCCATGCACTGATCTAGTTCACTCATCAGTTGGACCCAGATCCACATGTTTGAGTGGAATAGGACTTTCTGACCCAGCGTTTTCCACCCCTGGCATTGAAAGTGATTTGAAGTGGCTATAAGTGGCTAAATGATTTGCAATTTTAAATACCCCCCCGCCCTCCCTCTCTCTTTCTTTCTCTCTGGTTGTACTCACACATTGCTGGAGCTCGGACACCTGTCTGTACAGGTCGTTGCTAAAAGCATCGATGGCGCTCTGCTCCCAGTTGCTGCTGTTGACCGTCCAGCTCGTGAAGACCTGCTGCACTTCCAGCAGAACCTCGCTGAGGAACAGCAGCTTCTCCTCCGCCTGTCGCCACAAGCACAAGATCAGGCACTATTAACAAAATCAACGCAGATAAATAATAATGACTTGAGTATTATTGTTGACAAAACAAGTTTGCCTTACTGTCAGTTGGGAAGTTTGACTGTAGTGCTTGTCTGGGAAATGAGAGTGTTCAAGCGGAGATGTAGAGTTACCCTGGAGAGAGACAGATTGTCAGATTGTCTCCAGCTCACGCAGATGTGTATCATTTACAATATATGCAGAAAACCATATAAGCATACATGTATATACATTTTAACATGACATATTACTTTATACTCACCATCTTCTGGAGTGTGCTCATTGTTCGATTGCTGAAAACATGGAACATGCTCTCTGATTGTCCACGCCCCTGCTGCTTACTCAGCCACGTGCATGTGGTCTTGGCCCGGATCAATAACGGCATCACCATCAGCATCATCAACATTATCATCATCACTGGCTTGTTTGCTGGAAGCATTTTTCCTAATTATGCTGCAGTACTTCCAATTGTCCACGGCGTTTATGGTGGCGCTGTTGGCAGTAGTCTGGAGCAGGTGTCTTAAAAGAGCCGGTTTTGTGTATTTGTCTGGAATGCGAGTGAGAGTCTCTGTGTGTGTGTGTGTGTGTGATCTGAGCTGATCTGTTCTGTTCGGGTCAGTGTTCTGTTCACCTGGAATCCGACTTTATATAGATGGAAAACCAAAACAGATCAAAAGCGAAATGAAATGGAATGGCGGGGAAACCCAGCCTGCTTTTCATACCTGGGCTTCACGATCCCCAGGTACGTGCATCATCGTTCAATTAATATTCCCCAAAATATTCTGTATTAATGATTTATCTTGTTGTGAAATGGTTACTGATCACAAATAACCTCCCGAAAACCAAAGTCAAATCTTCATGGTTTTCACGATCGAAGTTTAGCAAATCTCTTAAAATTCCAATAAATATACATAATAAATAAATACATAAATAGACATGAGTAAAATAAAATTCCAATCATATATATGAAAATATTCTTATCATTTTGTGGTAATTTAATATTTAAAGATACAATTTTAGAACGACCCAATACAACATGCAACAGCCAACGAAAATATTTCAAAAGCATGTATTTTTTTAATGATACGGTTGAGTCTTGCTTCTGGTAGGACTTTCAGTGTTTGATGTTGAGTCATTGCAACACCTTCTGATATTAAGCCATCAATAAATATCATTACACTGGAACATCCTCGGTGTGTGTTTGTGTGAGTGAGTGTTTGTGTCTGTGTGTGTGTGTGTGTGTGTGTGTGTGTGTGTGTGTGTGTGTGTGTGTGTGTGTGTGGTGTGTGTGTGTGTGTGTGTGTGTGTGTGTGTGTGTGTGTGTGCGTGTATGTGTGTGTGTGTGTGTGCGTGTTTGTGCGTGCGTATCAGCTGCTGTGCAGAAGCAACGTGTGGTTTGCAGCTTGATTCTCATTTCACTTCTTTAAACTTCTGCTTCAGACTGGTTAACGTGGTTAGACTTGTATACTTTGCTTTTTCTGGTTGTGTCGAAAGGCCTCCCAGCGGCTTGACGTAGACTCTGACACCCTGGGGGGTAAAGGAAAACTGCGGTATTACAACCGAACCTACCATTTTTTTTCCATCATTAGGAGTAAACCCGAAACCAGTGATTGGCACTGGATCGATTCTAGGGAATTGAAAAGATTGTGATGACAATCCCAATGATCATTTCTCAACGATTAACTCTCAAGAATCAAAAAATGTTATTTTGATTTATTGCCACAACATTTCCTATGATCAAAATATATCCACGTTATTAACTTTTTAAGTTGTTTTAGTAATCATTTAATCATTTGGCACATAGAGTATAGTCACAATAATAATTATAATTATTTCTTAATCATTAATTAATAATCTATTTTGCAGGACCATATTATGATAATATTTTACTATTGACGTGCTTTATTTGCACATAATATAATAAAAGCAACTATAAAAGCAATTGTATTGATGCAGCTGATCACTCAAATAATAATACAACAGCTACACTTTTATACATTAATATCTAGTTTATTATGATTATTATTAGTAGTAGAAGTATTAGTAGTAGTAGTAGTAGTCGCAGCAGTATTATTATATTCTTCCTTAAGATTTATTTTTCATCCAACTTACAGTGCCGCACGTCATGTGGCTCAGAACCCAAACCATTTCTGTTTGCTTCTAGAGTAGTAATAACCCACACGCCTTCGTCTTTCAGGGAGGGACGGTCAGGCAATCACAGTGAGACTTGTCTGGCGAGAATATCAACAGGTTGGTTTGATGTTATTGGCGTAAATCTTAACGTTGGCTCCCACCCCGTGCGCTAGAATCCCAACACTGTGCGTGTGACCCCCCCGTGCTCAATCCTATAGTGTGGGGGTGTCAAACATACGGCCATAATCAATAAAAGTGACTGCTATTTCAAAATCTTCCACTGGGGGTCGCACACAACACTGTCAAGCAAGCAAACTGTATGCTGTGCTTTATGCTGGAGCTGCCGATAAAAAAAAATAAAAATCTTATCCTACAGGTTATTTTGCTGTCAACGGTAAACTCCGTGGCACCCTCATTACCTAAAATGTCTTCGTCGAAAAGGAGAAAAGAGGACGCAGAGTGTAGAGCTTTCCAAGAGAAACGGACCGTTTCCCATTTATTTACAGAGGCGAATGGGAAACCCGTGTGATGGGTGTGTTCGCAGCAGGTTTCAGGACTTAAAGAAGATCATATTCGGCGCCACTACGAGACTCATCGTGGCGCAAAGTACAACAGCTTGCAAAGGGCAGAAGATAAGCGATTTGTTAGCGGGTCTGGAGAAACAGAAGTCTGTTTTTACCCGTAGCCGAGATATCAGTGATGCAGCGGTGAAAGCCTTAAAACCTTATTGCCGGCGAAATAGCATCAGCATGAAAACCATACTGCGAGGGGGAGAAAACATGCACGCTGAAGACAGACTTTTGCTGACATTAGCCCGACGAGAAACACGGTGGCAGACAGGATTTCGGGTCTTTCGGCTGATGTGGACAGCCAAACGAAGCACAAAGTCACGTCTTTTGTTGCACTTTCGGTTGCAGTTGACGAGAGCGCGGACATTATGGATGTTGCTCAAATGGCCATATTCAACCGCCACTATGGAGTTGCTGGAGTCGGTGCCTATGATGGACACCACAACCGTAAATGACATTTTCAACTCTCACTCTGTCGTAGCATCTGTAGCGGCAGGCGTTGTCAGAGGGAAGGTACAGGCTGCAAATGGAGGGCATCGTTTTTGGACATTCCACTGTATTTTGCACCGGGAGGCATTGCGCTACAGGTCGTTAAAAACGGATCACGTCATGGAAGCGGTTGTCAGAACTATTCATTGCATTTGAGCCAGAGGTCTGAATCGTCGTCAGTTTGACAGCCTTCTCCGTGATGAAGACGTTACCTGCGGCCTGCCACACCACACTGAAGTAAGGCGGCTAAGCCGAGGTGCCGCGCGGAGGCGTTTTTTTTTTATTTTTATCTACGACCCGAAATCGGACAGTTCACGGAGAAAAGGGGCGAACCGGTGCCGGAATTGCAATCCCTAGAACGGCTGGATTGCTGCGGGAGCTTGAGCAGCGGTTTCAGGTCTTTGGTGAACTTGGGACAGAATTCGCAGTTTTTCGCTCGCCATTCACAGTCAAGGCTTCTGATTTGCCCGTCGACGTAGAGTGTGAAATAATTGACTTGCAGTGTGACTTCGGTTTGAAGGACACATTTGCCTGGGCGGGCTTGGAGACATTTTATCACCGTCTCTTGCCAGGGTACCCCAATTTGACAACTCCTGCTGCAAAGGCTTTGCGCATGTTTGGGGCTACCTACCTTTGTGAACAAGTATTCTTCGAAATGAGCATCGTTAAAACAAAGCCGCGCTCAAATTGGCTGCTGCTCAGGATTTGACGCCTGATATTGATGCACTTTGTGAAGGCTAAAAGATGTCAAGTTTCAGGAGCAAAGCAAACGGCAAAGTTGACTTCGTGTAAATTGATTCTTCAGACACCTTTGCACCCTGAAGAATATAGTTTTGTGAAATTAATACTTACTGTGGAAATATTTTAAGACACTCAACATGGTGCAATATAATGTCAGTCAGCAGCTTCAGTACAAAATAGTTTGGTTTGGAGGAACTCTATTGTTCACAGTTTTTATGTATTTTTTTTACGTATAAATTTTATACATTTACAAGACGGGGGATAACTTAACATTTTTCCTTAATAGTTCCTTCTTCAGTTTGTTTGGTGCGGTGTGTCGGTTCAGGTGGTCAGGATCTCTACACAGATGTGGAGATGAATGTACATTTAAAATAATTTCTAGATCTTGACAAGTTGTTTTAATCAAAAAGTTAAATATTATATTGTTTAGTTCCAGATACCTCTGACTAAATGTTTTGTTGAAATTGCATTTTTTTTTTAAACAATGTTGACAATGTTTTGTTAAAGGATAGTTCATTCAGTGTGAACATTTTCAGAATGTACTTGTACTTTTTTGCACTTAAATTAAAAAAAAAAAATGCAGTTATCGTGGTTTGTAGGTTATTATGCTATGACTTTACTGGTCCGGCCCACTTGAGATCAAATTGGGCTGAATGTTGCCCCTGAGCTAAAATGAGTTCGACACCCTTGCTATAGTGTCTTCCCCGCTGGGATGGAAACGAATCTTTTGAAAATCTGCTCCGCCGTCTCCCGGCCAGTTCCGTCCCGATTTCGTCGCTGGCCAACAGGGGGCGTGCGTGCGGCGTCCCGCTCGTCTGAAGAGAATAACATTGGACAGTAAACTCAGATCAAACGTCGCAATTTAAACGTTTCACCCAGTACTTATATTTCTACTACTCCAGGGAGATTGTTTTACTTATTATGTGATGCTATAACACTGGTATTAGTTTTACCCTGACTTATGACCTGCTGTGTTGCTCTTCGTGTAAATTAAGCATTGACAAAAATGCTTTGGGGGGGGGAAATATGAAACTCCAGCTATATGCACGAATAATATATATTTTTGAAAATATATAGGGATATGGTAAAAATATAGTTTATTATTACATTTTTACACTATATCTTTTTTGATTGTCGCAAAAATATATACTCAACCTCATTAATGCGGAAGTTTTTTATCCCAGCAATTTTTAAGTGAAATTTTACAGCACAAGGTGGTTTATCATAGGCCGATAGAGAGGGGGTTCCTCGATCTGTTGAGGGGGCCTTGGTCATGGAGCTGATTTTGCATTCCCCCAAAAAAATGCGCACGTTTAGAGCGGCGCACGGAGACGTGGCGTGAGCGCGACCGCGACTGATCGTTCGTCTCAAAAGAACTTTCCCTTTCCGACGTGCTCTACGCATGCGCGGTTACACGCCCCGCAATACTCGCTGGCGGAGCTGCGCTGGAGGGTGAGTTGTTCCCGTGCCCGGTCAGGCTGTCCCTCTCTTAAAAAGTACCCGGCCAGGAATCGTTCACCGGGGTTGCGAGGTGCCAGCCTCCCCGTGCCACCTCCCCGACGCGTGTTTTCGGGGGGGCTTTTCAATCAAAAATTGACCCGTAGAGCAAAGGAGGTTTTTCTGGCTAGCTCGTTAGCATGGCTTCTCTCCGGCGTCTGTTTATCGCCGCACCGCGTCGACTCGCGATGCAGGACTCGAACGATTCGGTCACAGCGAACGAGGCAAATGACTGGCGTCACCCAGGGAAAAGAGGGGCCGGGCGAGTGGACCTTTGGCTCGCAAACTGGAAATAATTACTGAGGACTAAATACAAGTTCAAAGGGCAAAAAGGAGTTGACGGCGTCTGGCTCACGGTAATTCATATTTGAGCGCGACTCATTTACACGTTTAGATCCCAGCAAAATATAGACTTGACAGAAGTAAATTGTTGCGATGCTAAATTCGCATTTCTCTCCCAAAAGACATACTTTTGAGAGGATCTGCCTCAGCGATTTTTATTGATCCACCTTTGGCGCCTTCCATCACTAGTCCCTGCCGGGTCTATCTGTACTGACGTTATCCGCTTTAAATAGTCAGGCTGCTTTGATCAGCCTGTGTTCGTCGGTAAGAATGGGGGTGGTGTCCTAACCCAGCTATTACCTTTTTATCTCGGTCTGTGTTTGTGAAGATGTGGCCTCATCTTGTGACATCTTCTGCACGATAACTGACATCAGATATATAACTGCGAAGTGTGCTATTCTGGAATGAATTTTGTGTGTATATATATACTTTTATATAGTTTACTGTTTGTTTTTTTGGTTGTTTTTGTTTTACTGCAAATCGTGTTGATGAATTTTTAATGCTCTGGTTGTGAATCCGTTTTTGTGTCAAAGCAATGAACAATCCTTCGCAGTTTGGCCCGTATAGACTGCTCTTTTGCTAACTTGTGAAGAGTTTGAAGAAGTGACTCAATATGAAGAAATGTTTGTAGAGGGGCCGGGTGACCTGGTTGAATCCACTTCCACTTATTCCTTTTCAGAAACAGTTTGAACGGTTAGAGATGACAACTTCGTGGAGCGACCGATTACAAAGATATGCCGATATGCCGGCCAACATGGACGGCTTGGCAATGAAGAAGTACCGCCGTGAAGCTCATCATAGGTATGCACGAGGCTGATTGGGAGAAACCTTCATTTCAAAGCAACAAATATACTATACTGTTACAGTCCCACTGCTGCTTCCCATACAAGGATATTAATCAGTGTTTGCTTTGTTTACTTTTGTTGTTTTATCTGGAATCTACACAATCCATTGTTTCTCTAGCAGACCATCTGTCTGCTATACAACTGTTTTTACAAATGTATTTTTTGCGTGAAGGGCTATTCACTGACAATAAAGTACACATAAACACAGCAGTCGTCTTGTAAGATCTCAGTCGCTAGATCAGCCCAGATCAGCAGTAAGCTATAGTGGTAAAACTATCATCATGGCGCATGTATTCTCTATTGCAAAGCTTTCCACGGGATCTGGCTCAAAACCATCCTGCGATGAGGTATGCTGTCCTTTTGTTGTTGGAAAACTCACTGAAATAACCCTCATCCTTTTTTTTTTTTTGTGAATTGACCCTCCATCCAACTCCCCATGGATCTCCATTCATACTGATGCTAGGTGTGAGTTGATTTGGCTACATATTAAAAAACGGCCACTAGTGGACGTGAGCCCTTCCTGAGTCTTTCTCCGCTGATCCTCCATCTCTATTTGATCTGTTTTCACCATACCATTCCTTTTATCAATCCCATTCAGTCCAGTATCATCCTCTCATGCTATCTGAATGGAAACTTCAGGCCTTTGTTGGGGCAGAGTAGCATTTAATAAAGCTCTGTCCAGGGAAACAGTGTTATTCAGTGTTTATTCATCACAAATTTATGTAAAAGTGGAGAATCTAAATGGTCCCATTTTAACATGGGGAAAATGCCACTTCAGTGGAAATTATCCACCAAATGAATCATGTATAGTATACAGGGCCGTACTGGATTCATAATACGACAACATGTATGCATTTAATGTTGGAGTATTTATGGCTTGACACAGGTCAGGCAATCATATCTGAATCAGAATATGTTATTGGACAGAGTTTATTTGCAAATGAACTCAATAGATTGGGCCCTCCATTATCTTCTGGTGCGTTCTTTACATTTCATTTATTTGAAACACCTCCAAGCAAAGCTTGGTTTGAATTGAAGATAATACATAGCAGTAATAACAACCGGTTGCTCAAAAAACTGTTCAGAGAAATGTGTGAGAGTCGGAATTCCTTAAAGTGGCTGTTGTTGGGAGAGGAATGAGACAGTGAAAGGGACTTGGTCATAATTTGTGGCTCGGAAGTTTTTAGTTCAGATGCTCTGTTTGGTCTATTTAACCAATAGAATTGCATGCATGTTGCTGTAGTGGTTGCTTATTGTTTTTGAGTACTTTCCTAAAATATATCCTACCAAACAACAACTCCAGACATTCCTTTAACTTTTCCCTTTCTAAATAAATGAACAACACTGCCTGAGTGCAGAAAACAGTTGGCTTTGATGTTAATATTTATCACCATTTAGGAGCTTGCAAAAGACAAGCAAGAGCTGCTTTCCAGAAATCCTGAGAGGCCAATATTATTTTTGGATGGGTTGACTAAGTTTATCTTCAGTTTTTGTATTGCAATACGCTGTCATATGTTTTATTATACGCTGCCAAGTGTCAATATTTTTTAAGAGCCATATTGTACAGCAGAGCCCATTCTCCATGACATGCAAACATCTGCAAAGCAAAATGCTTAATATAGATGTGGGATGTTTATTGTGATCTTATCAGTTATTGAGTTACTTTTTCTGCAATCTTTATCGAACGGAAAATTAATGGACTTTCTCATAATTTAGCTGCAATTAGTTATCAGCTATCAGTGAGTGGGAAAACATGTGTAGGTAATGAAAATGATCCGGTCTTGACTTTTTTTTTTTTTTCTGCATTACAAGATTGCAAAAGGTTATGCTATAACAACTCCCTCCAAAAGATATTACAAGGCCTCTGACAGACTTCTGTGCCACTTTTACTATTTTCTTCCTTGTTTCAGCTTTTTTTTCCAGTATTTCATTCTTACTGGTTATTTTTTAGTACATAAATTGACTAGATTTTTATGGATTTCTTTTCCAGAGTTTTTGTCAACAGAAGCTTGGCCATGGAGAAGATCAAGTGTTTTGGCTTTGACATGGACTACACTCTGGCAGGTACACAGTCTAGACCATTAGGGAGTAATTATAGTTGATCGTGTTGGCCAATCCGAGCGTTGTTTAAATCAGGGACAAATTTTGTACTTAAAGACTTCAGTTTTGTGCTTGTGTGCATTTGTTTCGCACACACACACACAGATCTACAGCTGTAAACCTGTGTTTCTCTTGACTTTTAATCTTTTGTCATTCACATGCACATTCATTTCAAACGCGGCAAGTCTTGAAAAATGTAATAATGATAGTTTTACGAGCCTGTAATTAGGAATGCTCTTATACTGTATATCTTTTTTAGTGATATAATAACGCCCATGCTTATATCCAGTATAACAGCACAACCAACAATATTCATCGTGTAGTGGTATTTTGACACAACATTTAATGATTATTCTCTAATTTATTTACAAAATAGTCCCCCCCCCAACCCGCCCTGAATAGTTGCACAACTCTGCTGCTCCCGTTAGAGTTCTGCATGGTAACCCAAGGCACACATTTTCAGCTGTCGTTCAGGGAATCCGCCCTGCCGTACAAGCAAATTCCAAACAAATACACACACACACACACACACTCCTCTCCCTTCAATTGGGATGAAGGAGCGGGCCAACGATGAATGGTGGTCGGAAACGAGGCCACAGCTGAATGTGGGGTGGCGACATCCAGACCAGACCACAGTGACTGCTTTTCCACACGTCCCCTCCTTGAGTATTTTTATGAGCACTTGGTCACTAGTCATTGCGGCTGTCACCTCATTAAAATTTAGTTGCGGTTTAACTGTCATGCAAATAATTGCGATGAAACAATTGGATTGTCTTTGTGGTTCATTTTATGCCTCTATCATGCTTTCATCCAATAATAGTGAAACAATGCTGTGGAGGTGTGTTCTGGCCCAGGGCCAGGGAATGAGAGAGAGGAGGCAGGCGAAGGCAAAACAGCGCCGGTTGGCGTGTATTTATTTAAAGGTTCAAACAAAAGGCAACTCGTGGGCCAAAAGGACAAATCAAAGGCTCGCTCAAATTAAAAGACAGAGTCTACTAGATCAGTGCTCAGGTGCGCTTTTGCCGTGACATGTCTGGCTCGTTAGGCAGAGCGTTTGTCTTGCCAAGTCCGCACGCGTGTCCTGCAAGCACGCACTCCCTCACTGTGGGGATAAACAAACCCTAAATGACTACCCGGTCCTGGATCGGACGAACCAGGGGAGCCCCTCTGTTGATTCGCAGCAGCTGAGTGGCCCCGGGATGGGAGCCTGCACCGCCTGTCTGCAGCAGCTTCTTGACCATGCCCCCTTGGCCTGCCACAGATGCACATTCACCTCATGAAGAAGAGCCATTTGTTGACATTGAACATTGGAACATAAACATTTAAGTAGACAGTGCATTTGTCTCAACCCAATTGATGAAAACTCACACAATTCACTATTTATTGCATTGTTTGAGTGTCTTGAGTTTCCAGTTCAGTTCCCCTGAAATTTTGATGGAGACATGATTGTAGAATCTAACGATTCTACAAAAATAATCACTCAAATAATTGCTATCAGGAGATTATATAATAATTGTGAAAGTTCTTCTTGTCAGATACAATGTTATGTCTTTTGTAGAATGACTTAGTTTTAAAAAAATATATTTGACTCCTGTATTAGATTCTGTTTTGGGCTATGAACACTGACCCGCCTGTCTCTTCCAGTGTATAAATCTCCAGAGTACGAGGCCTTGGGCTTTGACCTGACAGTGGAGCGCCTGTTGTCCATCGGTTACCCTCCGGAGCTGCTCAGCTTTGTGTACGACCCCTCCTTCCCCACCAGGTCGGTTGACAAACATTTCCTACATTTCAATATCCAATTTCCCTCCTCAAAGCATTCTCCTGTCCCTAGCCCATAACGCTGACATATAAACAAGAGAAGCTGGAGGTTGTTTTGCAGGTCAACAAACAGTTGCAATATCATCAGAGAAAGCCTCCTAGCAGCCAGATTTATAATTTATGTTACTGGAAAATTGTCCAGTGTATATAATTTATCACCTACACCACACAGGGTGAATGCTGCTGCAAATCGATATCCAGTGTGAAAATGTCTACTACGTCTATTGTAGAAAACCACTGCTTTATTGCTCTCTATTGATCAACCTGTGCGGTCACACATCTGTTGATACAAGCACAGCCATAATAAGACCACAATATAAGATGGAGGTTTACTATTAAAAATGACCATAAAGTCGAAAAAAACAAGTTATGGTTTAAAGGGAGCCATTGGTCATCACAATCAAGCCAGAAATGATCGAGGTATAAATGGATTGTTTCACCAGAAGCTTCTTCTGTCTAATTGTCCTCCTGAAGTCAATGGGGAAAATGAGTTACTGTAAGGAGAAACTACTTCTTAAGTTCTCCATCCATATCTCTTGGCTTTTTGGTTTGATGGTGATGACCAATGGCAGCTTTTATACCTTAACTTTATTTTGACATACACTCATTCAGCCAACCATGTATCCCATTGTGTATTTGAGTATTTTACATCTGAATTCCCATTGAGATTTGAAGAGGTGGTTTTATGGTGTTGATAGAGAACATGGGATAAGATAATGAAAGTCTGGTGATGGTCAGAGACTTCAGAAAGTCACTTCATACAAAATATATCCAACCAAATAATAACACTTGTGCCTAATTTAACATAATAGTAACCTGTCTAAATTCCTTTGGTTATGGGAAGGTAAGGGTTGTTATTTAGTTATGAAACCAATATTCATGTAAATACTCTCAAATCGCTCTTTCTCACTTGCTTTGCTGTCACTGCCTGATCTCCGCCCTCAGAGGCCTGGTGTTTGATACAATGTATGGGAACCTGCTGAAGGTGGACACGTACGGCAACATCCTGGTCTGCGCGCATGGTTTCAACTTCATGAGGGGGTGAGATCTGCTTGTTCTGCTTGTCCCCCTCGCCAAGTATCTGTTTACACGAGATTAGCCAATTCCCAGATCACTTTATATTGCCTTTTCCTGTGGGAATATGCTGGTTTTTAATTACATTTTTTATAACAGGGTTACTTTTGAGTGACATTTCTTACTAGATACTATTATGCATATGTCATCATATTGTTAATTATAAAGTGACCACTTTATTTACTACTAATCTTTCAATGATTTAAATTGCAATTTTTGTATAATTCAACAAGCATTTTGTACCAAAGCCGATTAGTATTCCTACAGTATGAGAGGACTTACAATGTAAACAAGTCAGTCTTGGTAGCTACAGCAAAAAAATGTTTTCCCCCTATAATGAAACGATTGGCTATATGCTTTTTTTTCATCAATAGTCATACCTTGAAAAACTATCACATATTTTTTTACAATCCATGAGCACTCCTGTGTACAGCTCCAAACTCTTTCCTGTTCCCTCACAGACCTGAGATCAGGGAGATGTATCCCAACAAGTTCATTCAACGCGGAGACACGGAGCGCTTCTACATTCTCAATACACTCTTCAACCTCCCTGGTAAAAAATAAAGACACAAACACAGTAGTATACACTGTGCGAATACAAAGTGTGTAAAAAACAAACAAACAAACAAACAAACAAACAAACAAAAAAATAGTTTTAGGTGTCACACCCGATAGGGTCGTGCAAGATTGCTTTAAATTGTTTTAAATGTACATGTTCTCAGAATAATAACAATAATAATAATAATAATAATCATAACTCAAAATTCCGGTTGAAAGGGAGTGCGCCCCTGTACAGCCGAGCAGTTTGATGTATCATATGTCCAAATCGAGGAAGAATTGAGGAAATTAGAGCCGCTTCCTGTCTGCCTACCCTGCCCCTCCCCCTGCTGTCCGCACCTGTCTGTCACCAAGCACATCCATCCCAACGGACCCTCCATCCAACCCACATCAATAAAATCTGATTTTTATGTACATATACATTATTATTACTATCATAACCATGTTTTAATAATAAGAATAATTATTATCGTAAATACATTTTCATGGTGATTATTATGGTTATTTTATTAATGTTATTATGCAGACAAGAAGTAGATGTACAGTGTGATATATAATTTGTCCAAATCGAGTAAGAATTTAGGAAATTACAGCCATTTTCTCACAGCCCCCTCAGGACCCCACCTTTGTGTTCCTCTCTGAGTCCCCCCCTTCTTTGCCGGCTGCTCCTCCCTCTCCTCTCTGCGTTACTAGCCTGGTTTATACTTGCCGAAAGCGCGAGGCAGCACACCCGACAAATTGTTACCTGGCGCCACAGCGCTACGGATGAGGCCGTTCAGGTCCTAGATTTAATGACTTGGCGCCAGGGCGCTTCCCTGGAAGAATTGCATTGGGAGCAATGGGAGATCAGCATTTTGCTGTTTTTTCGGCCGCACAGTGGGAGCAAAGGTCAACAGCCGCCCCCCGGCACCCTAACCCACACCCATGACAGCGAGCGGCCTCCTAGGGGCCCCAGAAGGCATCCGACGAGGCTCTCTGCAGCCCTGCTGGGTCACAGCGCGCCAGAAACCCCCAGACGCAAGCCGCCAGTCCCCAAAGCTGCCGGGCACCTACCCCACTGCAGAGCCCGTTGAGACCCGAGGGGCATGCCCAAAAAGTACCACAACATTGCCCCGACTTAGGAAGACTCAAGTATTGATGGATGGAGTTGTCAGTGATAAAAGTATCCCATTTTTCATTAAATGAATCAACCTTGTTTTTGGATATTGCCAATAGTTTTTCCATGGAGATGTATTCTATTTATCAATGTAACCATTGGGATGTGGTGAGATTATCTCTGTTTTTCCAATTGAGTAATATTATTTTCTTGGCAATTGTTAAGGCGATCAAAATGGGTTGGTGGTGTTTGAGTGGTTGGTCAACTGAGGAGAGGTTACCAAGGAGACATACAGACGCTGAGACTGGAATGCTGGGACCAAGAAGGGTTGATAGCGTCTTGGCGATTGTTGGTCCAGAATGTTTGGATAGGTGGGCAGAGCCAGATGGCATGAAAGTAGTCATCTCTGGTATTAAGGGAACAGTGAGCGCAAACGTCTTTATCCACAAAACCCGTTTTGCATGAACCACAGGTTGATATCAGTGAAAACAGCAAGGTCTCTTTCCCATTCCATGGTTGGTAAAATTAAAGTGTCATCGGTTTTTAATAATAGTTTGTATATTCTGGAAAATTGATTTTTTTAAATGACCTATATGAGTAAGATGTTCATTGGAGGTGGTTTGTAGGATGTTGTTTGATTTTAACTTTTAGAGACTGCTGTAGTTGAAGGAATTGCAGGACACTGTGACCACTGTTATTATACCTTTTGGTTAAGGTTGGGAAGGATATAAGCAAATTGTTTTAAAAAATGTGTTCCAAATGAATAATTCCTTGTCTTTTCCAAGACCTGAAGATTATAAGTCTGTTTTAACCAGAAGTCACGGTTGTGCCAGATCGGAGTGAATTTGTTTGGCGACTCAGTGTAACCACTGAGTTTGTTGAATCTCCACCAGGCTGACAAGAGTCAATGTGATGAATGGGTTTTTAAAGCAACTTTTAAGTTTTAAATGTTTCCTTATTGCTTCAGTAATGAATGGGAGATCAGATATTGATAAATCCTGACATTCTGTTTGTTCAATGTCTCGCCATCCATGGCCCAATTGTTGCTCTGGTTGTAACCATTTAATTATAAATTGAAGATGGTTCACTTAATAGTAGTATCTGAAGTTTGGGGCTGCTATGCCTCCACAGTCTTTGTTTCTCGGAAGTGTTAGTTGTTTAGTACTCGGTTTCTTGTATTTCCATTTTAATTTATTGATTATTTTATTTATTGAGTCTAGAGTATTAAACCAATTTACTGTTGGTTGGACTGGAGTCATTAAAAATATAAAGTTTATTTTTGGTAGAACATTGATTTTCACTGCTGCTATCCTGCCAATTAGTGAGATGGGTAGGTTGTTCCATCGAGTGGAGGTCTTCTTCAATGATTTGAGCAATGGAGTGAAGTTAAGGGTAAACGGATCTTTCAGATTGGTGGAAATATCAATACCAAGGTATCTAATGTTGCCCGTTGTGATGGTTAAGGGAAGTTTCTGGGTTATATCATTGTCCGTGGTTTTAGTCCAGTTGGACTTTTTTTTTTTTTGACAGGATTTTGGACATTACAGAGTTACTTGTCAAAATACTTGGATCAAATACTGTGTTGAAGTCCTCTCCCTCTCCCACTATAATAATTGAGTCAGGGGCATTTTAGGAGCTTTTAAAATATATATTGTGAAAGAAATTTTGGTCGTCCTCAATGGGGCCATAAATATTAACTATGGTTAACTTGATGTTGCCTAAAATTCTGTTAATTATTATGTATCACCCTTCTGTGTGATATCGCGGTTTTATTCTGATATGGGATACTTTTATTAATCAATATAGAAACACCTATTTTTTTCTTAATTATATGATGCAGATAACATCTGATTAAACCATTTAGCTTTGAGTTTGAGGTGCTCGGATGCAGTGAGGTGAGTTTCTTGCAGAAGACAGAAGCTGGGGTTCATCCTGGTGAGGTGACGTAGGATTCTGCTATGTTTAGCTGGCGAACCCAAACCCTCAGACATTCCAACTAACAAATTTAATGGGTGTCATTGAGGTAAGTTAGGGGGTGATGGATGTGTATTTGTAGTTTTCCCATGCAGCAGCACAGTGCATCCAAGGCAATAGCTATACTACTGTGCCCATGTTTTCCCATAGTCTGACTTTTTCTCATTTACATTCCTTTTTATTGTCCTAGTATTGCAGGAAGTTTGTAGGTATACATATCTTCACAAACAAATGACAAATAGACAAAGAGAAACAGAACATTGCAGAGTCAAACAGACATATAGTGAGAGAGTGGATAGAGGGTGAGAGTGATGAGAGAAGTAGGGAGGGAGGGATAAGGAAGGTGAGCTAATGAGAGTGAGAAATATTTACAGTCTTTACATAGATAGGGTGCTAATTTCTACATCTCGCATATCAGAATTATCAGGAATTGATCGTTCATACCCAGTGTGGTTCCTTTCGGTTCCCGTCCTTTGCTTTGAGCCAGCTCCTTGTGCTTGAAGTGTTAGCTTAGCAATGATGGAGTGGGGACGGTTCCCGAAACTGTGTCCCAGTCCCAGTGAACCCGGTGGAAGGTGACCACCTTCATGGTGTTCGTGGGGAGTTTCAGGGCGGTGTAGAGGAAGTCTTTCATCATGTTTTCTGGGGTCTCTGTGTTGCTCTCAGGAATCCTGGAAAAGATGAGACTGTCCCGCATACTTATGGATTGGATCTCCAGAATTGTCTCTTTCATTAATTATTATTTTTTTTCTTCACAACCTTCATCTCTGTTGGGAGAGGCTTCACTGAGGTTTTAGATCTGCGTTGTCTTTTTGCATCTCGCCGACCATGCGGTGCAGGAAATCTTAAATCTTGGAAATGTCTTGGAGGAGTGAAGCATTTCCAGTTTCTTATTTATATCATCCAAGACACTAACCTCTGCAGCACTGGGAATAAGATCAATAAGGTAATCTGTATCAGTAGCTGAGTCTGCCTTCCTTCTTTTCGTTACGGTCCTGGTCCTCTTCCATCACGCACTCCTTATAATAATAATCAATATAATTCTCAAGGTGCTCCTCTTTGGATTTGGGTAGTGTGTTTTTTTTTTTTTATATATATATTTTTTGCACTGCTTTGTTATTTGTCTAAATTGGAGCCGATTGTCTGTGTTTTAGTTTGTGCAGCTGGGCGCCGCCATGTTGGATATGTACTCACTTCCGTCCTCTCGCGAGAACACAGCATGCTCTGTGGCTCTCACAGCATGCTTCGCATTTTGCTTTTTTATTTCTGATTATGTTGGCCAAAATTGATCAGCAGCACAAGTCAGATTAGAAATTCCAAGCCTACCAATTACTCTTAGATGAGGGTAGTTGTAAAGTTCAGCTTACAAATAAAATGTAAAATATTTATTGATATTTATGTGCAGTTTCTTTTTAGAGAATCTTGCAATGACAGGGAATAATTACACATTGTGAGTCAGTTTCCATAGTTCAGTAAATAGTCCTCTGTAATAAAATGCTGAGCAGGACATTCAATGATGTAAAGACAAAAAAGTTTTTAGGGGAAAATTTCCAACAGCTGCAGTCTGTTAATTAGACGTATGAGTGTATAGAAGAGCTGAAAAAAATCACCCTGAGAACAAATGCTCATATCCCAAAAACTATACATGCTAGGTGCAATTTTTTTTTTCTTTTTAAGTGCATCAACAAGAATGCGCTTTGATGTAAAGGAAAATTGTGGGTGCTGTGGCAGGATAGAAATATGGGGGGGGGGGGGGTTTGTTTCGGAAAACGTGCCTCCCTCAATCTAGATTCCCATCCACAAAGCATTGCGAATGTTTTGGCTCTAAAACTTGATTAACACGAAAACTGATGAGTGAATGCTTCCACAAAGTAATAACCCATGATTCCCAATCAAGCCGCTTGTGTTGATGTATTTATTAAGGAGACTTATATATTTATTGTATTAATTAAGGAGGCAAACTTTGCTGGAATAATAATAACAATTATAAGATGAAGAAGAGAAGAAGAAGAGTCTTTAATTAACACGCAACACACCACACTACAACACATGCACACACACACACATGCACATGCTTTGGATGGTGGCCGGTGAAATGAGGCCTCTGCATTTAACCCATCCTGGCTTGCCCTTCCTCCGGGGGGGCAGCCAGGAGCAGTGGGCAGCATTCGTCGACGCGCCCGGGGACTTGGTGACAAGTGTCCAGCGCTGGTCAGACGATGATGGGTGCATGTTTTTGGTGGGGGTCCTTACTGACATGA
This sequence comes from Zeus faber, assembly GCF_960531495.2. Taxonomy (NCBI): domain Eukaryota; kingdom Metazoa; phylum Chordata; class Actinopteri; order Zeiformes; family Zeidae; genus Zeus; species Zeus faber. The sequence goes on along the minus strand of NC_137202.1, from coordinate 11,417,201 downwards.
GGTGGAGGAAACCCCACGTGAGCACGGGGAGAACATGCAAACTCCACACAGAAAGGCTCCTATTTGGGAGATAACCCGCCGGAGCACGGTGCCAACAGCACCCCAGGTGGGAATCGAACCCAGGACCTTCTTGCTGTGAGGCAGATGATGTTGTTGATGATGATGATGTTGAGTAATAACACTCCCTTATTGTTATTACAGTCAGGGAACCACACACTTAATAAAAGTACACAAATCTCTGTTGGTCACCGAATTTAAGCCTTAATTATTCATTCCACAGAGACCTACCTCTTTGCATGCCTCGTTGATTTCTTCAGCAACTGTTCTAGATACTCAAGGTAAATCTTCATAATTTATTTAATTTAATATGAAATATATGCTTTATTTAGAAATGTAGATTTGTGTTTTCCCTATAACCCTTGTATTACCAGTTAGATCCTTCATAATGTCCAATCTATTTTACTAGGTGTGCATTTGAACAATCACATGTGAAAACAATACAATGACAACTCCTATCACCAATAAAATAAAAACAGAAATGTACATCAGCACAATATTACATGAAACATGTTCATAATGGATAGGTTAAGGTTTCATGTTTTCTATTTGTCTCTCTAGTTGTGTATCTGGCTTCAAGAACGGAGACCTCTTCATGTCCTACAAGAGCATGTTCCAGGACGTGCGAGACGCCATGGACTGGGTCCATTTTAAGGTACAACTTCTCCTCTCCACTCGCGGACACCACTCTCATTCCTCTCTGAGTCATTAGCCTTGTGCTGTCTCTTGCAGCAAATCCCTGGTTCATAAATCCTTTTTTCCTTATTGTTCTTTTTAGGGCTCCCTAAAAGAAAAGACGGTTGAAAACCTGGAGAAATATGTGGTAAAGGATGTAAGTACGCCATTGATTACTGTAATAGTCTTCTAGGAAATTGTTTTTGTGTGGCACGCATACATACACATTTAAAAATTACTCATTAACTGGTCTTTTACCGGTAAAGTAAGTTTTGAAAGTACAGTCAGATTCTTATTTAGCCCCAACATGTTGCTTATAGGTCTAAATGTGAAATGAGTAAATGAGTGATGCTGATTCTTTGAAAATGAAAAATTGTCACAGACTCACACCAATGTGAGTGATTACTGACATTCTGTTTTCCCTTTCTCCAGCCAAAGCTTCCTCTCCTCCTAAGTCGCATGAACGAAGTGGCCAAGGTCTTCCTGGCCACCAACAGTGACTACAAGTACACAGAGGTGAGCTAAAAAACAAACACTTGAAATCAAGATGCATACATAACTGCAATGGATAAAACAAGTAAAGAAGGAATGAACCAATCCTCAATAACTTATATGATTCAGCTTCAGTCGTTGATGAATTAACATAAAGGATGAATTTGTTGCTGCAGAGTGGGTGTTCTAAATTGTATTTTCTGAGGTTTCCCTGTAACAAACGTGTCAAATTAAAGTCGGAAGTTGCAACTGACTTGTTTTTTTGTTTGCTCTTGTGCTGTTTCAGAAAATCATGACCTACCTTTTTGACTTTCCCCATGGACCAAAGGTAACGGCAGATACTGCTGCGATTAAGGTTTTTTGTGCACCCAACATTCACAAAAGTGGCATTAGAAGAGGTTAAATACCTCCTAATAATCAGAGGTGGGGCAAACCTTAATTATCCAAACACAAACAAACTACATTCTTTTGTGTGTGTGTGTGTTTGTGTGTGTGTGTGTGTGTGTGTGTGTGTGTGTGTGTGTGTGTGTGTGTGTGTGTGCGTGTGTGCGTGTGCGGGTGTGCGTGTCAGGCAGGAACCGCCCACAGACTGTGGCAGTCCTATTTCGACCTGATCCTGGTGGACGCTCGTAAGCCAATGTTCTTTGCGGAAGGGACGGTGCTGCGGCAGGTGGACACTGTGAGTGTGTATGTGGGTGGGTCAGGCTGTGAAAACCAAACTATTATTGTCATATGTTTAAGCCTCCATACTGTGAGGGATGTGCACTTGTTTTTGATGCCTCTTTACAATTTCTCAACCTCTTGAGGTTGAGTTTTGAGGGGGGAGTCCTTCTGTATACTTTATTTTCTCATATTTCTCACCAAGACCGTGTTTATGCCAACCCACATCTTTTCTATTTTATTAATATTAAATTGGATAAAGTTTAAACTTTTTCGCTTTGGTTAAAATTTCCCATGACCAGTACAGGTACTGTATGTCTTATGACCATCTCAACATGAGTGTATCGGCTTTGCAGAGCACGGGCCGGCTGAAGATCGGCACCTACACGGGACCATTGCAGCATGGCATTGTGTACTCTGGAGGTAAATAAAGAGTCTCATGAGTCTTTTTTGTCATATTAACTCTACAACTATAATAAAGTATTTGGCAAGACCCATGCTAATCTAAGTCTTATTAGCTCTTAACTGTTTCAGCCATTGTCAGAATCGTCAACTCTTTATTATAAGTCGACCCATATATCAGTCTGGGGATTATTATCAGCAGATATTTACACATAAAAATGCATACCAGAACTTCATAGAGCTAATGTAAACGTATCCCCATACGTTACAAAGGGCTTACATTAAATCAAGCTTTGGTTTCAAGTGATAAGGCTGCCTACGACGCTTGTGGCTCTGTCTGACTGAATCTGTCTATCTCTCGCGTGCACAAGCACACATACCTGTCAACTCTCCCGTTATCCCCGGGATTCTCCCGTATTTTACCCTTCTCTTCTGCTGTCCTCCGGTTTAAATATTTTCCTGTAAATCTCCATTATTTAGAACCTTTCTAAAAAAAAAAAAAAAAAAAAAAAAAAAAAAAAAGGGCTGTGCGATCAAAGTGATCAGAGAAACTGGAGCAGAGGCTCTGCTCTGTGCCCGTCCCCCGCCTTCTCAGTCCCTTTCCCCTCTTGCATGAATGCGTTTGTGGCGTTAAAACAACTTGCGTTAACGCGTTGTTATTGCGTTAACTTTGACACCCCTAGTAAACACCAAATCAAGCTTGTAGAGTTTGAGTCTAGTGATTTGATGCTAAAATGCATTCAGGAGTTGGTGTGGTTAATTAAAATGTGTTCGAATTAAAAATGCTTATAAATACCAATTGAATCAACAAAACAATTTGACTCCAAGTTTATAAACCAGCGAGTTCTAGGCGAAGACATGTCGTCAATGCAGCATGATGTTACTGTTCCCTCATATGAATACCCTAAATATCCTGGCAGGTTCCTCTGACATTGTGTGCGACCTGCTGGGGGCCAAGGGGAAGGACATCGTCTACATCGGGGACCACATCTTTGGGGACATCCTCAAGTCCAAGAAGCGTCAGGGCTGGAGGACCTTCCTGGTGATCCCCGAGCTGGCCCAGGAGCTGCACGTCTGGACCGACAAGAGCTGTGAGCCCCACACACTCATTCTAAATTCGAAATACAACAGTGTTTCCCACGCATAGACTTTACTTGGGCTGCCCGGGTATATTAACGCCCGCCAAAGTATATTTGGCAACTCATTTTATCATTTTTTATTTTTATTTTATTTTTGTCAGTCTGAGGGAAAGAGGTCATCCGTGATCGACTAACTAGTGAACAATCTCCCCTCGCTCTACCCCTCCCGTACCGGTTTGTTCTGCTATCACCGGAAGGGTTAACTGACAATCCCAAATGCTCTGCAGAGAAATGGAAAGAGAGAGAGAGAGAGAGAGACTGTGCCGGTCAAATATACAGCCCGATAATGTACTTGCATGTATATGTACTCGGAAAAATGCTCCGATACTCAAACCCGATACCAACGTTATGTAACATAGTTGCGTAGTTAATGCTCAAAAAAGAGCGAAAGAAAGAAAATGTCGGCCGTTTGGAAGTACTTCAATGTAAACAAAGATTAGATAAATCGTCTGGCAATAAATTTTCTGCACAAAATTGTGCAGACTGTATCTACCACTGTCACTACAGCGGAGCGTCTGCTCTGGTTGTTCCTAGTACATGAGATCCGCTCGTGATGAAGCTTCGACTCTTTTTCTGGGACTCTGTTCTTGACGAGTCACTCAATAAAACGAGTCGTTCCATTTGATTCAGTTGGTTTAACGCACGGTGAGCGAAGGAGGACTTCCACTGAACGAGAGTAGAGAAGAGTAGGTCATTTATTTGATTTGTATATTTTTTGTTATGATTGCAATTTATTTTGGAATGGAAAGTACCATATACATAGAAAGTTATATTCACACTTAAAAATAAAAGAGCCTACCACCACAAGTATATTTCAGACCCGTACTACTTACAAGTATTGTACTGTATATCACCACCCAGCCAATGGGATCCTCCATTGAAAGTGGATTTCCATTGCTTCCATTTTTCTTTTATGTTTACCGGTTAGAAAAGAAAGGTTTGATGACATGGCCAACATCAAAAGCTACTCCATTAGAGAAAATCTTTTGAAGAGGGAAAGTTGGACATGTGAGTTAGAAATGTCTTTGCTTTTCATTGCTAAATGTTGGTTATATCCGGTTATACTTTGAGTCATTGGAGTATTAAATTGCATTACTCACAAAATCCCAATGGTGAAAGAATTGCTACACATCCAGATGTCACTGAAATTGGTCTGTTGGGTCACGTTCAAAGCTGTAAAGACATGTTTAACTTTTAATTTACTGTTTATGGGCAACAGAATCATTTTATTTGACCCCCATTCCCGAACATCATCGCTGATCCAAGCACAGGATGTAAACCTGTACTCAGGTCAGTGTTTTTTGTTTTTGTTTGTTTTTGTTTGTTTGTTTGTTTGTTTGTTTGTTTTGTCTTCTAGCCATATTTGAGGAGCTTCAGTCTCTGGATTGCTTGCTGGCAGAGCTCTACAAGTGAGTTTTTTTGTGATAAAACCTGTTGATCCATGTATTTGTTTGGAGTTTTAAACAGCTACAAAATAAATACAGTGATTTTCATGCAGTGTTTTCTTTCAAAAAATAATACACACAATAATAAAAATAGTAATTATAATAATAATATAAAAATAATAATGATAAATATACCTGCAGGCAGCAATACACAGGGTCCAGTTTATTCATTTTAGGTACTTGTTAGAGTCTTTTGGTTCTGTCAAAAACATCACAATTTACTAAACTTACAAATATCAAACATCGTGGAGTTACGTTGTGGAGTTCCATCCATAGTATTATTTTTTTTTTTTTATATTGTGACTGATTTGAGGACTGTTTTTTTGAACAATGGCTTTTTTATTGTCTTAGATTTTCGGTTATTTTTTGGCATCTGGAACAATAACAAAAATAATAACTGTAATAACTTTGCATAACAATAATAATAAATACATTTTATTTTATAAATAGAATAAAAAATGTTAGTTGTAATTACTACTTTATTGTATTTTTTCTGTTAATAATTAATTGGAAAATTCAGTTGAATAGATTACCTGTCTATATTGTAATGCAGACAACTTTTCTTGTCAATACTGTCAATACAAAAGACTTTCTGTCTTTTCATTTAAATCTGCTATGTTTAGCTGGAGGCAACTGTTTATTTTTTACTTTAAAATCAAATTTTTTGTTGTATGTAATTACATCCAGAGTCTCAGTGACACTAGGATATGTTGAGTCTTGTGTATGCCAATAATGACGTATTTAGGTAGGTTTACGTATTTACGGATATTTACGATAGCAGGCAAACTTAGGTTATTTAAGTGGTGACTTTTTTTTTCTTGGATTACATTTTCAATAAGTTACGTTTCCATGAAATACGAAAAATGTAATTTTTTCCAACGACTCGCTCGATCTTGAACCCATCACTCAGTCGCACATTTCAGTGGATTCGACTCGACGTGGCTACGAGTTTTTGAGACTACTTTTTATTGGTATTTTTCATTAATCCGACAAAGTAATGGGACCACAGAGATAAAATATCAATCTCACAGATCTATAGACATCTATCAATTAAGAAAGTACATAAATATACACGTACAGTAAACGCATTTGTTATGTCGAACCAGTTTAAACGACACATTAACCGTGCCGCTGGCTTTTGTCATTGTTGTGTTCCAGATTGTTTTAGCCGGTTGGACATATTTTGGCGTGAAATGCATTGGACCGTGCCTGTGATATAGATCAAATTTGGCGGTTTTTCCACTAATTTCTGCTCTGTATGTGGATCGATTTGGATGAAACCTCAACCATGAGGTGTTTGTGACATACCGGTTCAAACAAGAAGTAAACTCCGTTCATAGATTCTTCTATGCCATCGTTGTGTTTCAGATAGTTTTAGATTTTAAAATTCTGAGGGTTTTCCCGGAACAATATCAATAGGGCTGGACCCCTTATAATGAAGAATTGTATTGCCATACAAAGCCTACTGCTGCGATGTACCGATTTATGTCAAAAAGCAAACAAAAATCTGCGCTTTACTTTACTGTATTGTGTGTTAGTGGAGCAATAACTTCCTTTCTAAATATTAATATCTCCCAAAACAAATATATACATGAATTAATGTTATAAAAATAGAATCAAAGCTGCAACAGAACGGTGTTGTGTCTGCAGGAACTTGGACAGCAGCAGCAACGAGAGACCGGACATCAGCTCGCTGCAGAGACAGATAAAGGCACTTCCACCTCCACTACCTCCACACTAAAAATATCCATCTCTCTGCTGAAGCCCCCTCCTCCAACTGTATCTCTCCCTCTCGCTCTCTCTCTGTCTCGCCCCCTCTCAGAAAGTGACCCACGACATGGACATGTGCTACGGAATGATGGGAAGCCTGTTCCGCAGCGGCTCCCGCCAGACGCTGTTTGCCTCCCAGGTGATGAGATACGCCGACCTGTACGCCGCCTCCTTCATCAACCTGCTCTACTACCCCTTCAGCTACCTGTTCAGAGCCGCACACGTGCTGGTGGGTCGCTGCACTCTTGTCTGTCTGTCTGTTTGTCTGTCATTCAGAATACACGGCAAGTACATTTTCATATACAATGAATTTATTAAGGTAAATTTTGGTGCATTGCTGTACAGACAATTTGCATAAAAAATCACAAGTCTGAAAACAAAAAAAACAGGTTTACATTTCTATTGATATTTTAATGAAAGTGGGAGGGGGGTTGGTTCAGAGGGTTAAGAACTCAGATTAGGACGGGGTTGAAGATGTTTAGAGGCCGGTGGAGAAGAAGTGGAGGTGCACCCTGCAAAGATGGGTTCTCAGTCCAAGACAAAGGTGGAATAGCGACTCTGCCGCCGCGATGGCAGCAGGGAACCCCGTCCCGCCGTCGTGGATCCGGGTTGGAGAAGAGTGAGGCGGCGGGTGTGTGACATGGTGTCAGACGCAGTACCTTTTGTTTTTGTTCACCTTATACAATGTCTGTGATCCCCCTCCCCCAGATGCCCCACGAGTCCACGGTGGAGCACGCCCAAGTCGACGTCATCGACACCGAGTCGCCGCTCGCCACGCGCAACCGAAGCGAGGTTGACCTGCGGGAGCACCAGCTGACACGCACCGTCAGCGAGATCCAGCCCCCCAACCTGTTCCCCACCACCCCCCAGGAGATCACCCACTGCCACGACGAGGACGACGATGAGGAAGAGGAGGAAGAGGAAGAGGAGTAGGTTGGAGGTAGAGGAGCCGCGTTGGATGATTTGCTCCCACAGACGCTCTTGTTCTCCTGTTGGTTTTTCCGTTCTCGACGATCTATCGAAAATACTACGGACAGAAAGTGGAAGAACTGGGGGAACTGCAAACTGACTTTAGAGAGCGTGAGGAGGTAGGTGGTGTTATTTTAGGATTGTACGCTTCCCTTGACCTTTTCCCAGAGAAGAGGTAGCCGAATAAAAGATTCTGTAATGTAAAATACTGTAATGGGAAGCTGCGACAGAGGAGCTGCCTTATGAATGTCAAATTGTATTGTTGGTTGATTAGATTTTATCTTTTTGCTATATCAACAAGTGCCATATCCACCAGTTAGGCTGTACCCAGTCTAAGGATGGTTGTACTGCTCCCGGAGGAGTATGTGTTATTTTAATTTTGTTATTTTACATTTTTGTAAAACGGAAGGTCTAATAGTCGCTTGCGGTTGGGAACAACTGGGAGGTGTTGGGATTCTGCTTCCAGCCGGCGACCATTTTTTTGCCAGCTCCAAGACATTTCCTCGTTTACTCAGAGCTGCCTCCCTTTACCCAATAGTAGTGTCGTCCCACATTACCCAGGATTCCACGGCGACGGTGGTTAAATAAGATGCAAATGAATCTGTGTTCTGATACAAGCCGTCATGACTGCTGATGCTTTCATTGTCAAGTGTTAAGAAACGGTTGCTGCCTTATTCTGTTCTTATTCAGCCGGCTCACTGTTCTCTGCTGTTCTGAAGACGAGCGTTAAAGACTCATAGAGTATATTTTTTGACAGTGTGTTTTCATATTTGCAAGGTGTGACTGGGTGTCCAAAAATGCATATGCTGCTTTGAACCGAGAGCATTTCTAGTTCCGATTTCTGGTTGTTGTCGTTGTCCATGTCATAGCGTGGTCGTGCGCTGGGAGTGTGATGTCTGCAACGCCTCTGGATGTTACTGTCGTGTTGTTCTGTCTTGATGAAACCCCCCCCCTTTTTTTTTTTTTTTTTTTTTTTTATTTCATTTTCGACTGCCTGGTGTTTGATTGGTCATTCGGATGTCCCAGCGTGTCACTAAGATGTGCTGAAAGAGAGAAATAATTTGTTTACTTGTTATTTTCCTTTCTTACTTTTTTCCATCCAAGCAATTGTTCACGGATCATTCTGCATGTTTTTTTGTTTTTTTTCTTGACTGTACTGAGCAAAAGTGTTTTTGAATATTGCCTTTTAAACGGCTGTTGTCAGTGAACTGGAGGGTTTCTTATACATGCAAAGATTTTATCAGTTTATCAATGTTCCAAGAAATGCTGCAATTTTAAGTGTTCCGAGAAATATTCTTATTTTTTTGTTTATTAAAGATTGTCTGCAACAATTCTGATCACAGTGACGACATATTTTACTCACTTGAGTGACAAAAAAGCTGATTTATATCATAAAAATCGATCAGACATTTCAGAAAAATAATTCTGGTTAAATGGAGGAAATAGCTTCCAGTCATTTTCTCTCCACACACTTGCGTGGAAGCTCGCAGTATGATTACTTCTCAGTTATCCTGAGTTATGATAAGGGCATAGAGACAAACTGGTTCTCCGGCTTCAAGAACTAGGATGCGGATCTGAACTGAGGTTGTTCCACTCTTGATTGAACATTGAACTTTTTTTTTTTTTTAATCCACAGCTCAGATGGTGATTCAATCTCCGATGTGCAATAAATATATTTAAGAATTTTTAATAAAGCTGCATGACACAATCATGTGTTTGGCTTTGAAAGAGAAAATAACATCAGAAGAAATGAAGAAGCAGTGTATGAAAACGTAGATAGTTTCATTGGGCCTCATTTGTGAATGTGCGAATATAATTTAAATGAATTCAATAAAAACTGGATTTATCGAAGAATAGTTTTTTCTATTTAATAATTGCATGGATGCTGTTTGGTGCTTGTAGCGAGGAAGCCGACAGTGGTTTTGCGTGGTGTGGTGGGTCTGTTGATAAGTTGTGGCTCCAGGTTATTACTTCTATAATAATGTACTGAAACATGAATAATGAATAATAAAACAAGGTTCTCTATTACCAGTGGAAAGCAGGTGATCAGCCATTGATCACTCAGTTAACAAATCAATGATCACTCTCAGTAAACCGATTTCTTTAGATGCGCTCTCTCTGTTGTAGCCACATAACGATATCCATAAATACCCATAAAGTGAAATAATCCATTGTTTAACCTGCTTGGAGATGACTGATGCTTTATAGCAGGCATGTGTAAAGCTAACACATACACAGATCAAGATACATAAATAATAGGTGTAGAGTAGTGTAGTAAATCCTTCTAGTATTCCACTTACATGTAGTTAAAATTTAGCAATATAATTTTCCAGGACTCTCAACGTCTTGGTACACATGGTCACAACATTGAGGCGTGATAGGATGGGAAGTTCTTCATAGGGGAAAAAAATATATATATTATTTTGGCTCAAGACTTTAAAGTACAACTAAACCCACAAATGCAAAGTCATCATAGACCTCATAGCTGAATTGCCACCAGGAGGTTAGGGTTAGGGTTTTGGTTTTGGTTATGTTGCAAAACGCGAGAGCTTGTAATCTCAACATGTATATTGAAATTTTCACTCACAATAAACATTCACACACACCTGTATTTTGAATTTGAATTGAAACATTTCACCAATGTGTCATTTAATATTGGGATGAAAATACCAATATTTTCAAATTTTTTTTTTTTACTTTAAGCCATTTTCCAGTATCTAGGAAATCTAGGATCACAAGCACAAAACTGTGATCACATCTTCTCAAAATGGTCATTACAACTTCACAAAATGTCGAATCTGCGGTCCTTGACTTTTGCAAGACTTCCTGCGATAACTGTGTTGCAAAACTCACTTGTCGCTGGGAAGTGAGAGAACAGAGCGGGTTCGCACATCCTTTTCAATAAGCTCTCCCACTTTGCAACATATTTACCTTCGTAGACCTTGTCCTCCCTGATTAGGAACCACCTCCCCAGTTAGCTTTGTCGTCAGGACCCGCAACACTGCGAGCCACGATGGCACCTCCAGCTCAGGAACGGCCTCTCCTATCTCCCAACGCGATACGCTGCCGTCACGTCCTGCGCGAACCAGCTGGGGACGCTGTGCTGGGGACTGGCGGTCGAGGCCGCTCTCCGGGGCAGACAGCTGCTTGGCCTTCACACTGCAGATAGGCTCCACACGCATGACGCTCAAGACATCTCATTTCCCGAGATCCTCACTCCAGTCTTTCAGTGACTTAGGATGCAGATTTTTAATGTTGCATTTGATAGAAATACTTATGGTGGACATTCAACAATATGCTTTAAATTGTAGGGATTTCCCATATTAGTTTTGCAAAGTTGGCCCGCTCTACATACTTAGGTAAAAGGTCAGAGTACTCTACCACAGATAACCTTCAGAAATGTTGGCAAAAACTTATTCCCTGGAAAAGTGAAAGTTCCAAATTGACATTTCTACTTACATAAAAGTATAAGTATGTGCAAATGTACTGACGTATCAAAAGTAAAAGCACTTGATGCCCTGATATAAGTCTATATTACCACAGGAAGTGCAGATCCTAATTACATCTTTTAATTTTATTATTGTTGTATAGGTGGCGCCATAGTCATTTCCAGGATATGGAATGAACGAATCATTGATGAGAAATCCAAAATGAGCTGTTTGATAAGGCCCTGGACTTAGATAAAAAAAATAAAATAAAAATAAAAAGCGAACGCAACATCACAATGCTAGACATGTATAGACGAGTAAAAGTCGAAAGCATCCCAAACTGAATATACTCAAGTGCAGTAACAAAGTTCTTTCCATCACTGGTATCTAATTGTTTGTTCCACACCTCTGCCTTGCTTTCAAGTTTTAAGTAAATCCTCAAGTATTATGGTATGAATTTATCTGACTGTAGATTGTCTGAAGTGAGTTATTTGTTCATGTTTATTTTATTACAAAAATAAATATGCACGACCATGCAGCCGGATTACTCATACAATTGTAACCTTTATAAGGGATATAAATAAGAGCCAAAGTGTGTAGTACATTCAAAACTTCATCAAAAATAAAACACTAAAGTGGTGGGAAAACAAAAGTAATACATTTTGAAGCCACCTGCAGATCAAACCTGTGTATCTGGAGTTTCCTAAGCATCTAAACATTAAAAAAACAGCAACAAAAAAACAAGGTTATTCTCCTAGATCTGAGCCATTAAAAAAATAATAATTAAAAAAAATTATTTAAAAAAAGACAGGTGTGCTGGTGGCAAGGATGCGATACGAGCTCCAAGGTTTTGGTCCAGACTCTCCCCGCTGACGTCTCATTTCAGCAAGTGTCGCAGCTGATCCTGAAGGTTTTTTGAGTGTTCCATGCTAGAAGAACGCAGATAAAACGTGAGACGGGACAATGAGCATAACGTGTCATGTGATGGCTTTCTGTATGGACAGTTGTTGTTGTTGTTGTTGTTGTTGTTGTTGTTTTAAGATCTAACCAAGTAACTCTGTGCTGAGACTTACTTCTTCTGGATGGCCTCTTGTCTGGAGGAGAGAGAGAACGATGAGAATCAGTGCCGAATTTCATTTCTACAATTTAAAATAAACATTCCCTGCATTAAAAAAAATTATAATAATAATCAACATAATAATAAATATATATATATATTTTTTTTTAATGCAGGAAATGTTTATTTGTATTAGTTTATGAGCATTTGGCCTTCAGTACTTACTGATATTGTAAATGGGTGGTGATGATGGACATTTTTCTCAGACTCTGCAAGAAAAGACAGGCTGTGAAGCTTGAATGCGTCCATTCGTAACAACTGGCAAAGCAGGGAAAGAAAATATCTTTGTAACATTATGATCCTCCATTCAGTCTGTATCTGGTCACATGCAGTACTTACATCCTCAGAGTGTAGAATTGCATCCTCTTGAATCACCATGTTCCTGGCTGCTTGACCCAGTAACTACATGAGACATCGGGAGAACACATTATCGCCTTTCAACATAGTGTATACTGCGTCCATCAGTGTGTACTGCACACACAGTATACGCTGCACACACAGTGTATACAAAACCCTTTAGTGTATAATACACCCAGCGTATTCTACACACCCAGTGGATACTCCACAGTATATACTGCACACAGTGTATACTACACACAGTGTATACTACACACACAGTGTATACTACACACACAATGTCTACAAAACTGTATACACTACACACAGAGTGGATACTACACACACAGTGTATACTACACACCCCCAGCCATTGAGGCTATGATGAGTTTTTCATATTAAATATATTATGCAAAATATTAAATATATAGTTGACTGGTTAATGGAAGTTTGGAAAAGGGACGCATTTATAAAATGTTGCAAAGGCAAAAAAGCAATTAAATACACGTCTTTAATCGCTGCAGGCTTCTCTGCTAGCCTGTTAGCTTTAGCAGTGATGAGCCTTGGCTGTGACAACTCCAGCGAACACGGGTTGCAGAGTTTCTACCTCCTGACTGCGGGATCCCTTCAACACTTGGCGGGTCAGCGCGATCACATCCCCGCTGCAGGAGCCCACTTTGTCGGATAGCAAGCCCTTGACAGACTGGCCGAACCGCGGCTGGGTCTCCGCAGAAGCCATGGCGCTTCCTGTTTCCGTTTGGACGGACTACGGTGTGTCGGAGGTGTCAAAGGTCTGCTTGGCAAACGCGAAAATGTGGTGGAGAAGCTGTGATGGTGCAGCGTGTTAGACACGTTTTCAGTTTAAAGCGAAAACTTTTTCTCAAGTCAATTTCAACGTAAATGTTCTCTGTAGAGCACGTAAAAACACCCGCCTAAAGCGCATTACAGGAATCAAATGAGAATTAGAAAACATACAACACAAGTTCCCTTCCAATAGGGTACAGACAAATATTAAACACAGATCATGTACAGTACGTGCATCAAAGGCGGAGTGTTATCTTGTTATGGTTGGCACCGCCAGTAAGCGATAACTCATCCCAAACCCTGCGGGGGTCAAGGATATGGCATTGACTGAGCCGCACAAAACAACGTCTCACGGGCGTCAGAGTGCATTCCGCGCTCTCCTCCCACGGGACTGTTGCACGGCTCCTTCGCCCCGGCGCGCAGACAGGAGGCCATGGCTTGGATTCTGTGTGTCCTGCTCTTCTCGGCGGTGGGCCTGGCGCTGCTGGTGCTGCAGGTGAAGCTCAGGGCGGCCGTGCGGGGCCGCGGGGGCCCTCCCCGCCTGCCCGAGCTCCCCGTCATCGGGAGCCTGCTGAGTCTGAGGGGCGACCGTCCGCCTCACGTGCTGTTCCAGGAGCTGCAGGCCACGTATGGAGAGACCTACTCCCTCATGATGGGATCACACAGCGCTGTCATCGTCAACCATCACATGCACGCCACAGAGGTTCTGCTGAAGAAAGGGAGGACCTTCGCAGGAAGACCCAGAACTGTAAGAGACACAATGCACTTTATGTTTATTGATATTTTAATGACAACAAAAACAATGCAAAGTACAAAAATACAATGCACAACTGGATCCAAGGGGAAAGAGGGAAAGTAATACCCGATGTATATCTATATACCTACACTAAGTATATATACAGTCATATGTAATATCAAGCATTGTTTTCGAAAGGCACAGTCAGAATGATATACACGAGGAATTTTCTAACCCTAACACCATAAAACAAAGGTTGATCTTAATCTATATATTTATTCCTCAGGTCTCTATGTTCAATAAAATGTATAAACGGGTCTCATCACTTCTCCAATTTTTCCCATATATCTTTAAGTATAGAATGGTCATCATGATGGACCCCCCACTAGTTTGCCGAATGGTCCGAAACCAAAATCCTGAGTCCTGTATTTTAGGAATTTCAATTTGCAGAAATGGAAAAAAAGGGTCCATGCGGGAGTGACATTGAGGAGTAGCAGAGTAACGTGAATATTCAACAGCATCCGGTTTAAATTCCCTCCAAATATCCTGTATATTTAGCTCTTTAAAAAATGTATGTAATGGTCTTCCTACTCTTTGCATGTGTCTGATCAGTACTTGATGACCGGTCTCTATTCAGATTTAAAGTCCCCAGCGATTATGTTATTACCAGTGGGTGTTGAAAGGGTTAAAAACAAGTTATTCAAGAATTTTGGGTCAACATCAATGAGGTCATATACACTGACTAAGTTCGGACTTCCAGATAGAAGTCTACCTTGTACTGTCCCGTATTATCCAGCTTAATCCTCAATTACATTCTGAGTGGGGAGAGTATTTATTTACGTGTAAGTCATAATTTCCCATGTATGTGTAGAGGAAGAAGCTGAAAATATTTATCCCTGCCATCTTTCCACATTTTTAGAATTGTCTCGTAGCAGTAGATGTGTTTCTTGTAGAAACACAATCTTTGAGCGCATATTTTTCAACCTATGCCCTGCCTGTTAAACCTTTTTTTGACGTTTCTGTAAGCCTCTACAATTCCAGGGTGTAAATTTAAGCCAGACCTCAATTTTCGTTGTAATTAACATATGCATTCATTCCCATATAGAAAAAGAACATCATTTTGCACTTGAGAAACAAAAACCGACAACATGAACAACGGTAAACTTGAACTCTGGATTACAGGCTGTGCCCCCATAACCCACAGCCCATGTAAACGGGCCTCTCCGCCCCTTCTCAGTGCAGCCGCTGACAGCTCCACACAGCGAGGATTTCACCTGCTATACTATTCCCAACGCTCCTCAGCAGCAATGTCAGCTGCCATTACTCAAACAGTAACAGCTAGTACTTTATGTACACTGCAAGTATTTGCATTTTTTCTTTAGTTAGTTAACCTTATGCATTTTTTCCCTAAGACAGGCACACGCCAGTTCAGCTCCATCCCATTGTCTAGTCTCGACAATTATAGTCTCACGTACAATCCATACAAGAAGTCCAGGCCAAACCGAAAGGGGAAATAACGACAAAATCTGCTGTTGCCGTCGTAACAGTCAATTTAGTACAAGGGAGCGGGGGAAAAAGGCAGTCACCGTCGCAGGAAAAATCCAAGACGCCAGGCAAAAGAAATCACACGGGTATGTTCTCCACGTATAGATTCCTCGTTCTCTCGACCGTGTAACTTTATTATTATGGTTTATAGCTGTCGTGCTATACCGTGCGTAGTGTATACCCCCTTCCCGCTTGGCTCTGACTGTGCCCTCATGTCGGATCAAGGTGACCACCGATGTGTTGACCAGAGATGGGAAAGACATCGCCTTCGGAGACTACAGCCCCACGTGGAGGTTCCATCGAAAGATCGTCCACAGGGCCTTGCGTATGTTTGGAGAAGGCTCCGCTTCCATAGAGAAAATCAGTGAGTCATCTAATCTTGTCAGACACTAGAATCCATTTACCGTATTTGTAGACACTATCGGGAATAAGGACACCGTCTTTGGTGGTCCTCCAGTTCCTACAACGAAGGATAATCATGACTATTGTGCACCCAACGCACCTCTTTCAACATCTCTTAGTCAGATTTGAGGGATTTAACTTGAACCAAATGTGGCGGCCTCCCACTCACACACCCACCCCCACTCCCACTCCCACCCTCCTCAGTCTGCCGGGAGTCCCAGTTCCTGTGCGGCGTCATGTGCGAGGCGACGTCGCGCGGCATGGCCCTGGACCTGTCCCCGGAGCTCACGCGCGCCGTCACCAACGTGATCTGCAGCCTGTGCTTCAGCTCGTCCTACCGCCGCGGGGACCCCGAGTTCGAGGCCATGCTGCGCTACAGCCAGGGCATCGTGGACACCGT
The DNA here is from genome assembly GCF_960531495.2 of Zeus faber. NCBI lineage: Eukaryota > Metazoa > Chordata > Actinopteri > Zeiformes > Zeidae > Zeus > Zeus faber. Next base: position 11,400,824 of record NC_137202.1, on the reverse strand, counting down.
GGCCAAGGACAGCCTGGTCGACATCTTCCCCTGGCTGCAGGTCAGTACCAGGGCACAGAAAAAGCTTGGCAGGTGGGCCGTGCCGCCGTGAAATGCTTTTCAAATTCAACAATATGTATGCTTTGTTTATGTTTTGCTCATAATTGTGGGACTTGGTGGAATAAACTCGTTATTTTCCATTATTCTGAGGCTGGTTCTGATTCGAAACTAATATGACCGACACTTTGCCGTCGTAACCACGTTTTTGTATAACCACTCCACCTACATGTCTCTCCCTCCCTGAGGTTTTCCCCAACGCGGGTCTGCGGCTCCTGAAGGAGTGCGTGGCTGTCAGAGACAAGCTGCTGCAGAAGAAATACAACGAGCACAAGGTGAGCTGCCAGTTGTGAACCCCGATGCATTCAACGGCCACGTCCCCGTTTTTAAAACTTATTTCTGGTATAATGATGTCGCTTAATGCAATGAAACATCACAACGGTATATACTGTAGGTGAAGCCGTTGGAGACTGTGCTGCGATGAACGGTTATGGAAGCAAACTTGACTTTGACGTGACGATACATATTTGAAGATATTGTTTTGTAGTTTATTACGTATTGCTAAATCGTTGTTGTTTATTATTTATTTTTGGATTCTTTTGATTGTTGTTGTTTATTTCTTTGCTGTTGATTCATAGTTTGATATCAGTTTCTGTTTTTAGTTCTTCTTTTGGTTTATTGTATATTTAGAAATGTTCCTTGTTTATTGTCTATCTATCTATCTATCTATCTATCCATCCATCCATCCATCCATCTATTTATGTATCTATCTATTTATCATAAATATGTTTTGAGTACTGCAGCATTGTAGAATTGTTAAGGTAAGTTTTCTTTATTTAATTGATATTTATCTTCTCTCTCTCTCTCTCTCTCTCTCTCCCGCCCCCTCTTCTCCCCCTCCCCCTCCGCAGGCGGACTACAGCGACCACGTCCAGCGTGACCTCCTGGACGCTCTGCTGAGGGCCAAGCGCAGCGCCGACAACCACAATACGGCGCACCCCGGCGCCGAAGCCCTGGGGCTCAGCGACGACCATATGCTCATGACGGTGGGAGACATATTCGGAGCCGGAGTGGAGACCACCACCACCGTGCTCAAGTGGGCTGTAGCCTACCTCCTGCATCACCCACAGGTAAGACCTATCCTCTTATGAACATAATGTATGTGTGTGTGTGTGTGTGTGTGTGTGTGTGTGTGTGTGTGTGTGTGTGTGTGTGTGTGTATGTATGTGTGTGTGTATATATATATATATATAGATAGATAGATAGATAGATAGATAGATAGATAGATCGATAGATCAGCCACAACTATAAAAGCACTGACAGGTGAAGTGAATAACATTGCTCATCTCGTTCCAGTGGCACCTGTCAAGGGGTGGGATATATTAGGCAGCAAGTGAACAGTCGGTTCTTAAAGTTGATGCGAAGAAGAGGATCTGAGTGACCTTGACAAGGACCAAATTGTGATGGTTATAATGCTGCTATGATAGAAAGGTGTCAGAACACACAGTGCATCACAGCTTGTTGCGTATGGGGCTTGCGTAGCTCCAGACCAGTCAGAGTGCCCATGCTGATCCCTGTTCAGTGCGGAAAGCAACAACGGGGATGTGAGCATCAGAGCTGGACCACGGAGCAATGGAAGAAGGTGGCCTGGTCTGATGAATCACGTTTTCTTCTACATCATGTGGATGGTCGGGGTTAGGGTCCGATCCAATCCAGCATCTGTGGGATGTGCTGTAACAACAAGCCCGATCCATGGAGGCCCCACCTCACAACTTACAAGGATCTGCTGCTAACGTCTTGGTGCCAGATACCACAGGACACCTTCAGAGTCCATGCCTCGCATGGAGCCCTCGACGGGTCAGAGCTGTTTTGGCGACACGGGGGGGAGCTACACTATATTAGTAGTGGTTTTAATGTTGGGGCTGATCGATCTATTTTACAAACTTTATTTGTAATCGTTTTTCAACCTTGAATATAAGAGAACATTTAAGCAAACATTACACCATTTGAAAAATGTGTTAACCCTTCTCAGGTCATAATATTTCTTTTTTTAAGGTTTCTGTGCTGAAGATGGCTTAAATGAGTTACGTTTAAGCATAGAATCTGCAAATATACAAAATGTGGCTAACATTCATGCAAATGAAGACCACAATACAGACATTCTAATGATTTACCTAAAATGTATATTAACAAAATAAACAAATTACATCATTGTCACCTCTAAACATAAAAATGGCATTAGTAGAGTATGATAAAAATGTGTAAAAAACGAATAAATAAAATCACATACGCTATAAACCGGCAGTCACTGTATTGATGTGAGTCTTTTATTTAAAAACTATCTATTATTTAAAAATAATATAAAATAACGATTCTCTGACTCTACTAGCGCTGCTTATTCCAAGAGACGGTTTGGCTTTGACTGTGATGTACAGTGGTTTGAGCATCTGCTAAATGACAGAATGTAATGTATTATTATTTAGGGTGTGATTGAACAGTGGCGTTTTACAGAATGCACATTCGAATTATCTCTAACCCCATACCACACACACTGATAACACCATCCTTAAGAAAACACATTTTTCGTCATATGCTTTCCAGTGTATGTATTCAAAAATGTATATGAAAATTTCTGAGTGCGTGTGGGTGCTCAGGTGCAGCAGCGTATCCAGCAGGAGCTGGACACCAAGGTGGGCTTGGACCGGACCCCTAAGCTCAGCGACCGGGGCTGCCTGCCTTACCTGGAGGCCACCATCAGGGAGGTGCTGCGCATCCGCCCCGTGGCCCCTCTGCTCATCCCCCACGTGGCCCTCACAGACACCAGGTACGTCTAACAGCAGAGTATCTGAGTGACATACGCACGCTCCTGAGGTCAAAATGCTGCCACCCTTCTCTCTCGTCTCTCCAGTGTGATTTTCTTTTACCTCAGTTGCAAGAACCTTCCACGGACCTTCCTTCCACAAACACTAGAATTCACGATCCTAACATTGACTTTATGATGCGCAGTGTTGGGATCTTCCAAAGAAATGCCTATTTTTATATATTCATATTAATCTTTATAAGAAAGCAATTTGTGTATCATTACAAGTATGAATCACAATGTGAACAATGTCTTTGCAGAAACAATTCAGTGTTAAGTGTCAAAAAGCAAAGCCAATGTTAAATACATTTTAATATTGTGTTTGGTAACATAATACTTGATCCGAACTATTGAAATACTTATTGAATGAGCGTCTAGGAACTGTTGTAGTTCTACGGATTCCTATTTCTCCTGGAATTTGTGAATGTGATTTTGGTTGATTGTTTGTGTCCGAGTATTGGAGGATTCCGCATCAGGAAAGGAGCGAGGGTCATCATCAACCTGTGGTCGCTGCACCACGACGAGAGGGAATGGGAAAACCCGGAGCGCTTCGACCCCGGTGAGGGTGGACGGACACACACTAAGCACACTTTTTAACGTTGTTATTTATCAGTGACTTCATTTTTGTTTCCCAACCTTTTCTCTGCCACAGCGCACTTTGTATAATCAAATAATCCGACGGCACGATACCGCTATCCTGTTAACCACTAAAGTCACAAACTCATAGAACTGTTATTAATTATTATTATTATTATTATTATCAGAGTTCCTTCTCTTCCGGAGCCTTATTTTATTTTATATCTTGGCGTTTTTTGGGGCTAAAAGTATCTGAAACTTGACAACGGTAGTACGCTGAGACATGGTTGAGGTGTCGTTGGAGTTTGATCGGTTTTGATCTACATTTAGAGAAGAAACTAGTAAATAAAAGTCTTAATTTCATTAATTTCGGGAGCGGGCCGCTTCGTGACATCATCATGTGACACGAACAGCCAATCAAACAGAGCAGAGAAAGCCAATCGTACAGCAGAAGTGCCGGTGTTTCCTCCGCTCCCTCCCCGGCCGCGGCGCTCTGCGGCATAACATGACTAAACTGGACCCAGTGTATTGCTGCATGCAGCTATATCTATTATTATGGCCTACAAGTAGTGATCAAAGACTCACGAGCGAGTCAGGAGACAGGAGCCACGCCGCCAAAAGAGCGAATCTTCAGTTTGCAAACTGAAAATAATTACTGACTAAATTGAGGTCCAAGGCAAAACAAGCCAAGGCGTTTGGCACAATTCACATTGAATGTTGCACTTTGCATTCGACAAAGGAAAGTTCTGACGGAATGAAATGGTTCCTGTGAGAATTCCATTTATAACTCAACTATTCATCATTCAGGAAGTCCTCCCTCACTTATCGTGCGTTACACCAGCTGAACCAAACATGACCTCTGAGCTGGTGTCCTGCTGGAACGGAGTCATTTCGATGAATATATTACAACCTTGCAATTTGGATCTTGTAACACAAAGGCTTATTTCCATGATTTATGTTTTTTTTAAGTGGGATTTGAAACATTTTCAAAGCTACACCTGGCGAGCTCCAGATCTCACCCATCGTCCATCATTTCTTTTATGGCCCCCTAGGTCGTTTCCTGAACAAGGAGGGCACGGGGCTGGTCCTGCCCTCGCCCAGCTACCTGCCCTTCGGTGCCGGGGTGCGGGTGTGTCTGGGGGAGGCTCTGTCCAAGATGGAGCTTTTCCTCTTCCTGTCCTGGATCCTTCAGCGGTTCACACTGTCCGTGCCGGCAGGCCAAGAGCCGCCCAGTCTGGAGGGGAAGTTCGGGGTGGTCCTGCAGCCGGCCAAGTACAAGGTGAATGCCGTGCCCCGACCGGGCTGGGAGGCCAATTGAGACTGCCCCCCGCCGGTTCTGAAGGAGGAAGGCCGGTCCACCACACCACTGGACTCCCCTTTTCATTTTTCTTTTTACATTTGTGCATTATTGTAATTCGTACCAAGTAGTGTGTCAATACAGACTTAGACAGTCAATAGGTGACCTAAGAGAAATCTTAACATGCCGATATCTAATCATTTTTCTTTAATATACTGTATGTAGCATGACATGTTTATCGCTTTTTATATTAAATTTTTGTATTTGTATTATAATCTGTGATCTGTGGTCTGTGGCCCTAATTTAGCTCAGCATCCAGTGCTTGAAGTGGAAAGAAACAAGTGCCGGTATTCCCCTTAATATGTTAATTATTTAATTTACTTTAAGTTGCTTTGGAGAAAACTGCAAAATGACAATGTATAATAATGTTATAAATATGCTTTAGTGGTTCAGCACCCCAAGCATTTTACAATTGTATTTTTTTTTTAAATAATAAATAAATATATAAAAGTACGTGTTTCTTCGCATTCTTTTCCACTCTTCACCCTGGCTGGTTCAGAGAGAGAGAGAGTGTGTGTGTGTGTGTAGAACGGCTAATGCTGCGTTTCATTGAAGTCAGAACTCATAAAAATCCAACCTCATACTTGGGAAAGCGTAAAGGAATGGCCATTTAAGTTGGAATATGAGAGCCCATCGGTCAAGCTTACCAAGATAAGAGACCTGACGTCATGGCAATGTGGTGGCACACACCGCTAACGGTGTATAACTTCACCTTTGTCAAATACACATATATCGTTGTTTTGAACTAGGTTTTTTTGTTACGGTAACATGGAGACTTCCGACAATCATTTTTTAAGTTCCCATGGAACGCAGCATCACTTCCTACTGAGTTTCTAATCCACCTGAATCCACCATTTTTTTGTGGGTTTGGTTCTACAGTAGATAGCCAGTACACAACAGGTCCTAATGCCCCTAAAATGTTCTGTGCACAGCACTGTCCCTAACATGTTTCTGCCATTTCCAATGGTGTTCAGTATTGAAGTTATCCAAAATGTTTATGCCTCATCCTTATCCGTGACCACTGTATGCAGCTTGTGTTATACAAGATTAAATTATTTTAAGAGTGTCTGAAAACTTTATTACTGTTGGATATAGGATGTAGTGTTGACATTGTCAGATTTGTAGTGTATTGCTATAATTGAAATGTTTGTGAATGATCAGAAAGCACACAAATATCCTCCAGATCTTTGAATCATTATTTGTCAAATTCTTTATACAAAATGTGTCTGGAAACAAGGAAGAACGGAATTTCACTATGTGGGGTAATAAGTGCTTACATACAGACATAGCGCCAGAAGGACAGCCGTTGTTAAATTCTTTAAGTAGAAAAGTGCAAAATCGATAAAAAACAAAACAGGTACTGAAGTATTTTTGATGCGGTGTACTGTAAATATTTTTTTGTTTCAAAGGCAGCAATGTTTCCTGATGGAGTGTATTCTTGAGCTGGAGTAAAGTCAGGGATCAAAACAAATGAATGATGGTTCCTTATTGATGGATGTGCACTTACAGACGTTGCTTTAATCAGGGGTGTTAACAGCAAGAGTTATGAGTTCTAGGTCAAAAGGACTTTTATGTGTTGAATTTGTTGTGAATAAAGGATTTGGATATTAAGGAGTGATTACGAGTGCATTTTGGTTGCTTTCTTTCCTTAGAAGGTTTTCAAGATTTACTCAGAACTTAGCGAGAAAGGGGTATTTTGATAAAAATCCAGTTTTGGATTCAGTTGTGGTATTTAAATCAGAGTTATGCCATTACAATTTTTCTATAAGCAAATAGATCAGTTCATATATAAATGTATTCTTTCAAACCATTAACACTCTGCACAGTATAAGATAACATTGGTATTATGCATACCTGATACATTTGTCATAGAAGTATTTTCCCTTTTGCTGTGGTCTCTGTTAACTTGGCCTGTGTTGGCCTCAATTCGTTTCAGACCCATATTGCAAATGCAAACATTAGACTTTTTTTTTGGTCATATTACAGATGCGTGATGTTGCCCTGTTGGCCTGAAATCGCCAATGCTGACTTCAAACTAAGCAAACCACGAACACCCAAAGTTGATTCAAGGGGTGAAAGCTGTTTCACGGAGAGCTGCCGGAAGGTATCAGGGACTCTGTTGATCTGGAGAAACTTTTTTTTTTTTTTTCCCCCCCTCCTCCCGTATTGAGCTGAAACGGAACTACGGACTGGATTGTTGATCGAGTCAATATGTGAATGCACAATTCAGGATTCTTCGTCCACTAAGTGTGACCCCAAAAAAAAAAAAAAGGAGAAAACCTGAGTAGGTGCTTCAGAAGAACCCCAGAATGTTCTGCCTTTCCTACCCACTGATATGCATGGGTAACTGCATGCGCACACATGCATCCCCCGCCCCCCAATTTAACAAACAATAGTTACACAGTACAATCTTTGGAACAAACCTGTAAAAACTACAGATATTAAACATGGAAGGCGTTTTAAGGCTGTGTTAACCTGGGTTTTAACTCTGCTGAACATTAATTTAACTACTATGAGGCTACATTACGCATACAAAATATGGGATGGGTAAACGACACAGATTAATGGATCATATTATGCATGACAAGGGTTATTCACTAATCATATATGTCAAAAGGAGCCTTTGAGAACTTAAATACAGCGACAGTGAGAAGGAGCCAAACTATCCCTAGCACCTTCCTGGTATTTTTATTTTGACAATGAGCGCACCAGGAAAGCACCAGAGGAGAAGATGGTTTTGGTTGTTTGGGCGTAAAGGGAGCGCAGTGGCTGCGACGTGGAAGTGTCCACTAGGTGGAGCTCTCTGCCTGTCGATAGTGGTAGCTCGTACATTCTGTTTTCTGAAAAATAATGTTGCTCCCTTTTGATTGATCAATACAAAAGTACATTTAAATAGACACCTAACCCGCCACAAGAAAACAAAATAACAATAATAATAATGATGATGATGTGAACATTTTGGCAACAGCGGTGGCACGGTAGCAGAACGCCTGCTCCAACAACCATGTGATGCAATGACAGACCGAGTAGAAATATTATAATATTATCCTGATGCAATACTCACCAGTAGGCATGTCCCAGTGAGTCATAATCAGATTTCCGCTTAAACCCCCCCCCCCCTTTTTTTTTTCCTTTACAAGGTTTAAAAAACCCCCCCCCAAAAAAAACCTTCCTGTAATGTAATAATGTTCTATGTAATGCATTTAACCGCTTATCTCCCACAGTGCTGCTAGCTGCTAGTGGAGAAACCGAGTGCTGATGATGCCAAACAGAATATTAAAACTATCCTGAGATTTGATGTCTTTCAGTTATTAAAATCGAAACCCGAGAAACAGAAACCTTCAAACAGCGCTCGTATAAAACCCCATTCTGTGTTTTGGAACCTTCATCAGCGTTGAACGCCCCAGTGCACGTTTATCTCCTGTTGCTTCTACCCGAGTGCCGTGGCTTCTGATCCCGTGGCCGTGCGTCCGTCTGTGTTTTCACGTTCTCTGTGGCCTTGCGTGCACGGCTCATCCCCCTCCACCTCCCCCTCCCCCCGCCCCAGGAAGCCTTGCTGTTCCCACAGTTCCGGGCCGTCGCAGACCTCGATTCCAGAGTCCCCCGTGAAGCGCCGGTACCTGCCGGGTGAGTCCTTCGGGGCGACAGAGCCTCTGTCTTGGAGCTGCGTGGACCCTGGGGCCGCCGTCAGAGGGTCCACGGTGGCTGCGGGCCGCTGGGTCTGGGGAGGTGGGGTGGCAGGAGGGCAGCCGGGTGGGTCGGCAGGCGGGGCCATGGGCTGCAGAGGGCTGTAGGGTGGGGGGGGTGTCGCCGGGCGGTCCACCACCTCCTCATAGGATGGAAGGAGGTAGTCCGGTAAGAATCCTGGATAACAGGAGCAGAGGTTAAGAGGGACAGCAGTAGAACCAGACCATCTCAGAGTCTACACTTTGTGTGGAAGTTATGCGACCCCCCGTTTCAGGAAGCACATCTTTCAGAAGCAGGGGGTGGATCAACACAACAGGAGAGAGCAGCTAAAAAAATATGAGGCAGAGAGCCCCAGAACAGAAACACCCGCACAAGGGCGTAAAGTATCAGGCATAGAATATGGGAAAGCACACTGGCATCCAATTCATCACCATATACCACTATATTATTAATATACCCATACATTGGAATAAAATAAAAAAAACAAAAAAAAAAAAAAACTGTCTTGCAATATTACTAGGGCTCGGTGTGAACACAAAGGGTCACGATTCAATTCAACATTAAATACGATTCTGTATTGATATATTGACATTTTATAGATAATAGGAATTGTTGCCAACTTTTCAGGATACCATCTGATGTCCCTTACAAAAACATTTCAAGGAACAAAGTCAATCTAGTACATAAATGATATATGTACATGTAGAGTAGATCAATTGATTTCTGACTAGGGTGGTATTTCAATTAAACGGGAGATGGTTGCATATCTCCCCAACAAAGATTTGATTCATAAATTGAAACAATAGAATTGTATTGTACCAGAATATCTATTTTTTTTTAACTGAGTGCTAAATATGTGACCCACCGCAGCAAAAGCTGCCATTTTGTGCATTTCCAAAATCACCAGGAGCAGTCAAATTAGTTGAAAAAAAAAATAATAAATAAATAAAAAATAAAAATAAAAATAAAAATCTTTCTTGAAGGAAAACAAGATTTTTCCAGATTCGTGTTCCTTTGTGTTATTTTTATCTCTCAATGTATTTTTAAAACAGATTTTAATTTATAAATAGTAGAAAAATGTTAAACCGTGGAGTTAAATATTCCCGTTAGATTACATGGGGAAACGCAGTTCACTTACCGAGACACTGAATAGCACTGATCGATCGTTTCCTTTAAAGTGACTGTCCAGGTGAAGGTCATTCCCCCAAATTCCATGTGATGTTTAGTCACAATGTAATACCGTTTTGATATAATTCAACCTTTAAATCGCACTACTTTTACAGACACACACACACATGGAGACATTGCTGTGGAGGCTGCCTGTCACTGACGTAACTTCTGTAAAGAAGACGAGGATCCGGTTGAACTTGTCTGTGAAAACTCCGTGTTGTCATGGATTATGAGAAGCGGGTGGAGGAAGATCTAAATCATATCGCTGACATTAATCTGACCAGAGCGATAGATCCAAGTCAGTTTAAGCAGCGCGCACTGGACTTAATTTTCCACGATGACAGTCAGGTTCTCTGACAGCGACACTGAACCTAATATTATCCCGTGCTTGGAGAACATTTAAAACAGCAAATTTCAACCTGAATGTGATGATGAAACAGAATATTTTTAAGAACAACTGGAGGAGACCAACGATACGCCCGTTTTTGTTACAACGGAAGAAGATGATGATGTGATGAAGTCCGTTGAGGTTGGTGATTTAAAAAACGTAATAAAATAATTCCCCTTTTTAAAACATGTATATTGTTACTGTTAAATAAAAGCTTCTTTAAAAACAAAACTAGTTGCGTGTTGTTGACGCTGTTGAACGTTCCCTCAAAACACAAGAACAAAGCAGTGATTGGCCCATTCCACAGTATGTTAATTAGCCATTAATGAAGCCAAGTCTCGGGGAAACTTTCAAGGTGATTGTCTCAGAAACACGGTTTGCCACACCCTTGCCATTAACAAGTCATAGCTTTAAGGATATTTGCTTAATTTGCACAAGTGACACCTTGTTTGGAAGCTCTGATTCGCCACTTTCAAATGATGTGAAAAAAATTATCAAGTGAAAAAATGATCCTAAAGGATGCGTTGGGTCACATATTACCAAGTTAAAATACAACCTGAGGGTAAGTACTGAAAAAGAAAAAGTTGAAAGTGAAAAAGTTTCCTGACTGTGTTCATCATCCACAAATGAAAGACTGAATGTGTTGTTGGGCGTCTGGGGCTGGGCTCACTGAGGTAGAGGGGCAGCTGGGTGTTGTTGCGAGCCTCTCTGTAGGCGATGAGGTTGATCTCGTTCTGCCGCCGCTGCTGCTGGAAGCGCTGCTTGGCGCGGCGGTGTTGACACACGCAGCAGCATGTCAGGATGATGATCAGAGTCCACACCAACCAGAACCCTGTGAGGGAGGGCGCATCGACACTGGATCACATCCAAGCACACAACCTGTATCCTCTCCAAACAAAATACTGGAGGATCAAAGAGAGGGATAGTTTCGAGGCGCAGAGAAGGTGAAGAAGGTCTTTCATTTCCTTCACACGCAAAAAGGGGTTTAAAATTTGGGCTGGCACGTCAAGCTCTTAAACGTCTGGATACATCTGTTAGCCTTGGGTGTAAATTTTAGCAAAAGTGAAATGCACTCACTGTGCATTCATACCCATGATGCATTGTGGGACCACAGGCAAACAAGTGGTGGTGATTAGTAGACTTCAGTGCATTACATCATTTAGCTTTTGTCCAAAGCGCCTTACAATAATCACATTTTATTGGTAGTATCAAACCACTGTATATCACAGTCACACTAAACCTTCTCTCAGACCTATAATAATAATAATAATAATAATAATAATAATAATAAGTAGCACAAGTAGAGTTAGACTTTTTTTTAGGACAGTAGAAGGTAGAGAGATCCTCATGAGATAGTGTGTAATATGTCGAGAGTCAGGTCGGTTTAGGTTTTCATGCGTCACGGCTGTACGGTTCAGGTTAAAAAGGAGGCACCACGCTGTTTTCTGACTCACCGCATGCAGTGACTTCTGACCCAAAACACAAAAAGGAAAAAAACTCCCAATGCGAGAAAATAACATTAGGAGACGGCAAACAGGAGTAAAAGCTAGTGATCAGAAATAGCCAAGTGTTTCAAAAGAAAGGAAAACGCATGGAAGCAAGATTAAACACAGCTTTGTCTACCTCGCATGTCTACCTATGAGGAAAAAACTCACTTTTTCAGTGCTTGTACACTTACATTTTGTCTCTGATGGGCCTACTAATACACAAACTGTGAAATAAGACAACCCAGTCAGGTTTTTGTGGGCAGCCTTTGTCAGAAATGTTCTGAAACATATCAACATACACATCAACATATTTTTGATCCCTTGGTACATCACAGGGCCAACATTGGAATTAGAACTGCCCCATCTGAGTAACTGTAAGCGCTGAAGGAGTGCATAATTAATATGTAGATGGTTATGGCAAAATAACTAAAAACAAATGTGTTTGACAGGGGTCTTTCACAACATCAATGACAAAATATTGCAGATTGCAAATGTTGATATATTTTAATGAAATACTTATTTTTCGACCAGCCACTGTCAAATTGGGCTTAATTTTGATTAATGATACACTTTCCATTAATAAAACTGTACCCAAAGGTATGGCACGAGCTACAGAACTGAATTCTTTGTGAGTTAAGGTTTAAAATATAGCTGCAGCGCGCAATCATAAAATCAATCTCTTAAATTAGATTGGAAGACCTCTGATTGCCTTAAAATCTGCTCCCGCTACCGGCACATGAGAAGTATATTACAAATTCTTTCACAATCATGAGAAGGATCACATTGAATTTATGGTGACATTTCTAAAATTGGTTTAAAATTCCCCCTGCATTTGGACAGAAACAAATGATTGTGGAATCTAGCGATTTCACAAAATGATGGCGGTCAACTGAAATATTTGCGATTAAGCAGTGTATATTTGAAAGTATTTTCTCTGCGATGCCATAAAAAAACAAACTAAAAAAAACCTCTATACATTTTCAGTTACAACTTGTGAGATATATTTGCATAGTTCTGTCATGATTCTCAATATATTAATTGTGTGTGGTATGGTTTCCAGTTCTTCTCATGATGATTTCATCCAGTATTAGAATGTACAGCTGTGTTTAAACTATAAACTAAGCTTATGGGTGTGAGTATGTGAGTGAATAACCCATGTGAAATGCTTTAATGCCATCATCTTAATAGCTTACTGCTTTTTTTGATCAGATTAACCCCAGATGGTAAAGCTCTTTGCTAACCTTATTAAATGAAAGGAGTGCTCCGAAGGTCTAAGAAGTAGTCATTAAAAGGGTATATAACTGCCCCGGCTGTAACATGAGAGAGGCCAAGGGTGAGGGCCAGCAACAGCACAACCGGTAAACAAGTCTAGACAACCGCCAGCAGATAACTGCCACAGCTAAACCCCACCAAGCCAAGTTGGGCCGTTTGTAAACATTAAACTTACTAGAATGGGACACATTTTAGACAACAAAAGACTATTGCTACATGTCCCTTCTTTAGATGCAACAGGTTATGATAAGCTACCTCGAATAATACCTCTGCAATGAGCACAATGAACTTTCGATTCAACAGAAGTGGAACGCAAAGTGGAGTGCAGTCTCAACAGAAGTTCCAATCAATTTCACATCAATTATACTCCACAAAGAAAATTAGGACGTGGTTACACAATGAACACCAGTGATAATCTGAACAGATGTCACCAACACAACGCTAATAGTTATCAAAAAGGACGGCGAAAGCTGATCATAGTGAGCACTCAAAAGTTTTGAAGTAAAGGATTTGTTAATATACACCGATCAGCCATAACATTAAAACCACTGACAGGTGAAGTGAATGACATTGCTCATCTCGGTCCGATGGCACCTGTCAAGAGGTGGGAGCAAGTGAACAGTCAGTTCTTTAAGCTGATGTGTTGAAAGTAGGAAAAATGGGCAAGTTTAAGGATCTGAGCGTCTTCGAGAAAGGTCAAATTGTCTCCATAACGACAGGTCATGTGGGGTGTTCCTGGTATGCAGTGATGCGCGTGGGGAGCGAAGTCTAGCCCGTCTGCTCTGAGCTCAGAGGAGAGCTACTGGTGCACAAAATTGCTGAAAACTTTAATGCTGCTATGATAGAAAGGTGTCAGAACATACAGTGCATCACAGCTTGCTGTGTATGGGGCTGCATAACGCCCATGCTGACCCTGTCCACTGGCGAAAGCACCTACAATGCGTCAGAACTAGACCATGGAGCAATGGAAGAAGGTGGCCTGGTTTGAGGAAACATGTCTTCTTTTACCGCATGTAGATGTGGTGGAGCGTCGTTTACCTGGGGAAGAGACGGCACCAGGATGCACTATGGGAAGAAGGCAAGCCGGCGGAGGTGGTTAAGCCAGGGTGCCAGTCTTGGTCTGACAATCATAATTCTTAAGGACCGCCAGCAGAACCCTACAATGGACCTGATATCACAACCAGCCCCTTAACTAACCGTGCAACACAATTCAACATACACGAACAAGCAAATTAGGACGTTCTGTGGGAACAAGTCTTTTTAAAGTACATTATTCCAGGGATCCCGGAGTTACCTCCTTCCCTCTGATAGAGATGAGGTGACCAGTCCCCGGGGCGATGAATATGGGAGTGGGTGGCCCGGGCGATGGATGAGTGGAATCGGGTGGATGGTGACAAGTGATGACGGATTATTCCCACAGACCGAAACGCGCTGACAGGGATTGGAAAACGAGCGGCGGACTCTCCAGACAACTCTTCCGGGGGTCTGTCCTCCCTGACTGCTCACACCATCACCATTTGAACATCCCCTACTCCTGCACAGGGGCGTTCCTTGTGATGTAGGACAGTGTGATGCTCTGGGCAATGTTCTGCTTGGGTATCTTGGGTCCTGGCATTCATGTGGATGTTACTTTGACACTTACCACCTACCTTAACATTGTTGTAGACCAAGTTAGCCCCTTCATGGCAATGGTACTCCCTGATGGCAGTGGCCTCTTTCAGCAGGATAATGCATCCTGCCACACTGCAAAAAATGTTCAGGAATGGTTTGAGGAACATGACGAGTTCAAGGTGTTGACTTAGCCTCCAAATTCCCCAGATTTCAATCCAATCCAGCATCTGTGGGATGGGCTGGAACAACAAGACCGATCCACCTCTCAACTTAAAGGACTTAAAGGATCTCCTGCTAACGTCTTGGTGCCAGATACCACAGGAAACCTTCAGAGGTTTTGTGGAGTCCATGCCTTGACGGGTCTGAGCTGTTTTGGAGACTCGAGGGGGACCTACACAATATGAGGCAGGTGGTTTGAATGTTATGGCTGATCGGTGTAGATAACTGAACTTTTGTCAAACGGCTGTAGCCAGAGGAGGAAGAGAGGGTGTGAATAAATGGTGGTGGTGGTGGTGATGTTGAAATCTATGTACTGCAGCAAGTATACCAAAATAAATTAAAAACTTTATTGTGGGGGGGGACTTGTAGGGTCAATTGTAAATTCCTGATTGGATTAAACAAAATAAAAAAAGTAGATAATCAACATTTCTAAGTAAAAACATATGCCATATTTTGTAATTAGGTCCATCATTTTTAAAAATTATTATTATTTTTTTAATCAAATCTCTTCCCACAGAGGATATAAACACTGTGTGTTTCTTGTGATTATTGGCTGTCATCCATTCTGCTTGTGTTTTATTTGGGAAGGAGGGAGGCAAGGGACACACAGCACGCCTGGAAATGAGGTTGAAAAAAGCTAAGCTTTGGGCTTTCCATTTCAAAAAGTTCCTTTGCTTGTTTGTTTTTGCAAAGTGTTGCATTGTTGCCCGTTGATTTGATAGATTAATGAAAATCCATCAATTTGTACATGCTTGTATGGCACAGTTGGCAAATAACTAGATTTTTTTGTTCATACATACTTGGTCTTTTACCATTTCCAGTTTCACTATTTTTGCTAAAATTACCTCCACTCTTTGTCTATGCGTTCATGTCGCTCCACACGCCCATTCCCTCTTGTACAATAATGAGGCCAAATTTGAGAAGAGCTTGCGTTTGTGTGTATGGATTTTAGGGATGCACCGACTGTGAAATTCTAGGCTGATACCCATGTTTAAAATAACAATTTGGCCGACAGCCGATGTTTTCCAAGTTCCCCTGAACAGAGCACCACTTAGTTTTTCAGATTCCCATGAAAGCAGCATCACTTCCTGCTCGGAGTGCTGTAGAGAGCCGTGTCCGCGTCCTATGAAATCGAATGCAGATGGCATCGTTCTCTTGGACGGAAAAAATAACAATAATAAAAATAAAAAAATAAAATGGGTCGTCAAATATACTTTGGCGCCCGTTAATATACATGGTCACCAGTCTATAAGTGGGAAATACTGGATAAACATCGACCACTGCCAGCGGTGAATGTCATCTTATTTGCCGATAGGCCGATGGCAGTCAAAAAGGCGAATATTGGACGGTACCGATGTACGGCTGATAAAACGGTGCATCCCTAATTGATTAAATTCCAACTGGTTACACCCTAGTCTACTCATTTATGAAACAGACATTCTGTGTACTGTATATAATAGTACTTTGAACAATGAGTTGTAAGAACTTGTGAAGTGTTATGAAATAATAACACTGTACAATTCAGCAGTGGCCAGAACACTGAACAGAAAACATCAAACATGACTCTGGACACTGATCGGCCTAAGACAAGCAGGCTCATGGTTCTGCAGTTCGCAAATTCTAGCTGAGCAATGACATTGAGGCAGCTGAGAATACTCACACCACAGTTCATAGTAGTAGTAGCAACACTGAGTCTCTCCACAGCAGTGGCCAGAATCGCACACATAGCTCTTGTTGTTGGCCCCCTGACACACGAGCTTACTCTGTTGGAACAAAGCAGAGGGAACTTGTCACAGATTTCGGCTATTAACATATGGGAACAATATATTATGGGGCAATAGTTGTGCAATACATTTTTATAAAGTTGTAATCATTTAGACTTCAGACATTGTAGACATTGTAATAACGTAGTAATAACGTATAATTTAGACCACCTTGTTGTTGTTGTTGTTCTCCATCTCCATTTTTTTGGATACATTATCTATCCTGTACAGAAAATATCCCTACTCTGTTTATACTCACAGGCATTGCTAACAACCACACTGACACTTTTTTAGATTTTCAAGCTTTTGTTACTCATCTGTCTGTACAATAATGCACCGACCTTTACCAAGAAAAGTTCCTTTTATAGAAAAATGTTCTTGGCAAAATATCTGGTTCTAATTGCATTTGACATGTAAAAGAAAAATGGCTCCACTGCATGTGTTCACAACAATGTTGAGATCTGATTAAACCCAGTGGATGAAATTAGAAACAGACATCTGACAGAGAATGTACAAATAAAAAGAAAGGAAGACAGCATCATGAAAGGAACCAATTCAACCATCATCTTACAAAATATTAATGCAATTATTAAGAATGTCAGCACAATATTTCTATTGACCACACTGCACCCCTACGCAGTATCAAACAGCTACCAACACTCTACTTAGCACTTTGTTACCTGCCTCGCGCCCAATAAAAACAACATGAGTTTATCAGGATAGACAACAAATGAAGTGGAGCAGCAGAAGATGAGTGCGGGGAGAGTTGTTGCTCTGGTTGATGCAGCAGATTACTGCAAGAAGAGGGAGAGAGCAAAGCAGCCCAGAATCTCCTTTTGAATTAACTCAGCAGAACCGTGTCTGGAATTGGACGCCCAGCATGTTGCCAAGGAATGCAAGTAAACAACCCGCTGCATGCCTGCTGCCTCTCTGCTTCCATCAGATGGGTTTTAAGCACGCACACCAAGCCAGGAGATCGCCCAACCAACACAAACCAATAGTATTTATCCCCTAAATGTCAAGTGACAACACAGTTTCAGACACTTGCTGGAGAACAAATTGTCCAACGTTTTAACATGTAATCTAACCTAAAAAACATAAAGGCAAATAATCCAAAAAAGAAAAACGAATTATATAGAATATATGCAAAATGTGATTCTATGCTCATGAATATAAATGGGTTGTTCTCAAAAGGATGAATACACAAACAACTAGTCTATAAGTTCAGGAGTTTTCCCAATGAGCAGAATAAGAGTGATTTCAGGGATACTGCATTTTGACAATTTATCTCATCACTTATTTTTTTTGATTTATTGCATGAAGCCAATCTTTCACATTCTTGGTTCATTTTTAAGGTGTATTTGCATTGCCATGTTGTCATTTAGTTTACAACTATTGTTTTTATGTGAGCTGCTTTAACAACGCAATTTCCGTCCGTGGTAAATTATCCATCCATCCACCCACCCACCCACACCCATATAACTAATGGGCGTCAAGCCAGCATTAGCCTGTTGCTGCCACTCGTTCAACTTTGTCCAGCTAGTGTTACTGCCCAACTTAACACTGGGCAGCGTCCACTGGCATAGAATACAGGAAGGTGGTGGAAGGTGGTGCAAGGTTTTCTTTTCGACGCCACTGTTTTCGGAGGTTAACGAAGCGTAGTCATTGAATGAAAGTGAAAGTTAGCCAGCCAGCCAGCCAGGCAGCCAGCCAGCCAGTTAGTTAGTCAGCCAGCCAGCCAGCTAGCCAATCGGGCTAACGCACAAACAATAGTTACCTCCGCTACTGTCGACGCCGTCGTTGGGTTTTCCCCGTCGGTGTTTTGTTTCAGTAAGCCCATTGGTATTTTGTCTGAGACTAATCTTTGTCGACCCAAAATCCGTTTGACACTGACATTGTTTTCTTCCCCCTTAAAAACAAGCGTCTTTCTCGGACGCCGGAGAGTAGTTTAGTTGAATGCCCCCCCCCACACACACACACACTATCCCGCCCTCCTACGGCTCTGATTGGTCGACGTTTGGGGTTTTAATTGTTTTCATCGAAGCCATTGGCGGTTTCAAATGTCAATCAAATAGGTAATCACTGTCACCGAACCCTGGGTCTGCAGGTGTGGCCATTATTAATATGTCATTGTCGTGCTGGCAAACAACTTCACCTGAAGCCGTGAATTGAAATGGAGGGTAAGAAGTTCAATTTCAAAAGGTCAAAAGCTTCAAAATGATTCATAGTTAGAAAGCAGGGTCAACGTTCAACATATTTCATGGAACTTTAATCGACTTCGCGTAAGAGAGAGTTGACAAAGGCTGATGGATTCAAATAAAGATTCAAATATTCATTATTTTATGGGCATAAAAGTAATATAAATGTATGAGAAGAAAGCTGCAGCGTCCGCTTTCGGATTGAGCCTGTATGCCCCCACTGGCGTCCTCTAGTGGCGGTTTCCCCAGAAAACAAACCTTTACGCTGCTGTTATTGCGCTTACAAATCAGCACCAAATAGTTCAGCACGTTGAAATACTTATTTGCAGTTCAACGTTCATTAACTGAAATTTGAGTGCGATGATCGAAAACCAAATCACCTTGAAAGGCAACCAGCCCACACTGTCAACAACTGAGTGTCAGGGGATTTCAATGAGAACCAGATGCAAAATAGAGCCAACAATGTCTTCTCTTCTTTCTCTCTTTCGTATATCATCAGATGGCCAACTCAGTGTCATATAGCCACGCCCTCGTCTCCAGTCCTAGGTCAAAAAGGCCAGCTTCTGAGGGTGGGCTGTATAGGGGGCAGCTGGTGATTATGTGCTCGGCAGTCTGTTCAGGTTCGCCACACTCGCATGACGCACTGTCGGATAGGCCCCACTTCTTTAGAGAGGACTTGAAGCGCCCGACGCCAGTACGCAGGCGGTTCAGCGAGGTCCATAGGTGGCGTGGCATGTCTTCTCCTTTTACACCTCCTCCTGGGTCCCGGATGTATCGTTGGATGCGGGAGGGCGCAGCTGACTCCCACGATTGTCTCCAGGATGCTGCCAGCCAGGCGTCCTTGGACAAGTCGTCAGGGATCGACTGTAGCATCTCTTGTGCTGCCTTGTTGTAGGGATGGCGAGACTTGAGCCTGCATGGTGGTGCCGGTGTTGTTGTGGCTTTGTGTAGGATGTGCCAGTCGTTCTTCTGGGCTTTCCTTGCCAGGGCGAGGGTAGCTGCTTCCCGTCGGAGACTGGGTGGGGCGATACCAGCTAGGACTGGCAGGTAGGACACAGGGGTGGGTTTCAGACAACCAGTTACTATCCGGAGGGCGCTGTTGATGACAGTATCCACCTTGTTCGCATGTGGACTTCTGCTCCAGGCAGGGGCACAGTATTCCGCTACGGGTAGGACCAGGGCTTGCGTGGATATGCGTAGGGTCTGGGGGGAAGCTCCCCAAGTCGAGCCTGCAAGGCGGCGGATGAGCGAGACCCTTGCGGTTGTCTTGGCCTTCACTTCATCCAGGTGCTGCTTGTAGGACAGCGTCCGGTCCAAGCATACGCCGAGGTACTTGGGGGCTTGCTGGAACTCCAGGCGGATGTTGCCAACATGCACGTCCAGTTCCCTTCTTGCCTCCCGGTTGTAGAGGTGGTAAGCTGCAGACACTGTTTTGCCCATGCTGAGCTGAAGGTGCCACTTCTGGAGGTAGTCTGCCAGGATGCCCATGTCTCGGTTGAGGCCTTCTTCCATGGTGTTCCATGTTGGGCATCGAAGCATGAAGGCCAGGTCGTCCGCATAGCCGTACTTCTTGGATGTTGTGTCTGGCAGGTCGTGAATATAGATGTTAAATAACATTGGTGAGAGGACAGAGCCTTGCGGGACACCGTTCTTCAGCCTTCTGAGCCTGCTGGTCTGGCCATCGCTGGTTTGTAGGATGAAGCTATGGTTAGATAGCATCTCCATAATAAATCTCACCATGTGCCGGTCCGGGATTGTTCTCAACAGTTTCAGGTGTAGTCCACGGTGCCACACGGTGTCATAAGCGGCTGTCAGGTCCAGGAATACTACTCCAGCTTTCTCATTATCTTGGAAGCTGTCCTCGATGTCCTGGGTGAGTAGCGTTACCTGGTCCACCGTTGACCTGCCTCTGCGGAAGCCGGCTTGTTCCGGTGGGAGTTGAGGGTCCACCACTGGCTCAATGCGGCTGTGGATCAACCTCTCCAGCATCTTGTACGGGACACAGAGCAGGGATATGGGCCTGTAGGACTTCGGGTCTTCGGCGGGTTTGTTCGGCTTTGGCAAGGCTATGATGGAAGCACGGCGCCAGATCTTCGGGAGCTTGGACCTCCGGAAGCATGATGAGAAGAATGTGCGTAGCCATTGAGATGTTCTTTCACTTTGGTGCATAACAAACTCTGGGTGGATATTGTCTCGACCTGGTGATTTGCCCAGCTTCAGTTTTTTAATTGCTGCCTTTAGCTCGGCTGCTGTGAAGTCTCCTGAGAGATTAGCATCAGCGCTGGCTGCTCTGGAGAGGGATGATACCTCACACGATGTCAGTCGTGCAAAGTTTTTGTCCGCATCAGGGAAGCGACCATTTTTCAGGAGCTGGGAAGCAATAGCATCTGCAGTCACTGGACACCTACGAGGTGTTGTTTTTCTCCCTGAGAGCAAGTTGATGGTCTGCCACGCCTTCCGGCTGGAGTGGGTGAAGTCGATGGATTCCGCTACTTCCGTCCACCTAGCCCTTCGGGTGTCATCCAGCTTCTGCAGTAGCTGGATGACAACCTTTACGCTGCTGTTATTGCGCTTACAAATCAGCACCAAATAGTTCAGCACGTTGAAATACTTATTTGCAGTTCAACGTTCATTAACTGAAATTTGAGTGCGATGATCGAAAACCAAATCACCTTGAAAGGCAACCAGCCCACACTGTCAACAACTGAGTGTCAGGGGATTTCAATGAGAACCAGATGCAAAATAGAGCCAACAATGTCTTCCATTTTATTCTATTCTAGGTGTGAGTGGTGTGGGCGGACGCTTTGGAGAGGCAGGTTGTGTGCCGGTCTTCTGGTTAGCACGCATCTGGTACACACCCGGCAAAAGAGAAGTGAAATGAAGATATTTACCGTCAACAAATACAGAAGTTGTGGCGAATCGGCTCAATGGCTGTTCATCAGGTCGGATGGCCCTCTCAACGTGTAAGTATCACGTGGTGTCACAGGCGACCTTTGACCTCAGTCTACATTTTTGGTGTATGCAACTAAGGCCAAGTGTAATCTTGTAATACTGTACGTAAGTATTCACTTTTAACAAGTGTCCAAAAAAATTAAATGATCGCACGGTTAATAATTATGTTACATAATCCAAAAATGCACTTTTTGTCAAATTCTCATGACAGGGCGACAAAAAAAAAAAGTGAGTAGAGCTTTTTTACAATCATCATAAATAACATTATAATATATAAATAAGATAATGTAAATAATACCACAAACAATATTTAAAGGATCATTTTGTGGAGTGTATCTACCTTAGTTAATCTACCATAAGGGTGCGGGGAAAATTAATATAGGGTCATAGAAGATCAGATATCATATATCAATATCATCTAGAGTCAATTCATAAACGATTAAAATTTACAGTGGCATGCTGGATATAGATATTATCTATATTGTGAGATCATCTCTCACCACCTGGATCCAGGAATCCCAGTCATCCTGGTCAAATGAGTCCTGGGTGAGCTCCACTGTGGATCAGGTGTTGTGTTTAAGATGCAGGGCTTGGAACCGGAGCAGAAATCACCATTTCTTTCATTATAGACCCCACACGGCGTTAGTTGTTCAGACAGCAATTTTAGACGAAAGGACTATGGGCCTCTTTGGTTAAGTTAGTTAGGCGACACCTCCAACTCCGCGGGGTCGAAATTACTGCTCGGGCTAAGGATTAAAGTCCAATTTTCTTGTTAGAGATTAAAAATAAGATTTTCAAAATAAGAAAAGAAAATCCAGTCAACTCTCACAATTCACGCCCGTGGTAATAATCACACTTTGTAAGGTTAACTGAACCGCTGTTCATTTGACAAGGGTACCACATGTACAGGAACTTTTACGTGAAGCTCATCCACAGACTCATTTTCAGTGATTTCTTTCTTAATTATCATTTTTATTTTTCAGTTTTCGGTTACACTACAGTTCAAAACGAGTTAGAAATCACATGCATTTTTTTTTTCCTCCAATTACATTAGGAGGCGACTGACTAACCATCGGGCCCCGGCACCATCACAGAACACTATTATCTCTATCACTACAGTATAGACAGGTCCGGAAGTTTGGACTTAATCATATCTAGCAACAAAAATCTTCTCATATTCCAGGGATAAAATCTTATCAAATGGGATCCGTGGCCGAATGCCCGTTGAGGGTCCTTGATACGAAAAAACGTTGAGAATCACTGACTTAGACGATCACCTTATTTATGAAACAGATGTGATAGTGAATGTAATGGATGTGGTGTTCAATTAAATTTTAATAACTGTCTTTACGAGGAGTCGCCGGAATTTCCCTCCTGGGATTAACAAAGTGTTATCTTATCTTAAAATCTTTAAAACACACAAAAAGAAAATGCTTTTTACAAGAACTCATACTTGCTCATTTTCCCATTTGGGTGAATGGCAGACTGTCTTTCAAAACTCATGTGGAACACCTGACCACACTAAAGATCAAATCGATTTTTGTACCATTGTAAATCATATTTGTCTTTTAAAACATCCCAAATATTATACAACCCACTGAAATGACTCCACTTTATTAAGTTTGTTTAATCATCTGATGATTTCATAAAAGTAAAGTTGCTCAGTCACAAGGTGAGAGAGGCGTGGCAGGTGAGGGTGATACACACGTAAAGCTCGATGAGCAAAGACTTTCTGAAATGTTAAAGATGGAAGCAGAGCGAGGGAAGAAAGGAATGAAAGGAGGTGATGGCGCCCGTTCCATAACTCCTGAAACAGGATGGAAGGGAGGAGGTGCTGCGGATATTTTGAACTTCAAGATTCAAGAAGTTTATTTGTCACATACATACGGTCACACGAATATGTGGTGAAATGTCATGACAACCGGTGATTACGCATGATATGCTTTAAAATGACTAAAATGTGCGTAACCGACCCGAGGCGCTCGCACTAAATATACATTGAGACGTTGTGCTCTGATATTCATTTGAGTCTGAGAATTTTTTTTAAATTGTTGTTAATTAATAAATATGACTTGATCAGTAACCCAACCTTGACAAGGTATGAGAAGGTCTCTCTGGTATCCATCCACCACAACAGGAGGATATAGTTCCTTAAAAGCACCTGGACATTATCCATGGAGCAGTTAAGTCACTCTTAACACCATGGTGTCTGAGCTATTATTGGATAAATGCCATGTGAATAAATGACTTTATCAAAAGCAAGATGTGATTTTGCGATAAAAGGCTGATGCGAGGCTAAAGATGAAATCAATAGAAGTCAAACATATTGCTGCGCACGATGACCCCAAGATGGCTTGATCTGCATAACTATTTACAACTGTTTAGAAGGACAGGACGCACACTCTAATAAGACTCAAAAAAATAGCCGTGGCAGAGCTTAGAAATAGTTGCCGGCCTGTGTACTTCCCCCTCCCTCCCTGCCTCCCTGCCTCCCTCCCCTCCATCTTTCCCTTCCTCCCTCCATCTTTCTCTGCGCTTGGCGGTTTCCTCTCCTCAGGGGCAGCCCTTTGAACCTTTCAGCCCAGTTCAGGGGAACAAAAGCAAACAAATCACATTGTCCTTTCAGGAATTTTTCTTGTCCGCTGCCTTTCATGACCTCTTCTTTAGGCACCTCTTTCTGCCTCGACCGCAATTCAGGGTCCCAAGAAGTCAATGGTTCCTTACATCCCGGCTTGACAAGTCAGGAGGATACACGCTAATCCCCTTAATCTGGCCTTTCTCCCGCACGCAGCCACAGGGAGAAAGGGACCACAGAGAGTAATCCTGTCGGGGAAACAATAGGATTAAGGGCCCGACCCCACCACTGACAATCAGGTATCCACTGACTGATCTGCAAAGCAGGAGCCCCGGCCACTCGGTTCACTGTGACTTATTTTGTCAGGTCCGGGGTGTGTGTGTGTGTGTGTGTTGGGGGGGGGGGGGCTAGGTAGGGTGGTGAGCCTCTTTTGTAGGGGCTGCTGGGGGTCCCCTCAAAATCCTGTGGTCCCCGGAGCACCAGGGACCCCGGGAATGACAGGTAGAGGGGGGCGGAGGTGGTGGTGGCTGTTTGGTGGAGGAGGTTTCGGCGTACCCCCCCCACCCCCCAACCTGACTGCCGATGTTGGTGTGGGGGGCAACCTTTTTTATGCAGGGTTTGGGGAGCTGCCAAAAGTTGCCAAGTCATGTCTGCCACTATGACCCACTGTACTGCATTTTTGGGGTTGCTTCCCATGGACATCATCATTGCCCATCACAGAAACCCACCCTTAACTGTTTTTCATAGTTAACCTGCCTTCGGATTTTGTTTTTCCCCAAATGGTTGAATTGCAGACTCCCCTTCCCCTCTCATTACTGACCTGTGACTTTCCTGTGGTTTGTCACAAATGTTTTTGTTTATTGGGTCCTTCATAATCAAGATTCTGCTGTTGTGACATGACGGACTGAAAATAAAGGAACCTTAAAAAGTCTCTCTCTCTCTCTCTCTCTCTCTCTCTCTCTCTCTCTCTCTCTCTCTCTCTCTCTCTCTCTCTCTCTCTCTCTCTCTCTCTCTCTCTCTCTCTCTCTCTCTCTCTCTCTCTCTCTCTCTCTCTCTCTCTCTCTCTCTCTCTCTCTCTCTCTCAAACAAAGAATGAACACAAGGTCCAGCAACTCTACATTCAAATAAGAGTTATCATATACAGCATTCCACACTCTGCATTTCTGTTGCATTTTTGGGTGTGTTGTACATTGAAACCCTCTCTGTTGTTGTATAATAAATCAATAACACCATTCCCTATTATGCAATTGAAATTGTGTTTTAAACAACATCAGCATGGTCTGTCTCCTCCATGACAGCACTGGTTATTATTATTATAATTTCATTGAATAAATACATTCCGCCTGAAGTCCACCAGGTGGCGCCATCGGAGCAGCTATCGCTGCATTGGGAAGCCCTCACTTGGAGCATGAGAATGACAAAGTGCTGAGCACCGAGGAGCTGTTCCAGCAGATTGTTGTAGCAGACGCCAATCAAACCCCAAAAAGCAAGTCGACATCCGATCCCTCGGCCGCAGCCCGGTCTCCAAACACGGGCCTCAGTGCTCAAGGAACCAAGGCTCACATCCATTGAAAAAAAACAAAGTCCTTCTGCTCCATTCAAGTCTAATGAACTTGGCCAAAGAAAACAGTGGCTGATTCTTCACATCTTCTCGTGTTACAGCGATGGCCTCGCTAAGTGCTGGGGGTAAATTACAGGTTAGCTATTGTGTGAGCAGGGAATGAGTCACAGAATGGTGGATTTCCATGCGCGGCAGGTGCCTGTAGCGGTAACTGTGTTTATTTAGGCCAGTCGGAACAGCGCTTGGAGCTGGACGGGGTATAAATGAAAGTGGTTCTGGAGGCTCTCAATTAAAAATGATGAAAGTGTGCGCTTCCCCGATTTGACAAATACAACCCTAACCCCAACCCAGGGTCAATCACGGCACTGTTTCGTAATTGAAGCGTGTTGCGATTGCGGAAGAGATGTGACATTCCTGCAGGATTCCCATCGGGGAAATACGGTGGATCTCGCACCAGGTGCGTCAACAGAACACCCATCAGGAAAAGGAGTTTGATTCACACTGCAACGTGGTCTACCGCTAAGCCCTCCGTCACACCCGCCCCACAGTTAAATGTATCCTACCTCTCTGGACTCTGTTGAGTTGAAGTCTGCCGGTTTGACCTTTGACACTCTACATTAGCTTGATGATTTGCGCAATGACAAAAAAACATTCTATCTATCCAACCATCCCTCCATCCGATGTTCAAAGTCCCGGTGGAAGCTGTTAACTAGGCGTGCTGGGACTAGACGCGCCGGTGATGTAGCATCCCCTGAAATGGATGATGTCACCAAAACAAAGATATCGGGGAATGAGTGGGCGAGGTGGGATCCTTTTGTCTCCTGCCTAAGCCCCCTTCACCTGGGCGACTGGGGGAGGTCTGTGCAGGTGCCCCCTGCCCCCCACCGTCCCACCCAACCCCACCCCACCCACTCCCCAGCCTACCCATCCTCTTCCACCCCACTCCCACCCAAACGTCGGAGTGACACTACAGAAGGAGCTCGACACGCACAGACAAGATGCTCCATCACTCAAAGACAAAAACAGACAAAAAACTGCTGTGTGAAAGCGTTCATAAGCTGTGTGTGTGTGTGTGTGTGTGTGTGTGTGTGTGTGTGTGTGTGTGTGTGTGAAGATGAGACTATATTTTTTTTGGCTTGAGTATGTTTAGTTGAGCTGTACCACCAACGCCCGTCCAGCATCCCTAACTCCTCCACTTGCCCCTGCATGGGGTTCAACTTCTTCATCGTGTGTACAATAGTATGGAAAAGCAGGAGTCACCGAGTCACCCTGAATTCTTTGAGAAAATTCTATTGAACTACTGGAAGAAACACTTAAAACGCTGCTACCAGTGCCAGTACAACAAGCCACAATTATTCCCAGTGTTCAGATGGCAGATGAAGCTCAACATGGGCTTCATCTGCTGTCTTGTTGATCATCTTTCCAAATCCTAGGGAAAATAAATCGTCCAATCCTCCAAAATGAATGGTGTATAGTGTTTTTGTTGTTACCACGTTGTGCCCCCCACATCCAGACCCCCATGATTAATTCAACCCGTAACGGTCTCCAGGGGCCACATCTCCTGCATGGGTGTGCAATGTGTGTACGCACCCTGGCCATGCCTCTTGTCTGGCCCGGGCATATTAGCTAATGGACGGGTCCTGCGCGGCATATGATCTGATATGTGCCATTAATGGCCGGGAGCGAGGGTCACTGTACGGCCTCGAGAGTGGACAAGCCCTGCTAAATGCGTGGCCGACGCACCAACACACATGAGCGCACACTCATACACATATCACCCGTGAACACACGGCCCGCGCATGTGGACGTATTGCAACTTGAGCTTTGAGCCATTACTTTTCAGCTGTAGTCCTTAAACCAGAAGAGAAAATAAGTAAACGGGAAGACTGTGTTGATGGAGTAGAGTGGATATGGACTCTATCAAAGCAGAGCGATGGGAAAGAGGATATTTAAAGGCTGAATGGTACAGCATGGAATGGCAGGGCGTTTGGGCGGAGCCACTTCTCTGCGATGCTTCCTTAGGTTCGCTGGAGAAAAGGACAAAAATGAACGGTCAAAATGTCAAGTATTTGAGGCGATTCTAACAGTTTCCACGACCTATTTCCAAGATTGGTCATTTGTATTCCTCTTGAGGCGTTTGGCAAGATGATTTTCCCCGTCAAAATGATTGGAGCCCAGTGATGAGGTCGGTGTCTGAACAGGGGATGAGAGTGAAGAGACTAAATGTATGGAAGTATGTATATGTATGTGACAAATAAAAATCTTGAATCTTGAATCTTGAATGGAAAGAGGGTAATAATAATAATAATAACTAAAGCTGCACTTGTTGCATGTTATTACTTTATCCAAAAAAACGAGAAGGTGTCCGTCTCCTGCCTTGGAGTCCACAGAGTCCTGCCTCACAGTGTCTCTGTGGAAGGGAATCACTCCGTGTGGACGTCCCCGACAACACGGTTCCATTCAAACGGATTAAACACTGATGTCCTTGAGAGACATTTCATCAACTTTTGAAACTTTCGGGACTAAAATAAAATGGACATGATTCAGATCCGTTGCTCTGGAGCTGCAAGCAAACTCCATTTGTGAGGACACACGCACGGAATATGTTTTGGACTGTTTTGGACTCCTACAGTTTGCGTGTTAGGACAGGCTCCAATGCAGCAGGAGGGACACGGCACTGGTTGGATGGGAACAGAAGCGTTTATATTTACAAAAAATAAAAAATAAAATAAAATATCAAACGAAACGCCCAACAGACGTCAAGCAGGTAAGGCTATATATACACTCACATGCTCACACACACACACACACACACACACACACACAAACACACACCTGCAGTTTGCAACCACTACAGAACGATAGAGTCTACGCCATGTAGCTCGCACGGTGTTAATGGACGTTTGTAGCCACAACCTGCACATTTATAACAAATTGGATGATGATGATGATGATTTATTGGCATGTCGAACACATGGCTACTTCTGGTCAAATTTTGACGCTTCTTCACTAATTCTCCGTATGTGGATCGATATGGATGACATATGAAATGTCTGTGACGTCCTGGTTCTAACGACACATCAAGCATGTTTGTGTGTCCAGTGGTTGTCCTGTTCCAGACACTTTTCGCCTGAGAAGTTCCAAGAAGAATAATAATAAGAAAAATCGGAACAACAACAGCAGGCTTCCATCCCGATGGGATGGACCCCTAATGTGATTTACAAAGTATTCCTTCAGAGATAACATAATAGATAAGATCACTCAAATACTCCACCCTACATCACAAATGAACCGTCCCCCTCGTCGACAATCGCTAAAGACAGACTTGGTAACACCCCAGCTCTACTGTAAGCACAGTGTGTGTGTGTGTGTGTGTGTGTGTGTGTGTGTGTGTGTGTGTGTGTGTGTGTGTGCGCGCGCCAATTCTCAAATCCTTGATATGCCAGATGTGTGCTGCCTGTAAATTTGATACACGTCCATCAAGCGGATCCTCCCATTGTAACACCAGGATTTGGAGGTCAAACTCCCCGATCCTCACCGGCGTGTGATCTCAGGCGCAGGGGTCAAACGTACGCAAACCCAAACAGTGTGTTGCCACGCCGACGCGGCGCGTTTGTCAAGGGGGCTAACGCGCCTTGTTCTCTTCAAAGGCTGCGACGGGATCCAAACGTCGACCTGTGTGTTCCCCTCTGCAAAGGTGTTATCGTCGGGCTTTAGCGGCAAGAGTGCACAGAGTGAGGAGTGAAAGGAGTGACGGAGTGAGAGACAGTGGATTCCATGTTGTTCTTCTCTGAGCCCCGAGGCTAGCGGATTAGTCGCCTTCACCCCTGTACGTCTCGGCAGAGCCCTCCACTGTCGCATAAGTCCGGCCTGCTTTTGGGCAATTTGTAAAAATTCCTGCGTTTTGTTACTTTATGGCGTGCTCTGAGCAGCACCCTAACTGTAAAACAAGGCAGCAAACGTATTTTAGGCGGCGGATACCACTTCTTGTGTTTTCTTTTCTTTTTCGCTTCCCAAAACGCAGTCCATTCCGTAGCTGTTTTGTGCCAATTAAGTTAGAATCATTCAACTGCTTCCTGATCAAAATGGTGTTCAGACATCCTTCGAGCCGCATTGGGCACCTTGTGGAAACAAAAATGTCAAGAAAATATTTAATTTTAGTTCCAAGATTATAATAATTATATATAATTAACTATTAATTATTGTAATCCAATAATGGTTAAATGTGATGTCAGCATCGTATTGGGTCTTATTCACTGCAATATTGTATTTGATTTATATTTTAGTTTTATTTTATTGAGCCCTGCATATCGGCAAGAAAGTGCTTCACCTTTCTTAACCTCTACTTATTTTGGGTACCGGGATGTTTATTGATGGTTATTGATCCCGAACATTTAAATCCCTGACATTCAGCTGCCGCATCTTGGGTGTCCATTATCACTATTACCGAGGGCGTAAAACGATCAGACCGCAGCAGAGTGCTTGGAACCGCAATAAGAGATCAGAGCGATGCAGATTTGTTTTCGGGAACAATTCAAGGAAGTGAATAGAAATGGGTTAATATAATGGGCTTGTGAGAGTGACACCCCGAACGTGTGAGTGACAAATATGATAAATGTAATTCAAAATGTAAGCTTTAAACTTCATAATAAACTTCCTGTGACTTTAGTCATTTTAAACCCAATTCTCAGAGACTTTTTCTGTCACTGTATTGCAAATGCAAATTGCCTCATGTATGAGATATTAACATGTGTCCCTAAGCCATATAATGACATAACATAATAATACATATAAATATAGTGGCAGGCAGCAATATACAGGGTCCAATTTAGTCATGTTAGGCACGTATTACAGGTTCCCGAGGTTCGGTAAAACACATCATATTGCACTGACCTCACTGGATGTTGCTCTTGTGTCGTTAAGTTTGAATGTCCCTCAGGAATGGTGTTTTAACAATTACGATCCTTCATGGATCGTGCAGTGCGGACACAAAAGAAAGGAACAGTTCCTCCAAAGGTTCTTCGAACTTCCTGCGCTGAAAACGCCGTCTGTGACCGATTATAGTTTTCGGGGTTTTGTGAAACACAGAACGAGTTACAGTTTTCCGAGTTTCGGTCAAAAGCAGCGCCCGCTCGGCAGAGCTCCAGACTAACTTTTTTCGCCACCGTCCCAAAAAAACATAATTTTAACCATCCCGGGATGTAAACTGTCCCAAAATTAAAATGTTGTTTTTTTTACTCTATAGCTGTTAGTGGCATAATAAAAACACCATTACAATGTTGAGGATATAAATAATTACATTTATTTTGCTCCATTCAAAGAAATAGGTTTAGAAGATAGAAAACCGTTTATGAAAAGATAAATATAACAAGGCTTTAACTTGACGAGGCACGACTTTTTATCTCTTGGCTGGTCGTAGAGAACAGAATGACTAGTAAACATAGTAAACAACAACAATATTTAAAACCTTTTTACATTATTGAAAACAATATTCCTCTTGAGGTAGCACTTGTTCAAAAGCCTCTGAGATGTCACACATTCATATCTCTACTTCCATAAAAATATAAAAATTATTTTCTGATAGTATCGGAAATTAACTGTCTATATTTTTGCTTTGTTTTGATGGTCATATCAAATGATTCGATTTTAAGTAAGAAACTAACTAGAATATAAAAATGTTATCTTTGATAATCATAATTCAATAACATTTCTAAACATTTAAAATGTATTTCAATATTGCGGGCTGTGTGTATGTGTGTGTGTGTGTGTGTGTGTGTGTGTGAGCTCGCTGTCAGAGTAGAGAGAGCGAGCCGAGCGCAGCTGGTACCGGAAAATGAATGGATATTTGCCGTCACTGTTGGTTTCAAGCCCTGCTCGGGGTTGTCCGTCTACTCGGGCTATCTGTGAGTGCTATGCAGTCCAAGTGGCTGGCCCAAGTCGCTGGATGGGAATGAGTTCCAAGAGAAGAAGCTTGGACTTATATAACTTCTGATGACGACATGAAACCAACGACATTACGAAAAGTTTTCACTAATTTCTGCTCCAAATTGAGATCGATATTGATCAAACTCCCAACAAAAAGACGTCTGAACATCTCCGCGTACTGCCGTTGTCGTGTTTCAGAAACTTGAAAAAACACGCAGAGCAATAATGAATATAATAACTGTTGTAGTGTACCGTTACTCTTCTCAAATGTGCTGCACCCGGAACTCTTTACAAATGTAACCACCTGTATTTGGAAAATAAAAACCTTTATTGAATGAATGAAGCGTCATGAGCTGTGCGTGTGCGGGTGTGTCGTCTGACGTCGCGGGGTCGGGGGGTGTCTGAAGTCCAGGGCGTGCAGGGCGGTGGCGAGCGCGGCGTACAGGTGCGAGCTGCTGAATCTCAGGCAGTATACTGGACTGCTCACCTGGTTGGAGGTGAGCTGGAAGAACTAGAGCAGAGGAGAGGGTGGGGATGATGTCAAAACAGCATTGTTAAATAAATAAATGAAAAATAAGAACATTTGAAGTCTTTTTTTTTTTAAGTAATATTGGTCAGACACCAATAATTATATGTATCAATATACTGTATATGTATGTATATATATATATATATATACATATATAAACACAGGTACAGTGCATAAACATTCTACACATACATATATAAGGGGTGTCACGAATTTGATTCAAAATCGAAAAAATTGATCGAAATGCGATTTAGATTTCGAACTTCGAAAACATAATCTGGTTCACGATTCTCCTCGTATTTCCGTAGGTAGTGAGATGCGGTCGACTCCACGGAGGGGTCCACTGCAGCGCCTTAACACACACTGCACCCCCGCCCAAAAAAAAAAGAAAAAAAAAAGAAAAAAAAGTTGAAATCGAAAAACAAATTGAATCGTGACCTTAAAGTCGAAAGTTCAATCGAATCCTGCATTTGGAGAATCGTGACACAATCTCGTGAGAATCCTGACAATCATAATATGTATACACACACACACACACACACACACACACACACACACACACACACACACACACACACACACACACACACACACACACACACACACACACACACACACACACACACACACAATATTTAAAGACATTATTGATTTAATTATGCATGTAAACCAAAATAATGTCTATGTATATCCAGTTTATACAGAATATACATATATAATAATTTAGCATAAAAGGCACACACACACACACACACAGTCTCTCTCTCTCTCTCGACCTGAGAACTCAACAGTAGAGTCACTATGGATTTCTCAGTTTGACCAGCCATTGACCTGATGCCGTTCATGGGGCACAAAAACACCCACACACACACACACCCACACCCACACACACACACACACACACACGCACACACACACACACACACACACACACACACACACACACACACACACCACACACACCACACACACCACACACACACACACACACACACACACACACCTGTAGGCATCTGGTCTGCCGCTTGTCCCAGAGCCGGACGACGCCGTAGTACGAGGAGCCGCTGGCAATCATGTGATTACCGTCCGTCTGGATGCAGTATAGAGCGCTGTCGTGAGGCTCCTCCCACTCCATCACACACTTCCTGTTGTGGAGGACCCGCTATTTTAGCATTTCAGAGGACATGAGTGCCAATGTGGACGAAAACATTGGAAAACACAAGTAATGGTTTTCTTCGACGGACAGAGGATTCTCTGTTGAAGAAGATTCTCTGTTGTCTCTGTTGCCAGGTCTCCATATTGAAAACACATATATCGAAATATATAATACATATCTGAATACACACTGACTAATACATATCTCAGTTAACAATACACACTTGAATAGGTACTAAACACATGGACACACTCAGGAGAAAAATGTGTGTATCTGTGTGTGTGTGTGAGCAGCGAGAGAGGGCAGGGCAGGGCAGTGAGGTGGCTGCGGTCGACTCAGGGGGCGGGGTATTTTGGGGGTCCTGCCAATAAAGATCGATCCTCCATTAGCAAGGGCTCATCAATAAAAGATGGAGAGGGAGCAGGGGCTAGACAGCAGGGCAGCAGAGATGTCTGGTGTCCCCCCCCCCCACACACACACACGCACACACACACACACACACACACACACAAACAATACATACACAAGTGCACACCCTAATTTCAAGGTAAGGTACTGTCATTGTGTCCTTGAGGGAAAGAGCAGCATCAAGATGGAGGATACAGTCCCCAATCCTCACACCTGCATGTATAAAGACATAACCGCTGGAATGTACTGTGTGTTTGTGTTTTTTTTCGATCACAAGTGGTTGATTTTGGGATAGGGATGAGATTTAGAAATCGTATCATCACCAGCAAGACAACAATATTGATATTTGTCTGGTCAGAAACCAGCGGCTTCACAAGTCTCTGCACACAGATGACGTTGCTTTCGATATAGTCTTCACATTGACTATTTAAAAAACACGACACAGCGGAAAGAGGAGCTACGCTTGACCTTTAGGAAACATGGTTTTTAAAAGTCGAGTTTTTAAAGATTGGTCAAAACCTAATTAAAGAAAACATTGGGATTCACTGGAATAATACTGAATTAATATACTCACAAAACTGCATTAATAAAGGAATCACCACACATAATGAAGTGGCCGGGCAATAGTGAAGACAAATGTGAAATGCAGTGACTGAGGATCAAACTAAACTGATCTGGATAAACTTTGTGGAGGAAACTCCTTCCCCTAATCTCAGTCACTATGACCATGTCACAACATCCGATATCTCCCCACCCCCATCCGCTGGAAAACACTGAGGGAGCTCTACTGAACTGCAAAATCTACTTTTGCTCCATAGAAAGCAATGTGTGAGGTGGTCACAGTTCACCACAGAAACTTTGGTTTCTCACAAGTTGGTTTACTTATTTCGTCATTTTGGTAATTTTTCTTTTTTTTGGAATGATCGTGGCAAGGTTTTGCCGATCGCTCCATCCTGACTTCCAGATGACTGGTGAACCTCCAAGCTGTGACCCGGGGAGCCTCCCGAGGCCGGGCCTGGATTTGGCTGCTTGAATAATTGATGTCTAAAGAGGGACCCCCCTCGGCCCCACCTCTAGCCCTCGCCCCACCCGTTTCAAACTCCCCAGAGCTATCTGCCAATCAAATCTTATTTATCTCACTTGAATGATTCCCCCCCCCCCATAAATATAAGCCGCAATATAACACACCTATCCAAGCCCTGCCAGCCCGAAAGAGGTGTTGACCCTCTATAGTCATGTTATTGTGTCTTTAAAATCCTTCTGGCCACAAAGGCTTCGTACCTCTGGCTGAGGCGGAGGTCCCACAGACGGATGAAGGTGTCGTAGCCACAGGTGAACAGCTGGAACGGGGACTCGAACACCATGTCCAGCACACCGGCCCCGCGGCGAAACTCAGAGCCCAGGCTGCACACGCACTCTGCCCTGGTGGTGGGGGGTGGAAATAAATTCACAGATAGTTAAGGTTAGTGGAGGCAACCAAACCCTGATGGCCAGAGGCAATAGCCAGACTACAGTGGCTTTTCTTCTGTAAAGTGCTTTGCTATTTATTCACACAGCCTGTACAGTGGTAGAGTGGTACAGTACGTATAGTGGTACAGTGTGAGGTTTTCAAGTACAACAAAGGCAAGGAAAGAAAGAGGGGAGGAGGGAATTCAGGAAAACTTCTAGATTCTCCATTTTGATATAGCATCTGTGGTGGACCAAGGGGAGCAGACCAAGTGGGGGGGCTGTCAGCCAGAAGGCTCACCGACATAAGTCGGGTGGTGGGAGTATGTTCATGTACAGATAAAAGTTCATGTGACGTCGGTGCCCTTGTGCCTGAAAGACTCCGTCTTCCTCCTGAAACCCGTTTTTTTTTGAGACGCCCACAAGTGGAGCCCGGACAGGGACCCGGGAGAAGGGCGCAGGATGAAATGCACCCTGAGTGCCGTCTGAGGAAGCGACGCCGAGCTGGAGGACGAGTGAGACTTGCTCCGCTGCCAGCTGGAAGGGGTAATCGCCAACATGGGCTCCCTGGGGGACAGGGCGGACCCGAACTCCCGGGCCCTGGCTCCCTCTCCTACGTCTCCTAGGAGGAGCGGGTCCGACCCGGCCCTGCACCACCTGCAAGGGCCCGCTGCCCGGAGGCGGCCCCACAGCACTGCCACCGTCACCTGGAGGCAGGAGGGCTGCGGGGAGGAGGACATGCCAGATCTGCCGCGACCAACAACTGTCCGAGAGCCATGGCCTTTGAGTGGACAGTTCAAATCGATGGCATGTTGGTGCGCCCAGATGCCGCACTCATCCACCCATACCTTTCGGTTATTAGGGAGAGGTTATATCGAGTGAGCCATGACACTAGGTCAGGAAAGAAAATTACCCAGTTGTTGGTCCCGAAAAGCTGCTGTCAAACGGTATTCTAGGCGGCTCACCTCAAACATGAAACCGTTAATAGCCCACTTCAATTCGCTGGGCATTTGGGAAGATATACGCAAGTGGTACGCAAGTGCACCGTATGACCTGAGTGACAATTGTTCAACCCTCCGGCTGTGCCAAGAGCACCATTGAGGCCCCTCCCACTAGTCAAAGTCCCATTCGAAAGCCTTGGTATGGACCTCATACCAATCCGCAGTGATGGCGGATATCCTGTTGTATTGGTCCTAGTGGATTATGGAACCTGATACCCCTAAGCAGATCCCCTGTGCAATATTACAGCCAAAAATGTAGCGCAGGGTCTGTTTTAGGTAGTCTCCTGAGACGGGATACCGAAGGAAATCCTGACCAACCAGGGCACTTCCTTTATGTCACGCATACTTGGGGAACTTAAATAATTACTGCGCCTCCCCTCAATTTGGACCAGTGTTTACCGACCCCAGACCATGGAGCGCTTGAATCAAACGCTGAAAAAAATGATTCGGAAGCTCGTTCACAACAATAGCGGTAATTGGGACCAGATGTTCCAAAGGGTAGTTTGTGATCTGTTTAGTGATCATCATTTTCCAGACCAAAGTACAGACATACTCTCTGCCAGGCCCCACGTCCCTCATACACCATCATATGGAGACGACTCCAGGGGTGAAGGTGCACTCTCGGCCCTATCACCTGCCCGAACATAAAAGCAAGATTGTGCAGGCAGAATTAGAGGCCATGCTGGACATGGTCTCGCCCCATCATGTTGGTGGGTAAGCTTGATGGGTGGGTCCGGTTCTGCGTAGACTACCGAAAGGTGAATGCGGTGTCAAAGATTGACGCCTACCCGATACCCCAGGTTTTTTCACGACACTGGATTTAACCAAGGGCTACTGGCAGATTCCCATGTCTCAGGAGCCCAAGTAAAAGTCGACGTTCTCCACTCCGTTCGGGTTGTACCACTTTCACACACTTCCGTTCGGGTTGTTCGTTGCCCCAGCCACCTTTCAGAGACAGCAAAACCGCTGCGGTCTCGAACATGCAGAGACCCAAGACCAATAAGGAGGTGAAGCAGTCCTTGGGGCTGACTGGCTACTATAGGAGGTTTGTACCTCACCTTTCGGAGCTATCCAGCCCCTTGTCTGATTTAACTTGAAAGTGTGCTCCAGATCCGGTCCAGTGGTTGGAGTAGTGCCAGCAGGCATTTGCGAAGGTAAAGTCAGCTCTTTGTGGGAGGCCAGAGCTGTTTAACCCAAAAGCAGGAGGTACATATAAAAAAGGCGCAAGAACAAAAGATGTTAGAACCACCGGAGAACATGTCCCAGAACACCGTCAACAGAATACTCAATAAGAACTCAGCTGTGAAAGAAGCACAAACTCGACAGTGAGAGGAGTTGGGAGTGGCTTTGCTTTTCATAAAGATGAAACAATAAAATAAAGGATTTTGAGATTTTTGTTGTTCTGAGATATGGGACGCACAGTGGAGCAGAAATCGCTCTCTCTCCATTACGCAATCCACTGACCTGATCACCGCGTCAATTTGTTCTTATCTTGTTCAGAACACGTCTTTTTGGCCCCAAACTTCTACTTCTTTTGAAGTGTACATCCACCTTAACTTCTCTCTCCCTTTCTGTCTGCAGACTGCACGTCAGACAAAGGGCTGGGCGCAGTCTTGTCCCAGGAGGTGGAGTGAGCGGACCAGCCAGCGCTGTGCCTCAGCTCCAAGCTTTCAGAGCGGGAGTCGAGGTACAGCACAGTCGAAGAGGAGTGTCTGGCGATTGAGGGTGCCGTTAGCTCCCTCCGCTTTTACCTCCTGGGGCGTGCTTTCACCCTCTGTTCGGACCACGCCCCACTGCAGTGGCTTCACCGCATAAAGGACACCAACACGCGGATTACCCGGTGGTACCTGGCTATCGAGCCCTTTAACTCACGGGTGGGGGCCAGGGTGCAGATGCTGGTGGCTTACTTTCTCTCCCCCTCCAGTTTGGGGGAGGGGGGTGGAGTCGGCTGTAAGGCTGCCAGTGAAGCCATCCATCCTTCTGCTACCCGACTTAGTTACTATTGTTTATCGTTTTGGCTAGCAAGCTTTTCTGTTCATGTCCAGAATAAAAGGTCACGCCATGTCGGCGCCCCAGTGCCAGAAAGACTCCGTCTCCCTCCCAAAACCCCTACTGGTGGGTAGACTCCCACAGTATCGAATCGGGTTCTCGTCGATTCCAGTCTCCAGTTTCAAAACGAGGAAGCAGTGCAGAAGAGGGTGTGAGAATGAGATAGAGGAGGAGGAGAGTACAGAGAGAGAGAGAGAGAGAGAGAGAGAGAGGATACAAGTTAATAACAGAGATCAAGAGAGAGGTGTGTTTAGCACAGCGGAAAGGTTGACCTCTGAGGAAATTATGCGAAGAAGGGATATCACTGCACTATTACATTTATCATTTTTATTATTAGTAATTTAAAAAAATCGATAATTGATCATTAAAATGATTTCTACTTCTCTGGCTCCTTGTCCATAATGGTAGAAAATCAATATAGACGCTGATCATGGATCAAAAATCATGTGAACTGAAACAAACATCTAAAAATGTGATATATGTAACCAAAGGTTAAGAACTTAGAATAAAGGCAGGCATTAGCAGATTACATTTTTCTTTGTGATG
Source organism: Zeus faber (assembly GCF_960531495.2). Taxonomy (NCBI): domain Eukaryota; kingdom Metazoa; phylum Chordata; class Actinopteri; order Zeiformes; family Zeidae; genus Zeus; species Zeus faber. The sequence goes on along the minus strand of NC_137202.1, from coordinate 11,362,052 downwards.
ATAACCTAACTGATGATTTCTTTTCCAAATATGAATTAAGTGAATTTTAATACAGTTGAAATATCAATTCGACTCTGGCTCCTCTAACCTTTCATTCAAAAATCACAACAAAAGGGACCAAGTTAGTTGAGAGGCTAAAAAACTGATAAAAAAAACACACACATCCAAGACTTGAAATAAGGGAGAGTCTATTGACTGAGGTCAATGAGATTGAATTATATTGATTTATAGTCTGTACTCCACCCGTCAGTAGCTGGAGGCTCCTGGTGTCTCAGCAGTGTCAGTGTTTCTGAGGACGTGCAGCGTTATCACTACACTTAGGTCAAAGGCTTTCATTGAAGTAGTGTTTGTGGAGGCTTTTTTCCTCTTCTGTTTTCTTTTTAAATAAATGATAAATGCCTGGAAATGTACGCCGTCAAACATCACTTGGCCATAAGCCAAAGATGAATCCAAAGAAAACTACATTTTCAGTTTGAAGAGCATCAAAGCCATGGCTGTAATGGTTTTTATTCTTCTGTTGTACAAGTTTGTGAGATTTAAAAAGCCAGACAGAACAGAATGGACCATCAAGAAATTAGGGATGCAACATTTGCTTTTGGCAAATGATGGTGGTTAGATGTAAGACAATACAGTTGACAATTCTGTCCATCATCAAATATACATTCGTTTTTTTTTATTGAGTTTTAGTCATGTAGATACAAGTAAAAAAATGCAAAATAGTAAATATAAGCTTAATGGGGACATTTGGCTTTTTTGGGGGGGTATTTCTTGGGTCTCTCATCCAGGTTAGGGATTCACCAATGAGCTACTAAGCACTAGCTCCAAGATAATAAGTGTATAATATAGGTTTAAATATTCATGCTGCTAAAACGTTGCCAAAGGGTAGGTTATTCATATGACAAAATAGGTTATATGTGATAAAATACTTTTTGTGTTTTGTTTTTTTGTGTTATTGCATTTGAAAAAATTCATTTGATTTCCCCAATCACACTGAAAACACGACACGGCCCTTTTATGGTGTGTTTGTGACGTTGAATTTAGCTCACCAGAAAAAATAAAAAATAAATTAAAAAAAGGCTTGCTCGTCCACTGGCATTCGGAATGGAGTCAATCACCTATTTTTAGCCAGTTAAACCACGCTTAAAAAAACCTGCAATTACGTGCTAATTTTTGGGTAAACAGTTAGAGAGATGCACCGGTCAACCTGCCATCAATCAGAACCGGACGGTTTTTGCTCCTAACATGTGATTGGCAGCCGGACGTTTTTTTGTTTATTTGGGCTAATTTCTTTTTTTGTTTGTTTATTTCAGCTATTTTTCTCCATCAGTCAAGTCAAGCTTATTTTATTTATTATTAGTACATGCCCATTCAAAATTGAAGACTTTCCAAGACATTTTAATGGCAGAGTTGAACCAAATGTGAATGATTCAAGCTCATGTTCCACAATGGAAGATGAAACTGCCCATTAAAGTGATACACAAAAACACTCTCCAGTCACGTAGCCCTGAAGCCTCCCCCCCTGTTGCCTCGCAGTTTATTGAAACCTTATTAATATTACACGTCACATGTCCAAATTGCAACAAATTTGACACTGCACATCGTTGGGTCCCTAGCAATACACCTGCCAAGTGTGAAGTCGATCGGATGAACGGTTGTCGAGATAATCGAAGGACATACATACAGACAGACAGACAGAGATTCCTTCCTTTATAGTTATATAGTTAATAGTTAAGTAATTGCCCATGCTTGGGAGCACCAAACACAAACAAGTACTTAAAAAAGTAGATTCAAGTGGATTGGAAAGCTATGTCAAACTAACTTTTGATGCTACGATTTGCAAATCGTAGCATTTACAAAGCATGCATAATTAAGCATATAAATTCATCAAACAGCAAAAGTCTACGAAGCGCTGTGGAGCGCCGCACTCGTTGTCGCGGACCGGCGGCGTCACTCGAGGGGAGGGGCGGTTGCCGACGCCGGAGAGCGACGGGTGGAGCTGCAGAGCGCATGGAGCGGCGCACGGACAAAGCTCATTCACTTGCGCGCACAAAGAGGATGTATGTGGACGTAGGGCGTAACTTTGGTTCGAGAAGTAGGGGGGGGGGGCACAATAAAAGGGGGATGTCACCATATCCGCTGTTGCCGCGGTGGGCAGGATAGTCAAGGCGAAAAGTGTCCCCATTACGCACGGTGCTTGTTTCGCACCTTAGGGAAGCAGAGTAAAAAAAAAAAAAGAACCTACATCTAAAATAAAAGAACACTGTTGTGGCACGCCTTTGGAGACAGGTGCGCAAATTACACCATGATCGCCCCCTCTCCCCACCTGTGATTCGAGCGCATAGTTGTATATCATTATTGAGGGGGACAACTCTGTATTTCCCAGGAAGGGAGACTCCGGACCCCCCTGTCTCCCCCATAATTTCCGCCCCTGGTTGTGCTTAGTATGCAGTTGTTGCCTCTAATTTCACACGGCCATGGATATTTTTTCGTTTAAGGCCAGTTCGGCCTGTTAAAGAGGAAATGCACATTGCATTCATTTATCCTTTCTTTCTTCATTGTCTGTTGCTTAAAAAAAGCAAAGAATTGGCAATCGGTATCAGAATTGGCCCATTTGCTTGTCAAGAGCTGGCAATCAGAATCGGCCACGAAATATCCCGACCGGTGAATCCCTAAATACCTGATCCTATCTTAGCTATGACTAACTATTCTTGTTTTTGTTGATTGTGTAAGTTGTTGAATTGATATAATGCACAAACAACATACAGTATGAGTACTTATTATAATGCACTAAAAAATACTAAACAACTTTTATTACGATTCCTTACAGCATCTTGCACTTGTATCTGGTTGAATTTAGAAACAGGTGCTCATGCACTTAAATCCGTGGTTGTGCCAATGGTCGATGTAAGCTTTGATTGTTTCTAGCCTCTCATGTAAGTCGCTTTGGACAAAAGCATCTGCTAAATGAATAAATGTGAATGTAAATATGTGTGCAAGAGGTGTTAAGGTGGGGGTAGGGGTTCATGTGATGAATTGCATTGACCCTGCGTGTGTGTGTGTGTGTGTGTATGTGTGCACGTGTGTACACGCTCCATGCAGCACCATGCTCTTGTGATCACAGCGCTCACTCTCTCCCTCTAGCTCAGTCATCGCCTCTTAATTATTGAAGAATAACTTGCACACCACGGGGCGGATTATTGCAGAATAACTGTCTCTTTGTTGCCATTTAATACCCTCCATGACCGTGACTGTGTGCGACTGTCGGACGTTTGATACCTGCTCCGTAGCAACCATTTAAGGGAAGCCGCTGGCCTTAGCGACCGGGCGTCCCAGTCCCCTGACTCGTGCCCCTCCTCCGTCACCCAGAAGCCCAAACCCCGGGGGCGAGCTGGTAATCCCCCAGCCTTACCCCAGGGGGGCTTCTTATTGGACCAGGGCTTTCCCCACGGGGCGCCTTATTGGGTGAGAGCTTTCTCTGTACCTGGGTCTCATGACTAAGCCCAGGCCAATGGGGAGTCTGTGATGAGGCTCAGTCTGTGTCTGTGTCTGTGTGGGGTAGCGACCTCTCATTTTACCCCCTTTACCCCTAAAACCAAAGGGCTTAGCGCATGCCGGACAAAAAGAAACCCATTCAAGCCCGAGGGATGCAAGCCTGTTCATTTATAACTAAATAATGATGTTGCATCAAGATCACAGCATTGCCGCTCAACCCAAAAAAAAAAGAAAAGAAAAGGAAGGGCAAAGAAGGATCATTGATTCATAACCCTGACTGCGGTACCTCATAAACAAAGAGGGCAATCCTTAGACTCTCAGGCTTTTCAGGAAAAAAATGAAAAAACGTGTAAAACACTTAAAAGTAGGAGGAGGAAAAAGGGCTGTTTTTTTTTCACAATAAAAGCGGCCTTGACATCTGCGCAGGGATCTTAAAGCCAGTAATAGCACCATATGTTTGGCTGGAGTACGTGGCAAAACAGGAGGGATTCTCAAAATTGTTAGGTCACCGGCTTTTATGGGGCCGCCTGTGATTACAGGAAGGAGGCAGAAGCGTATAATCTGCCTAAATGACTGTATCTGCTGGTGAGCGGCGGTGCAGATTTTTTTGATCTGACCATCCGTTCCATCGCATGACTGGGTTCACACCGTCAAATAACTGAGTCGGGCCCCGTGCATACCTGACTGGAAGGATAACCTTGGAGAACTCAGCAACAGAGCCCAGCGGTTGGGCCATAACCATCACAACTTTTTTTTTAAGAATAGATGGGAATGGAAAAACATTAGGCTTTCCTTAATTTGCATTTTCCGTGCATAGCATCGACACGGGCAATTGGTAGATCACGGAAACATGTGGTTTGTCATTGATACTTTGACCCATACAGAACAAAAAAGAACAGGAGTCTGAGGAGCAATAAAACACTGAGTATGGGCTGTAACAAGGCTTGCTAATGCATTTGTGTGGTTGGTTTACTGTCATGGCATGCCGCTGAGGGTGAGGCCTAACGTTTGGACAAGTGGGGGGGTTCAAAGGTCACTGGCAGACCAGAGAGGACCCTTGGGATACGGCCGACCTGCTAAAGACATCACACAGACAGTCTAGCGGGGACTGAATAACCGGGAGTGCAAAGGGAAGACAGAGATGAGCAGAATATCTCTTTCTTGCCCCCCGGACTCCATCATAAACTGCAGGGCGGCAAAATAAACTACTCAGAGGAATGGTCACAGTAAGCAAACAGCTTCTCACACGCACACATGCACACATGCACACACACACACACACACACACACACACACACACACACACACACACACACACACACACACACACACACACACACACACCTGTAGGCATCTGGTCTGCCGCTTGTCCCAGAGCCGGACGACGCCGTAGTACGAGGAGCCGCTGGCAATCATGTGCAATCGCATGCAATCTACTTAGCCAATCAAGTCAGAAATTCCAGCCGCAGGACTTGTGGATTACAAAAAATTAGGGCTGTACCCCTGGGATTGCGTTGAGGTGGGTATACTGATGGCCCAAGAGGGGGGAGAGACTTACCGATTGTTATGAAGGGGCCACTGACTGTGTGACACACAGGGTGTAAGTCCTGATTTAAGCCTGTCTGGTCTCACTGCAGGACATGAGGTGGCTTTAGGGGCCACACACACACACACACACACACACACACACACACACACACACACACACACACACACACACACACACACACACACACACACACACACACACACACACACACACACACACACACAGTGAAAGGAATCATTAATGAATTAACTGACTTTTTTCAATAAAAGAGAAGAAGCTGGAGGCATTCTCCTTTAGTTTTGGGATGGCTAAAGAAAAGCAATGTGTGTTTGTGTGTGTGTGTGTGTGTTTTGGAATCCAAAGGCTTGTGGCTCGTAAGGTTAAGTCTGAGCTCGGAACGGGAGCCCGGGGGGGCGCTGGGAAACGGGGGCCCTCCCGTCAAAGCACTATCAGACAGGTGGAGAAAGGGACCCCTGTGGGGGTTTTCAGCACCTAAAACAAACAGAGAGGAGCCAGCCGTACCCACCGCCGGTCCATCCCTGTCCCAGCCCCCGGAGCCTCAGAGCGCCATGCTGCAGCCGTGCACAACTGGGCACGGAATGCGTTTCTTGGCAGAGGGACGCCGCCGGTGGGGGGTAAGCAACAATGACCACCTCCGAGAGAAGAAGAAGAAGAAGAAGAAGAAAAAAAAAAAAACACTCGCTTGAAAAAAAACAATACCAACTCAATTTGTGTAACACAGCGTCCCCCACAACGTGGACATTTAACCCCGTTTCTTTTCATCATCAGGAATGCCAGGAATCCCTACCCTGGCCATTAGATGGTAGAAAGGACGGCGTGCCCCCCCACCACTCTCTTTTTGAACGAACACAGGGGAATCTTGGGAGTCAGGAGTGACAGTTGGGGATTTTTTTTTCTTTTTTTGCTTTTGCTTTGATGCTGTTTTTGTCTCGTTCTCCTCTCTCGTGTTTAGCCATGAGCGAAGGCACCCCCAACACACACACCCACGTATGGCTGATCATAAGGCTTCTTTGTGGCCCCAAAATGAAAAAAAGACAGTATTAATTGCAATGGAGAAGGGGGTGGCAGAAGGGTGGGGAGTGGGGGTTTGGGGAGCAAAGAAAAACGTGTTAAATGAAATTAAAATCAAAGCAGTGAAGGCTGAATAGGGGCCTGGGCTCTATTGAACCTGCAATGTGCACCCCAGAGTGAGCGGGGAGGTTTTTTCGATTTGCATGGCAACACTTATAAGGATCAACAAAGAGAAACTGATTTCTAATGGGAATGGGGTTAAAAAAACGGAATAGCCTTTTATCGAATTTACCACAGTTCGACTAATGAGTTGTAATCACAGATTTGAAGAGTGAAAAAAAAGAAAAGAAAAAACACATGGGGACCATGAGAAGTGTTTTCTGATCGATTGTTAATTATTAGAAGTTTCTAGCTGAAGGTTTCAAAGAATATACGAGCGGAGTAACAGTGAAGACTAGGGTTTAATATTTTTCCCGAAAAAAGCCAGAGAAAAGAACCACACTATCCCAGGAAATGTACTTGTTTTCAGCTATTGGTCAGCTACACTAAATGCACCAAGAAGAAATATGGGTTCCCAACCTGACTGCTTCAGTGTATTATTTGGTGAAATTATTATTAATAATAATAATAATAATAATAATAATAATAATAAATAATAATAATAATATAGCTGCAGGCAGCAATACACAGGGGTCATTTAATTCATTTTAGGTATGTATTTCAGTTTTTTGGGGGGTTCTGTGTTTCCGTGTTTCTGTGAAACGCAGCACAAGTTACAAAAGTTACAAACATTGTAAATTTACGTCTGGACCAATCAACATGGACTGACCTCGAGGCCTGGATTTTTGGACAATTGGACAATTGCTTCTTTATTGTCTTAGACTTTCGGCTATTTTTCTATACAAAAATTGTAATTACTTTGTATAACAACAATAATAAATACATGTTATTTCAGAAAATAATAAATAAATGTAAGATATAATTACTAATTTATTGTATCTTTTTCTGTTAATAATGTACAATTGGAAAATTCTGTTTAATAGATTACTTGTCTTTATTGTAACGTTGACAACATATATGGAACTTTCATTAATTTGGCATCAGAATTATTACGGAGGAGTCTTTCAATACTTAACACCTTTTGCGTTTTCATTAAATTTGCGAAGTTTAGATGTAGAAAACTGTTTAAACATGAAGATTCTTAAAAACAACCGTTTATTTTTTACTTTAAACCAAACCTTGTCATTGTTCTAACTTACAGTACCTTGTTGTGTATAAGTACATGTGCAGTCTTACTGACAGCAGGTGAAATTGTGTCTCGTGTGCGTCAATTATGGCGTATTTGCACAGGTTTACGTATTTAAGGAGGTTTACGATAGCAGTCGAACTTACTTAATTTTAGTGGTGACTTTTTTCCTTGAATTACATTTTTAATAAGTTACGCTTCCATGAAATACAAAAAACGTTCTGGTATTTCTGTGAGTAATTACCATATCACAGCTTCTATTTTTCCAATGCCTCGCTGGATCTTGAACACATCACTCAGTCATACATTCCAGTGGATTAGACTCAACGTGGTCATGAGTTTTTGTGGACTACTGTTTTTCGTATTTTTAATAAATCTGGCAAAGTAACGGGGACCAAAGAGATAAAAGATCAATCAAATACAGTGGGGCAAAAAAGTATTTAGTCAGCCACCAATTGTGCAAGTTCTCCCACTTAAAAAGATGACAGAGGCCTGTTATTTTCATCATAGGTATACCTCAACTATGAGAGACAGAATGGGGGGAAAGAATCCAGGAAATCATATTGTAGGATTTTTAATGAATTAATTGGTAAATTCCTCGGTAAAATAAGTATTTTGTCACCTACAAACAAGCAAGATTTCTGGCTTTCACAGACCTGTAACTTTTTCTTTAAGAGGCTCCTCTGTCCTCCACCCGTTACCTGTATTAATGGCACCTGTTTGAACTCGTTATCAGTATAAAAGACACCTGTCTACAACCTCAAACAGTCACACTCCAAACTCCACTATGGCCAAGACCAAAGAGCTGTCAAAGGACACCAGAAACAAAACTGTAGACCTGCACCAGGCTGGGAAGACTGAATCTGCAATAGGTAAGCAGCTTGTTGTGAAGAAATCAACTGTGGGAGAAATTATTAGAAAATGGAAGACATACAAGACCACTGATAATCTCCCTCGATCTGGGGCTCCACGCAAGATCTCACCCCGTGGGGTCAAAATGATCACAAGAGCGGTGAGCAAACATCCCAGAACCACACGGGGGGACCTAGTGAATGACCTGCAGAGAGCTGGGACCAAAGTAACAAAGGCTACCATCAGTAACACACTACGCCGCCAGGGACTCAAATCCTGCAGTGCCAGACATGTCCCCCTGCTTAAGCCAGTATATGTCCAGGCCCGTCCGAAGTTTACTAGAGAGCATTTGGATGATCCAGAAGAGGATTGGGAGAATGTCATATGGTCAGATGAAACCAAAATATAACTTTTTGGTAAAAACTCAACTTGTCGTGTGTGGAGGAGAAAGAAAGCTGAGTTGCATCCAAAGAACACCATACCTACTGTGAAGCATGGGGGTGGAAACATCATGCTTTGGGGCTGTTTTTCTGCAAAAGGACGACTGATCCGTGTAAAGGAAAGAATGAATGGGGCCATGTACATGAGAGATTTTGAGTGAAACCTCCTTCCATCAGCAAGGGCATTGAAGATGAAACGTGGCTGGGTCTTTCAGCATGACAATGATCCCAAACACACCGCCCGGGCAACAAAGGAGTGGCTTCGTAAGAAGCATTTCAAGGTCCTGGAGTGGCCTAGCCAGTCTCCAGATCTCAACCCCATAGAAAATCTTTGGAGGGAGTTGAAAGTCCGTGTTGCCCAGCGACAGCCCCAAAACATCACTGCTCTAGAGGAGATCTGCATGGAGGAATGGGCCAAAATACCAGCAACAGTGTGTGAAAACCTTGTGAAGACTTACAGAAAACGTTTGACCTCTGTCATTGCAAACAAAGGGTATATAACAAAGTATTGAGATGAACTTTTGTTATTGATTATTGACAATTATTTTCCACCATAATTTGCAAATAAATTCTTTAAAAATCAGACAATGTGATTTTCTGGATTTTTTTTTCTCATTTTGTCTCTCATAGTTGAGGTATACCTATGATGAAAATAACAGGCCTCTCTCATCTTTTTAACTGGGAGAACTTGCACAATTGGTGGCTGACTAAATACTTTTTTGCCCCACTGTAGATCTATAGACATCTACCAGGTTAGAAAGTACATACACACACAAACGGCTAGTTTGTAACCTCTAACCACTACAGAACAAGGGAGTCTACACCGCACATTGGACACGATGCCAATGGACATTCTGATTCAGAACCTCCACATTTATAGTAAATAGTATGTAAGTATGACGTCATAAAGCGTCTTATTATAAATCTCATCCCGTTTATTTTGTTTGAATGAATAGTGGAATGTCAGTCAACCACAACCACCTGAATACTTGAGGTCAAATTTGGACTGTTTTTCACTCATTTCTGCTCTGTATGTGGATCGATTTGGATGAAACTTAAACCACGAGATGTTTGTGACATACCGGTGTTTGTAGCTTCTGCCGTTCTTCTGTTTTAAATAGTTTTAGATTGAAAAATGTAGAGAATTTTTCCCGAACAATAACAATAGGGAATTCAATTGACCCCTAAATGATGGCAAATGAACGCCATTTATATTAATCAACATTAGAATTGAACATAATATAAACTTTGCATGCAGCTTGAATTTCGCTATAGCTGCGTCTCCTGCGAGGAATATGAATGCCCAGTTCATTTCCTGTGAATTTTCTTCTGAGAACTGCCTCACGGATGGAAATGATATTTGACAAGTGTTCATTGTATAAATAAACGAAATTCGTTAAAGAAAGTTATATAGCGTTTCCAAAATCCTTCTATGAAGCTGAGGCTGCTGTGATAGCCTTCATGTAGCCAAGCAATGTAAGATATAGTAATAAAGTCTATGATCACTCAAAGTTAACAGAACATGTATTTATTTCAACTTCGGCATTTCAAAGTAACACTGTGCAATAGTGCATCTAAGCCAACAGAGTGAACAATCCCAGCACCCTGCATGTCACCCTTCATATGCAAAATGAAAATCAAGATTTTAAGAACAGGGCAGGCTTACCACAGTGGTCTTGTATTGTAATAAAATAATAGCCTATAAAACATTAGAGATAGGCATTTGCAAAGATAAAATAAGAAAATGGCCTATAATAATGCAAGATTTGCTACATAATCAAACAAAATATGCTTAGGTCTATTATAAATAAAACACACAGGGGTCAGTCATAAATAAACAAATATCAACCTAAAATATCAACCTGCAAATGGCTTTGGCGGGCCATGGTCTGAATAGGCAAAAACAAAATAGTCATATGCTTAATCACCGACATCAGTGGATCGATGGACTCTGCGTTCAGGCGATTTCTGATCCTTGAGGGATGGATTTGTTAGCGGACAGAAAATTCCCTCACACAGCCATTGCATAAACTAAAAAACATGTCTTAAAAAATTTAATTGCATATGTTTTAATGTTTTAAGACATGTTTTGAAGTGTAAAGTTTATAAAGTTTGAAAGTTTGAAAGTAAACTTTAGGCCTACATATCTTCTTGGTCGAGGTCAATATGTTCTACATGTAAAAAAATACTAAATTAAAATTCAAGAAATTCCCCTTTTCCCATTGTCAGGAAATGGTATGGATGGCCATTCCCGGGAATCCCGTTTCCTAGGTTTAAACCCGAGTGAATACCAATTAGAGCATTAATTAGAGTAGGACCTGTCATCTTTCGACATGTGTGAAAACCCTATACGTGAGAGGACTATTTTAAGGGGGTTCTGAAGATTTAATCACATCATAAAAACACTGAATTGAACTGAAAAGTTCCACTCCACTGAAATGTTTAGAAGACTGTGACTGTTCACGAGTCATTTTTGTTGAATTGAAAGTCGAGTCTGATGTCTCTTCACATGCGACTGGAGAACGAGTCACCAACAGACGCTGCGACGCAGACAATTTGAAAACTGCTGGATTGAGCTTTTGCTATTGAATTCCTTGACAAAACCAAGTTTGGACAACCAGCGATCGTGCCGCTGACCTATTATTTTCATTTGCTGAATACCATACTGCTCCATGACACTGTCCATCAACAGCTGCACCTTAGCGTTTGCTGAAATCAGCCTCCAAAATTTAAGTGTAACCGCGTGTGCACGTTTAAGGGCAGGACAGCAGGGAGAGTGTGGGGGATTGATGGGAATGCGTGTTTGTCATTCTTCAAACTTACCTAAAGATTGAAGAAAAAAAAAAAAAAAGTACAGTGCACCTCTCCATTGCACCAACCTGCCCGACCCCTCTTGTTTTTTTAAACCTCAGGCGACTGAGATTAAACTCCTTCCTGGAAGGGGTTTCTGTGGTTGCGACAGCAGCTGTTGTTTAGCTGCTGCAGGTGTAACAGTGTCCTGTTTGTGATGTTTTTGGCTAAGATCGGGCCTCGAAATCAAAGGAGTGTGGTTGCCCTCTTGATGCTGTGTATGTGTATGTGTATGTGTGTGTGTGTGTGTGTGTGTGTGTGTGTGTGTGTGTGTGTGTGTGTGTGTGTGTATGTGTGTGTGAATAAGTATCAAGAAACATTTGTAACATCTTTGGTCGCATGATCCATGGCTTTGGCTGTATAATGTGTGTGTTTATGTGTGTTGTTAACATGTGCATGGGAAACAGAAACGGTAAGTCCACCGGACGCGTTGGCGCAGCGTACGGGGCACGGCAAGCAGTGTGGTTTTGACTCAACGGCTACGTGGTGAAGCGTCCCACACGAGTCTATGTTGTCGTAGAGAAAGGTGGAGTATTGGAAACAACGGGGATTTAAATATTTTGAACACACAGTTTGATAATACTGTGACGTGTGGCGTTGTCGACCAGAGACATACAACTGAAGGAGACGCAGACGGAACCTCAGTGGAAAGCCCAAGCCGGGTATATTGCCTGCCGCAAGGCTTCCAACTACCCCAGGGTTGAGGTCTCCAGTCGAAAAATACCATCCTGGGATGGCTCTCTCCTTCCACTCGCACCCAGCGCTCTCCTCCCTTCCACACTATCCTGGACACCTCCGCTCCAATCAGATGAACTTGTGCACATTAAAACAACCCATCAATGAACTTGAACCCAGGTCTACTCTCCCCCCTTCCCCACAGTGATACACACAGACACAGCGTGTTTGTTCTTTATACTTAAAACTGGTCCTGATCGATAAGCAAATCTCCGCGCAGCTTACGCGGCCGGTGGAGCCGCAGCAGTACACTAACGTGGGCTTAATAGGGAGCGCGCCGTGCCCGCACACCGTGCCAACGCATCCAGTGGACTTCTACTGTAAGTGAGTTCAAGTTCAAGTCAGCTTTGGTAAAATGTGTCTAAACACAAATGTCAAACGCCGGCCAAACTGTCTGCCGACTTGCAGCCTCATATGCACTTGTCAGTTGATTATCAGATGGAAATTCTCAATGGGGGAGCGTATGTGTGTGTGTGTATGTGCATGTGTTTGTGTGCTTATGTAAGGATAACAGCAGGGATGCTGTCCTGATGATAGAATGGAAATAGACAAAGATCCAAATAAAAGACTAGAATTAAAGAGACTGAGTGGAGACGGCATTATAATATAAGACATAATTTGCAAAACATTATCGTTGCGTAATTGTGTCGCCTGTCCCAGCCTTTCCTCGTGGCTGGCCAGGGGGAAAAAAGAACACAAGGCACCCCCCCCCCCCCAAAATGACTAGAAACAGAGCAGGTTTGAGGACATATTCTAGTTTTTAAATCAGGGATAAACCTTGTAACCATGTCAATTTTCCCTCGACACCTGCAAGCTCAGAACCCCCACCGCCCACCCACCCCCTCCCCTCTCCGCGGCCTTTCCCCCGGCTCAAATTTCCAGGCCCTATCTACAGCAGGAAGAGCCGTGTTGCGCTGTCGCGGCCACGTGTTGTGTCCGGCAGTTTTAATCGGCCTCAGGTAAAGCCGGGAATTACAGCAGCTTTGTCGAGGATGTATCAGGTTTAAGACTTTCAAAGCGAGGAATTTCTCAGGGGGCCCGTGGCGTTAGACGGCTCTCAGCTGAACGCCCCCCGCGCGTTTACGCTCACAAATGAATGTGCAAGCGCGAGTGGAATAGTTGCGTGATTACCCGTCGTACCAAAACACGAGAACGTCCCTAAGTGTTCTTAGGGACGTACAAATTTACGAGTTATTGAGTTTTGGTAAACCACTGGTAGTTTTTATTTTTTATTTTTTATTTTTCTCTTTCACAGGACAAGGACAAGAAGAGAAAGGAACCTGACAGGGCTGTGGAAGGCACAGCGCGCTGAGAGTGACGATGTTTAACTTACCTCAGTTTGGGACAATATTGCAAGGCTGTGTGCATAATGTGTGTGAGTGCTATTGTAACTGCGTGCAGATGGAATGTGTAAACATTAAAACGCCAACTAAGGATCTCAATATCTCGCAAAGCTTTGATGGACTAGTAAAATGTATCACTTTGCAAATATATTGTCAGGTGATTTTTACAATCAATTGGCTAACAGGAAATATCTAATACAGGGGCTGACAATAACCAGATTTGGGCCATTGTCAACCAGCTTGTGCGGTCTGGTTGCCCCGTTATCATCAACTTTTCACATGTAAACAAATATATTAAGCGCTGATATTGAGAAAACTGGGCAACCACTTCTAAAAGATAATGTTGCTCTAATATAGTAATTACTCATTTATTCCAATATTTGATTTCTATGTAGATTCACAAGTTTTATACTGCGATACTGTAGACACGGGATAGCTGATGGAAATAACAGAGAATTATAGACTTCTCAACTACTGTTGCTAAAATTCCCTTACACAAGAACAGGCTGAGCAGGCATCAAGAACACAATGGATCGGTGCTTAACTGTGCCTGCCCAAAAGGCGTTTTCAACTCACCGTTCAACATCCCAGATGCGCAGAGGAGAGAAGTTCTCATGACACGCTGTGCCTGTTACGAAGGAGCTACATGCGCACGAGCGCACACAGACACACAGACACACACAGACACACACAGACACACACAGACACACACACACACACAAAAAGGACAGACATAAAAAGTAATTAAATCAACAACCAACACGGAGAACATGTGTCAAATAAGAGCATGTAAATGACTCCAAACACCACTGGTCTTGCAGTGGTAGGTTGGGAGGTAGGTTTAACATGGGACTTTAAATTAAGCACAGATTATGCAGTCATCAGGTCAGGTCAGATGCTGTGCTAATATACTCTTGCACTGTATTCTCAGACACCTGTAACTACATTTTATGCTTTTGGCTTGACGATAACAGTTTTCATGTAATACTTTCATTTCATCAAAGCACTAAGCAAATAAATCACTGAAATAGTAAAAAAATGGGCTCTTCAAAATCACTGCATTAATTTTTATAGAGACTGAAAATAAAGTACCAAAGTGCAAGCGCTCAGCATCAAATAACCGCTCAACACCACCACCAACACCCCCATTCCATCCGAGTCCCTCGCTGGACGCATCGTTCATTGTTTGGACCAGAAGAAAAGAGCTAGCACACTTGTGATGTTTTGATTGGACTGACAGGTTGGAATTAGCAGTCTAGGTATGTGCAGTGAATGTGATGCACGGGAAGGGGAGAGGTGAAAGGAGAGGGGAGGAGCGCTGACATGGGCTGGAGGGGGATGCTAGGGGTCTGTGTAGAGGGTGGGGCGGCGGCCCGGGGTGCTGGTCGGCAGGGGTCCCTCTGTTGGGCCGGGCCAGTGTCTTGGGGCTTAGGGCCCTCCCACGGGGTTGACGGACAGCGCGGGGGGGGGGGATCCGCCGCTTACACACTGAGAGGCAACAACTGACGTGCTGTCAACCCGGGACTGACATACATCCACCCAGATTCAGAGATGGGGGTAAAATAGAATTGCATGATTTCTGGTGCTGTTGTGTCATAAAAAAAAAACAACATTCAAAAAACATGTTATTCTTACCTGTTCCTATCTAAAATAGGCACTGTTCATGTGAACTAATAGTGACAAAGATGAAAATACCAAAGTCTTTAAAGGGAGGAAAGAATAGGCTACTAGGTTACACACTGACACATAAAAACATATGACCTTTTCCCCAAATTGCCCAA
The DNA here is from genome assembly GCF_960531495.2 of Zeus faber. Classification (NCBI taxonomy): domain Eukaryota; kingdom Metazoa; phylum Chordata; class Actinopteri; order Zeiformes; family Zeidae; genus Zeus; species Zeus faber. The sequence continues at coordinate 11,346,732 of NC_137202.1, read as the reverse complement.
GCATGTTTAATTTAGTGTAAACTGACTCATCCAAGGGACAAGGCAGCCTACTGTAGGTCAATACCAGAGGGAAGAACCCCACTCCTGATCTCAACCCGCTTGATAAAGGTGAGAGTAATGGGATGTGGGAGCTATAAGCCCTCGCTGTGGTGGTCATGGTAATTATGTTACACATTGTAATGCCATTTCTTTCTCATAATCCTTCATCTTTTTCCAAATCAAAATTGAAAAGAGCATGGTGTCAGTCAGCCCTGATCGTTGAGAGAGGTTGGTCACCATTTCAGACCACAACAGCCGTGGAGTCAGTCCAGCGACATGGTAAGGTGAAAACATTTGCAGTTTCGCGGAAAATCGAAGTGGGGCTTAAAATCCGTTGCTGGTGTCACAACTGGACTTGGGCAACTACTGCCCAAGAGTGTGAGGGGGACGGTGAGAAAATTACATTACATTAAGCAGACGCTTTTATCCAAAGCGACTTACAATTATTCAAACACCGACAGACGCAGCCATCAGGAGCAATTAGGGGTTAAGTGTCTTGCTCAAGGACACTAGAGCATGCTAGCAGGAGGAGCCTGGGACCGAACCAGCAACCTTTAGATTACTAGACCACCAGCTCTACCTCCTGAGCTACCATCCCCTAGAGCAGCTACCATCCCCTAAAATGACTTTGGAGGTTAAGCGTCGGAATAGGTGTGTGGGTAACGGAAAGATAAAAAGGGAAAAGTGGCAGGATTGGATCAAATTGGGAGGGATGGGGGTGGTGGTGGTGGTGGTTATGGGAGGGAGGGGGGTGGGGTGGACGTCCAAGCCAGGCATAGAGGCAGCTGTTAGGCCTGTTAAGCGGCGCAGCCCGTTGGCAGGCCCCCGGTAATTAGTGTTGGGTAAACTCATTTATGGCCCAATCGGGTCGGACGGGCCCAGGGCGAGTATGCGTGGTGGGCGACCCCTGACCCCAGTGACACAGGATACAATAGGGTTATGGTCACACTCACTCCCCGGACCCTATTACTCTCCATTACTCACATTACTTACTCCTCACTGGGCCCTGATCGTGGAGGTGGTGGTGATTGGGGTGGGGTGGAGTGTAGGTCAATTGCAAGGCGGGTAGGGCTGGCATGGATGACTGAATGTATATATGAAAGAATGAAACGCCCCTACTTTTCAGTAAAGCATGGGAATTTGCAGGGAGCTAGTGATTGAATAATACAGATCTACTTCAAAATGCATTGAGTCGTTCTAACTTAAAGGTTGAAATAAAAAGTTTGACTGCATGATACTGTAAATCATCAGCATTGTTGTCCGAGTAGCTTTGGATGTCAGACCAGCTGACCACACAAACATAAAAAATAACTATGTAAATTGACTTTTGCTTTGAGATTGCTCTGTTGATAAAATAGCTGCAACAGAGAACTTGGTACTTAACTTAACTTTGGTCTCTATCTATGTCCGGCTCCCCATCAGCCCTCTAGGGCCCGATCTGGGATCAGGGCCTACACTGATATTATAGCTGCCGCGTAGGTCAGAGCCTCTCTCACCTAACACGGCGCAGGTGCCTGATCACTCCCCCCCCCCCCCCAACCCATCCCCACTTTCAAACACACGTTTACTGTGTACATTCACCCACACACATACAAATACAATTCACAAGCACACACACAGGGAATGTCTGCCTGTGACAAAATGTACTAACCCATCCTTTCCCCCATTTGTGCCTCTCTCTCTCTCTCTCTCTCTCTCTCTCTCTCTCTCTCTCTCTCTCTCTCTCTCTCTCTCTCTCTCTCTCTCTCTCTCTCTCTCTCTCTCTCTCTCTCTCTCTCTCTCTCTCTCTCTCTCTCTCTCTCTCTCTCTCTCTCTCTCTCTCTCTCTCTCTCTCTCTCTCTCTCTCTCTCTCTCTCTCTCTCTCTCTCTCTCTCTCATCATTAGGAGCATGCTGGGCCTCTGCTGCCGTTTGGGTAACCTCATCAGCTGGTTGTATTATCTAAGGGGCCTGTGTGGCAGGGTCACACAAACTATCTCAGCCCCCGCTGGGAACCAAGCCACACACACACACACACACACACACACACACACACACCACACACACACACACACACACACACACCACACACACACACACACACACACACACACACACACACACACACACACACACACACACACACACACACGAAATGTCGAGACACAAACATCCAAAAACACACATGCACAAACGAGCATCCACAAACTAGAAAATGTGGACACCCATCTTTTTTTTTTTTTTTTTTTAACATAAACCCAGACACTTATTCACACACACAGGCACGTGTTCATCACTGGCAAAGGCAAAAGCGCTGGTGAGTGTGTACAGAACAACACCCGTGTGCACACAAACTGCCGCAGACACACACACGTACAAAGTGTGAGAGCCCCTGCTGGGAGTTCAGCTCAACAGTACCAACATTGTTAGCTCCAAATCAACAGGCTGACCGCACAGGGCACATCCACACTTTCCCAAGGCCACCACTAATAACGCCGCTTGAGTCCGGCACTATGCGGTTCTCAGGCCAGCCGCACAAAACACCAGCTTTCACTTTCAGAAACACTGACGGAGAAGAAAAGTTCTTTATTTTTATTCATGAGAATGTTTGGAAAATGTATGCAACACGCAACTGGTACTAGCACAGGGCGGAAAAGGATCATATTTTTTTCAGTTTATTTTTCTAAGCTGTATCTCACTTCATATTCTAGTTACAGACAGAAAATATACTATTCTAATCGTCCTGTTAACAAAGAAAATAACAGCCTGATTCATCCAAGCTTTAAAGTGGAGATGCATTCATTACGGTCACATGGTAACGACTATAATGCATCTATCCAATACACGTCTGGATTTTACACAAGGATTTATTAAAACCTGCCAAATATGTATAGGTGACTGAAACCAACATAAATAATGAGCAACTTGAAGCAGAGACAAGCCATCAATAAAGCATGCTATTCCAGTCAGTTTCAGTCACCGTTGCTCTCCGTCCTCCTGTATTTTAGTGGATTCCGTACAGTTTTCCACTGCAGGTGTATAGGGCATTAATGTAGTTGACAAATGAATCATTCGGCTTTCTGACACCAAGTGTAGGGGAACAAGGGCAGTAATCTGAGCGGGAGTGGAGTTGGGGTGATTTGAAACTGTGGCAAAAGTGAAAAGGATAATTCCTAAACAAGTCCAATATCAACATCAATAGCTTTCGGAAAGAAATTACCAAAAAAAAGAAGAGAATCAGCAAGATAATTTTGGCTTTTCTTTTTTGGCCTTTTTGGCCCTGGCCAGTGACTTTTATTCTTGTTGTTCACAATGGCTCACGGACATGAATGGCAGCCAAATTATTATTTTTTTGTCAGAATTTGCAAATTCCAAACAACTCTCCCATTAGAACAGGAAAATAATACAAACAAAAAAGGTAAGTCACTATTTGCCCAAAGAACCAATTACCTATGAATAGAGGAGAGCAGCCCAAATCCTCGCACTGGGAATGTGGAGGCACACTGGCGTTGGACTCCAGGGGCGGTTTAGCTATGCCCTCCGCCCCCCCAAACACAGCCCCCTAGCCCCCTCCACTTCCCCCCCACCACCTCCCTCCAGTCAAAAAGAGGGGCTGTTAATTTGTTGCGCTTGACCCCGGGCTTTGTGCCTGCCGTGTATCTAGTTTGTAAAAAGTGCTTTTATCTGCTTTCTAAATATGTCTGAGCTCAAAGGGTTATGATGCTTTTATATTGGGCAGGGAGGGGGACAATGGCAGAGAGGCTGCGAGTGTTGACCCCCACTGACACACACACACACACACACACACACACACACACACACACACACACACACACACACACACACACACACACACACACACACACACACACACACACACACACAGTTTCTCTCATCTTCTGCCTTTCTTACCCACCGATATGCATGGGTAACCATATGCACACACACACACACACACACACACACACACACACACACACACACACACACACACACACACACACACACACACACACACACACACACACACACACACTCTCTCAAATTAACACACTGTTATGCCTGACATCTATACACACGCACAACGACACACACACACACACAAATATAGAGTCCTGGCCCCTAAACCCTGTCCTTTCCATCAGTCGCCGCCCCCCCCACCCCCACCTCCTCTTGGCCCTTTTGGCTTCTGTTTGTGTCCCCGCTGTCTGGGGTCACCAGGACAGCACCGGGGTACATTCCACACTCGGCCCCTCTGCCCTGCTCAGTCAGCCGGAACGTACAACGGTCCCACACTGAACAGTAAGGATGGGAAGAAGAAAAAAAAAAAAAAAAAAAAAAAAAAAAAAAAAAAAACACGAATCACTCAAGTATTTGCGATTTCGTTTTTGAAATTGTTTTTTGATTGCATCATGCACCCGAGACCCGAACCGATATTTACACTGTGTTTATTTACATGTGTTGACGAGTTGTATAATGTATTGATTTCTATAATGCTTCAGTATCAAATATTCCAAAGTGTAACTTGCAATGTTACTCAATTTGCTTTTCACAAGTCTAGTTTTTCTCAGCCTGGTTTTCTCAAGGCATTCAACAATTCCAGAGTCTATTTCACAACAATGTTTTGTCTTTCTTTAGTTAATTACAGGGCCACGTTCATGTACCATCTTCTCACCTCTCCAGATTTCAACTAATTCAAAGTGTATTCCAATACAGACGACAGTCTCTTAAGGAACCCAATGCCTCTATAAAAGACCAGATTAACAATTGATACATTTCAAAACTACGTGGTGCTGTACTGGAAAAATCACCTGCCGGTGAAATTGGTGAGGCCAAACGGGAAGCAGACATTGGCAAACCTCTTAAGGAAGAGGGAAGGAACCAGAAATCAAAGAAGTAAATCAACAGACAATATACAAGCAAGAGATCTATGAATTCCATTCATATAGAAAACAATAGAAATTGCATAGCATAACTCCTGAACCTTTTTGTTTTCTAACAATTTGTTTTATATGCCAAAGAGAAAATATAGCATATACTAAAGACAGAACAATAACATTTCCACCACTTCTCACCAAATGCACGATTTAAATTTTAACTGTGTAACCTTTTGACAATGCAGCTTGAGTTTGGTTTAGGCTCTTAATTTTTATTACCTCAAGACTTCTATATTTAAGTTTATCTTTTAATTATTGACTGTTTAGTCGGCAGCCTGAATAAAAAAAATCAACAAGTTGGCATATACAAATAGCCAAAAATTATATTCTTTTAAACTCATTTGCCATAAAAACTTTACTAATGACTAAATAGCAACAACAAACAAGAAAAACTGCACATTTTGCGTGTTTTTCTTTTTCTAATGGACCCATTTCAAACCATTAAGAATAAAATGACAGCTACAGGCACTGCTTAAATAATAGGCAGTATGGCTGACAAACCTTCCATGCCCCCACACACAAATTTTTACATTACAAAACAAACTATTCAGCTAGTCTACTTTTGCCACGTCCTTATTACATACAGGTGCGGGTCAGAGGAGCAGGGGAGAATGCCATGACAGGAGGGTGTGGATGTGTTGAAATGAGGATGTTGAGGCGAAAACAAACAGAAAAAAACAAGGGATAGAATCTAATTGTTCTCCGTCAGGAGAGTTGTGCACAATGATGCTCAAATTGAGCGGTCTAAACACATGAAAACACTAGTACACCTGTGACCTGGCAACACCTGCATGGGGCGACGTAATGAGAGGTCTTTCTGCCGGCTATACGTGAGTGTGTATGTCTTTGTGCGTGAATCTGCAGGCAAGTTCCATGAGGAGCAGGAAACCCATCTGGCGTGGAGTAGACGTCGTCGGTGTACAAATTGTGGGTGTGAAACCATAAGCGTGTGTGTGTGTAAATGTATCTGTGTGTTTGGCGGTTCTCTCTCCGCCATGCACGTGTTTTTCCTTCACATGCTCGTGCGCAGGAGAGCGAGTTAAAACTATGGCACGTCTCTAAGGTGTGCGTTTCTATTCAGACGGGTATGTCCGTCTTCAATGCATACGTGTGTGTGTGTGTGTGTGTGTGTGTGTGTGCACACAAGCCCGTCAGTGTAAAGAATGTAAGGTGTGTGTGTGTGTGTGTGTGTGTGTGTGTGTGTGTGTGTGTGTGTGTAATGAGCAGTTTCAGAGGGAGCTGTGATTATTCTCACCACCTGCGGTGCAGGTTCTCTGGCTCTGTGGGCCCCAGGGAAATCGCCCTGTATTTAGCGTGTGGGAACGCACATTCTGCCCCTTATCGCTGCATTGTTGCAGCCTCTCTTTTTACTCTCTCCCCTCCTTTTTTAACTAATTGAATTCTTGACTCCTGAGCCACAGGGCCGGCCCGGGAGAGACCAAAGAGAAAGACATGAATTTCAGGCTTTTTCTTGCGGTTGAGTGGGGCAGAGCAGTGGGGGAGAAATTGGAGTGTGTGTGTGTGTGTGTGTGTGTGTGTGTGTGTGTGTGTGTGTGTGTGTGTGTGTGTGTGTCTACGGGTGGGAGGCAAGGGTGAGCTGTAGTCAGAGAGGGGTGGATTGGTGGCTGGCTGGGTGGGTGGGTGGGTGGGAGTGGGGGTGGAGAGTGGGGGGGGGGGGTGGCGTCGCCCTGTACTTTGATACTGGAGGTCAGAGGTCGCCCCCCTCGCCCCCGTCGGCGGTGAGAAAGTGGCGAATTGGGGCAGGTTTATCCAACAATCATTTTCTACTTTTTGGAGCTTTCAAAAGCGCTTTTGGGGCCGTGCAACATCTTTGTAGTTGTGCTTGAGGAATTCTAGACAAAACAAACCGGTCCAAAAAAAAAAAAAAAAAGTGCACACCCCCCTTTTCTCACCTCTTCTCCCTTCACTGGCTTCTCTTACCCAGCCCTCCTTTCTCTACACTAGTGGTCAGTGTAGTCCCACCACCACCCCCCCCGCCGGCACGCGCACGCACACACACACACACACACACACACACACACACACACACACACACACACACACACACACACACACACACACACACACACACACACACAGTGTATCAACTTAGTTTTGATGAAAATTGGGCAAACTTTTCACTTCTTTCCCCTTTAGCTTCAAAGAATAAAAAAGAAAAGAAAAAGCTTTTACAGTAAGTAGATGTTTCATGAAATTTGGATTTGCAATTTTGTACGAAAAAAAAGCCAACAAAAAATATTCAGCGACATTCTATTGTTTCAAATCAATATACAACCTTTAAATCAATATCTCCAGTATAAAAAAGCAAATGTCTTCTGCAAAAGTAGCATTTTAGTTCCGGCATCCATGTCATAAGCACCATTTTCAAACATTTCTCGACAATAACCAGCCCTGCCGCAGATAAATCCACAATTCAACCATCACACCGCACAGAAGAGAAGAAGGTTCTCAAAACCAAGCATGTGTCTCCAAGCGGACCCTCAACCCCACGTCCGCGGAGGATAAGGCATTAAATGTGTTGGTGACGGCCCGAATCCAAAGCCATCTCGCAGGAAACCCTATCAGCCGTGACGCGGCACTCGGCTCGCTGAGCGCTGACCTGTCGCAGCAGCTCCAGCCGATCGGGCCCCCAGACCTCAACCTGTCCGGTCTTGTCTGACTGGGGGCCCGGCTTGCAGGAAACAGCTCAAGTCAACTATTAGCGAACCACCTGCCCCAACTTCCTAACTTAATTCCAACAGCTGGAACCCAAGACTGCAAGAACCAGGGGTCTGGCAAATATTGAAACCTTTCTGGCCAAATACGGAAAAATATTGTACATAATTAAGTATTAAGATCCATTTGATATCCTCTTAACATTCATGTATATGAATGAATGTTTATATTTATTTATTGTAAATACTAAGTAATTACATTAACTGCTAAGACATGTCCTGAATTTGACCCCAGAGCAGCGTGAAAAAAAATAATAATTTGATTCAAAACTCAATGGATCATTTGCAAAATGTATCGTAGAAAGCTAGGTTTATAGGGAAGGAAAAATATGTATTAATCAAGAATTAATTTAACTGCTGACTGAGAATGAAGAGAACAGAAACACGCACAACACTATAAGAAGAGACTTAAGCCACCTCAGTTGAAGCCCTCTATCTTGAAAGCTGGCTCCTGGGGTGTCTTGTCACAATTCACTAACCCCACACAGAATGAACTCGGTCTGTGGGCAAATACTGTGGCGCACACCCAGTGTTGGAAAAAGAAAAGAAGAAATATGATTGAGAAAGTGCGTGGCGGGGGTAAATATATATATTTGAAAAGGCCAAGGTCTGTGCCAGCACTGATAAGATCGATCTCTGTTCCAGGCCGGCAGGGATGAGGTGCGGGGGAAGGGGGCGGGGCAGATGGACTTTCCCACCCCAGCCTTGGCATTTTCATTGTGGTCACAATAAACCCTGTTAAACAGACCTTGAGATGGCCCGCGAGAACACCGCGGAGACGGTGATGGAAACAGATTGAAGGAGTGGTTGGATGATCGGCGGTGGATGAAAGGACAGCGCCAGATTTTCTAGTCTAGACAAGAAGCAGGATAGCTTCCCGTCTTCTCGACAAGAGTTCTTTTGACCGTTGAACAAGTGAATTTTGAAGCTCAATGGCAAAAATTGACAACTCTTTTGGATGCCTACTTATATTAGTTTGTCACAAAATAAGTTTATTTCCTTAATTGCCTTGGCTCTTCTTCACCTGCCCTTACCCTACTTTAAATATGTATCCGTTGTGTTTTTTATAGGTATGATCTCAAATATAACATGGGAAATAGACCCTCACACCCTTAAAACAGTGGTGGCCAGCATGGTTTTAACAGTGGGCCTCATGTGTGGCCCTTGTATTGCTCTACAGGCAACAGAACTACTTATTTGAAAATATAGGCTTCATTTCATAAAATAAACAACAACATTTTAACAAATCAATTATAAATACATTTTCAATAATTCTGTCTTTATAATAGGTTTATTCATCAGCTGTTGGTGACCCAAACCACTGGGGTCTACAGGCCGCATGCAGCCCTTGGGACACGGGTTGCCCACCATTGCTTTAGAAGCTGCTTTAAACCTACGGAAAAAGTGGGAAAACTCTTTTTTGTGAGAATAGCAGAGAAGCCCAAGAAAAGCTACCAGTACTGGTAAAACTAGATTTTAATTCAGTAGCCATTGCGGCAGCTTGCATGACCAACATAAATACCACAAGAATTCTCTCTTGAAAACGACAACACGGCGTTTCCATAATTTCCAAACATAGTGAAGCCAGACAACTTTTCTACTATGTTAGCGAACAGTAATGCAACACCCAGCCCCCACCCCGACCCACCACACACACTTTTTAGATTCTTCAAGCATGAAGCAGGGACAATTACATCAACAACACAAGTGGTTCCCTCTCTACCACACACACACACACACACACACACACACACACACACACACACACACACACACACACACACACACACACACACACACACACACACACACACACACACACACACACACACACACTACACTGTGGAGTCCGCCGCTGTTAACCTTTGCTTCGCCCTGAACAAACTTTGAAACTCTTCGCAAACCTATTTGCCAAAGACAGCACATGGCGTAAACAAATGCAGCAAACTGCTAAGTGAGTGAATTACGACACCTTGTCTCAAGATGTGGTACATCTGGGAAGAGCGTCAGCCCAGCGACCGGGCGGCCGCTCTTCGACTTTTTTCTCCCCACTGGTCCACTACCAGTGTGTTTAGTGCCGACTGAACTTCACTCTGTGACGGGAGGCGGCTGATCCATAGAGACCCTAAGCATGTGAACGAGGTCTCAAACGTCAGCAGATCAGAGCTTTACCTCCAAGCTACAGCTTATGTCTGATAAAAACAACAGAGGTGGGAACATACCACGGAATATCGGGACATTTCCTCCCTCCTGATCTCTCTTCTGAAGCTAAAGTTGGAGTCGGTGTAGTCAACTCACTCTGCGGTGTGTGGGGTTTAATATTTTTATCAGTAAGTTGACACCTGGGCTCCAGAGGGGTTTTAATTAACCAGGCCGTTGGTTTACTGAGAAGCGAGGAACAGGTTTCCATGATGAGGGGGGTGGTGGCCGGACTGAGCGGTGGCCTGCTATTTCAGCCAGCAAATTGGAGAATTAATGATGTGGATAATCGCCTTGTTCCTCTCAGATCTTTGGGAAGTCTGTCCTCGTCCCGCCTGAGACGAGCAGGGTGAGGCCTCGGTTCCTGAGTCTGTGTGTGTGTGTGTGTGTGTGTGTGTGTGTGTGTGTGTGTATGTGTGTGTATTTTGCACATCGTCACAGTAGGCCTGTGATGTCTACACGTGTGAGAGTGAGCTTTTACTCCACGTGACTGAGCGAGCGGGTGGGGAAAGTACACATTTGGGTTAATAGGTGTGTTTTGAAAGGATGAAATAATATTGACATCTGCCTGGTGATACTATGGGGAACTATGGTTGTCCATGCCTTCGTGTTGCAAGTCCTTGAGAAAGTTTGAGACTTCTTATATAGGATATTATGGGTATTTTTTAATTATTTGATGGATATTCTGCTTATATATTTGCTTTATTGTATATTGATTTTTTTCTGATTTAGAGATTGTATTCTGTATATCTTATTTTTATTTTAAAATAATATATTTTTAAGCTATATGTATTTATGTATAATATATTTTTAAGCAAAGTTCCATCTTTGATGTTACCAGACGAGTTTCATTTTGTAAGATTCCTCACTTATATTAAGAAGTATTTTTTAAGGCTGTCAAAATGTGGATAAGCTGACTCTCCAGTCAGGTCAGTCATGTTTTCCAAGGATGTTCTGTGACAACCATTGGTCAGTATTGATGTTGTTCCTCACCTCTGCAATTTTATCTTAAGACAAACAATAATTGAAATTCAGCATGTTGCAAATAAGGTATAGTATATCAAAAAGCTTGTTTGTGTGACAGGAAACGCTCCGGACACGTTGTGTATCCACTCTGCGGTCAGATGGGAGAATCACCTGCTTCTTCTAAAGCTACAAGTGATGAAGAGGGGATACTGTTACCGCCCTGTGCGTCTGTGAGGTTTTTTTTTGTGTGTGTGTGTGTGTGTGTGTGTGTGTGTGTGTGTGTGTGTGTGTGTGTGTGTGTGTGTGTGTGTGTGTGTGTGTGTGTCGGTGTGTCTGTGTGTGGGTGTTGGTGTCAGTGTGTGGGTGTTTAATGGCGAGAGTGTGTGTGTGTGTTGTATGTCATTAAGTGTCCGAGTGTGAACACGGCTGGGAAATCAAAGAAACCCAACAGGAAATAAGGCCCACCTACCTGCAAATGTGTTCCACTCTTTCCTATCAACTTTTACATGGTGTTCCCAGTAATGTACAATATAAATATAAAATATATATAAAATATATAACATAAAAGCCATTTTAAGTGAAACTTTAATTACATGAATGACTAGTTGACTACCGTCAAAACAAAACAAAAAAACATTTACATTTATAAAAGGCTAGTGTACTTTTCAAGTTGAACATTTTAGAGCAAATGCTTACCTCAAAGTGGGGCTAATAGCCACAGACCACACTCTTTCATACATGGGAATTGTGTGTCTGGAGAAAGTAGTAGCCGATGTCCAAATCTAAGGGAACATCAAAATATATTTATAATACAAAAACCAATGAACATGTCATATATAGTATGGGCATGAAACACACTGATGATAAGAGTAACTCATTTGCCCACTTTGTTTTGGAATGGCAATAAACGAAAACTCAAATTTGAATGGGGGTAATAGTGAATAATGAATTGTTCTCACTGCGGAAACATAAGTATAGTGTGTATAGTATAGAGTATAGTATAGTGTGCGTATGCAATACTGAGGTCACGCAACGTTGAAGGATAGGTTCACTATTTTTCAACTCAGGCCTGACGTAAGTTGATTTCCGTCATTAAGTACTGTTCAAAGCACAACCTTGCTATACACTTTACTACTGAGAATTTGTAAACATATTAGATCTCCCTTTTTAAAAACAAAAACAAAAAAAAAAAAAATCACGTTATAGTCGCACATCTTTGTGTATTTCTTTACATGTTTTGAATAACAGAAATATCACATTTTATTTAGAACTACTTTTTGAAATTGCCCTAGTACATCCATTGCGTAGGTTTCCTTCCCGCTTGTGTTGCTAGTCTCTATGACATGAGCTGCGTTCACACATGAACTCCGGACAATATCTGGATAATCAGGTCCGGACATTGTCCGGAGTTTCCCTTTCACACATGTAGCACAGAACCGGAGATTGCCATTGTCAGAGGCGTTTACACTACCTGGAAATACTCTGTTTGGTTTAGACGAGGGGCGGAGCCTGGGTAAGAGCGTGCAGGAGGTGGGACGTGACGCAATGATGCTCCGGAGTTTGAGCAGGCCCTCGATGGCGGACGAGGCTATATTTTTTGCAGTTGATACTCCATGTATTTGGATGTAATAAAAACTAAAGAGTGGAAAGGTATATAAAGGAAAGCAGAAGGGAGTACAAAGCAGCTACGCTTCATGCACGAAAATCAGCATTGAGGTAAATAACTGGCGCATGATAAGAGATGTCATCAACATGCGACACGCCCACTTGATCACTGTGAATGATCTGGACAATCACCTGCTCCGTTCACACATACCACTCAATCGGACATTACCCGGACTTTGCACTAGGGTGTTGGCTGGGTAAAGTCCGGGTAATGTCTGGTCCAAACGATTAGAATATTTGCGTTCACACATACAGTTCCTCCGGGTAATGTCCTGATAATTTCAGGGTTGCAGTGCATGTGTGAAAGCAGCTTTACTGATGTATAGGAGTGCAAAAACTTGAAAAAATACACTGCATTTTTTTAACAGTATAAATATATTGTTTGTATATATTGTATATATTGTTATTGTCGTTTTCGAAAAGGAGATCTAACACCTTTTTTAAAGCTTAAATGTATGGCCCACTGGACTACAGAAGAAGAAGGCTGAATAAAAATAACATTTCCTGGCCATTGCTGTTGCAGTGAACGTCCTCCATGTAGCAGACCTTACCCGGGCTGTGCAGTCCCTCGAGCCGCTGACGATGAGTCCGTCCCTGGAATCCAGGCAGGTCACCTCTTGGTTGTGACCCGACAACTCCGCTGTGACTTGACTCCTTCTGCTGTGAACCAGGATTTTGCCATCGCTGACAGACATGGGAAATTATTATCCTAAGATATAGCTTGATACAGTATGTTGAGTCATAATTGCAATCTTTACCGGGTGATCTGCTCTGATATATTGCTTGCCACCCACATCGCTTTTGTGAATTTGTAATGTGTTTTACAGAAACTACGATGGTGACCAGAAGCTATATCAGCAAGCTAACAGTGTTAGCCAGTGCCTAATACAAAAAATAAAAATAAAAACATTTTCACACAATAATATTCTGGTGTCCTTTTTAGCTTTAGCTCGGTACATGGAGAGATTCTGATTTGCACTTGCACTGCTGAGACAATGGTTATGTATTATAGGCTTTAGAATTCAAATTCTAATTAACATTAAGACTATGCAATTTCATGGTCCATTGATTACAGTTCATTATCGTCAGTCAGAGGAAAAGTCTGCAGGTGTGTCTCCATGTGCTCCTCGTATTTCTAATATACAGTATAAATTACATTACCTCTACCACCATATAACAAAAATAATAATTTCCTTATTCATGATTTGATACCTTGGCTTTGATACGGACTCTTCAAGTCTATTTCTTCTAACTTGATTTGTTTTTTCTTTGCTGGAAACACTGAGTTAAAGGTGAGACAGTCATTTTACATAGAAATATTAGTTAAAAACCTATTCTGCAAAATTGCCCTTTAAAGAAAATGACATGAGATCACTGTAGTTTAGTTCCAGCTCACTGGCGCTCAAGACATCACACCAGTTCCACAAGTAAATCTGATGATTTAATCCCATTGATAATAATCGGGTGGACAACTGGCCAGCTACCTTCCGCCGCTGATGAGGTGAGAGTCCGTCACAGCAAAGTGACACACGTCGCCCTCGTGGCCGCGGAACACGGCGTGGGGGTTTTGCTCGAACCTCCTGCTGTCGTGCCGCAGATGGTGAGCTGTGATCTCTGCGGCCTGAGAGAGAAAGAGTGTGTCCCCGTCCAGCTGCAACCACGGCATCAGTCTGTGGAGACAGAGGATATAATCAGGATGAAAGAGTGGGACAGTTTCTATTTTGAATTTTGTATTTACAGCATGTTCTTACATTCGTATTTATTTTCTTAGAAAACGTGGATAACAAAGGGTCAAGGAGTATAAGCCCATTAAGTAATACCTGTGTTCTATAAGCTACCGACACTAGAGACAAACCGAAATGTTGCGTTTGTGTGGGTTTTTGATGTGGAAACTATTTGAACTACTTTATATCTGATGAACAACAGTTTCCAGGTACAATACTCAGTACTTACTTTATCTTCCACTTGAGAGGAACAGCTCTTTTGCAGCATCCATTGCACCAGTTTTGGGCTATCTTCACCCTCTCCTTCAGTCGCACTTGAGGATATCTGCAATGACAGCGATAGGTTTAACAAGGTGAAATGGAAAGATATTCAAAGAATTATATAGATTAACCATATACCATGCAGGGCTTGGCATAGGAACTAGCCCCACAGTACATCTGCTAACCACTGGGCCAGTTGATAAAACCTTTAAATGACGAGATGTGCCAGTAGAATCCACAAGCCCTAGTTATAGTCATTTTCCACTTTATTCTGTTCTACAAATATCAGGTATAAAGAAAATGATTGCGACAGTACGAGCAGTGCAAAGAATGATGCAATAGTGAAAAAGTAGTGATTTAAATTCCATGTAATTTTGCTGCACGTACATTGGCACTGCGCTCTTGACAGGGCCGAGCATCAAGGTGTGCATTACAGTGGTACAGTTGCGGTTAGCAAGTAAGGTACCACTGCTATTAAAATGTAAAAAAATAATAATAACAAAAATGATCCTGGTCATTTTTTTGTACTATTAACCATCATTGAACACATCAATACAATTATAAAAACATTTCATAAGGAGAAAGATTATGTGTTAAAATAATATCGGAATGACAAATGACCTCAGTGGAATATTTTGCTCATTATTAACCCCTGTAATAGATTACAGATTCCCACTTGTACATTACCCACTCGTGTTTTACGTGATACGTGACTGACAAACGCAACTGTTGTCTGAGGCCCCGTGGCCTGGTCTCAGCAGCAGCCCACTCTCAGGACAGTAGCATATGCATTCACATGTGTTCAGCCACCCGGTGCCAGAGGGGGAGCACACAGAGCGGCAGGAAGCAGCTTGCCGCTCTATCGCAGCGAGGTCCTGAAGGATGTGCTGCCCTGTTGCTCCCGCTCCCGCTGCCAAGTTCATTTACATTAGCCCTTGCATGTATCTGTGAGGCGATGGCTGATTCGATTAGAATGGATTTCTGCTCGTCCGTACGCAGTGGGGAAAGACTTGAGTGGGTTGATGCCAATCAGGTCTTCTTGGATGCGTGGCTCAGAGGGGCATTTCCTCCTTTCCTTGAACCTTAGTCCACTCAAGAATAGCACGGAGCATTAATTAACAGATATTACTGAGATGTGGGAAACACGATGTGTCCGCAACACAATGTGTACATGTGATAATAGAATATTTCAGATCTGATGTACAGACACTGTGACCTGCCTGACCAAGTATTGGTAAGGCAGGGATATATGTCGCAAATCATGATGTGTGACTAAGTATCCTCTGGGATTTCGGTTATCGTAAGATTCATGATATAGTTAAATGTTCTCTTTAAGGATGCATTACAGTGAAGTAATGCAGTTCTCCGTAGACTGTTCTCAACGCTTACCTGCTTGGTCATTATATCCATATTACCAATGAATGAATGGCACAAACGCACCAATAGTCATCCCCAAAATATCGTCAAATTATCTGTAACGGGGTATTTGTCAAAAATATTGTGATATTTGATGTTGTCAATATCGCCCAGCTACAGTAGGAAGTTAGAACAATGATGATGATGAATAATGTATCTTTTGCTTCTTGCATTTGACAACCATTAAATCCTCTCCGGGGAAAGGCGGACCTCGCCACCAACAATGTAAACAGCATAAGGAGGCGCGCACACGTCATGCAAATAGAATACATGGCGGATTCTTAACATTACCACTTTAACGAAGTTGTGCATGTTAAAGCAAAGGAAGCTGTATGGAGTAGTGGAGGAGAAGGAGGAATGGGAGGAGCCTGAACCAGACTGAACAACTGACAAAAGCAAGGGACAGAGGGGATAAACAGTGTAGTACACAGTGTATTGTACTACACGGTGTAGTACACTGCGTATTGTACTACGCCGTGTAGTACTCTCCTATCCAGTGCACTGTACCGGAGGTGGCAGTGTGTCAGTCAGGTCCCCAGACTTGCTTTCTACGAATGACCATCTCCACCGATGTTTTCACTGCTTGTCTTACTTGTCTCTCCCGTTCCGAGTGATCCCAGTGTTGAGGAACTCTCTAGCGACCTTCCTCCAAACAGCGTCTCGGTTTACGAAGTGGTAGATCGGTTTGCAGACCTGGGAGAGGCGGCCGAGGGACCTGAGGTCCAGGTAGGACAGCAGGAGGTACAGGACCTCTTCTGGCAGCTGTGGCAGCATGCTGGGAGCTTTGGAAAGCACAATATTCCATCTTTCAGAGCGCTGCGGAACAGGAGGAGATACAGGAAGCCATTCCAGCGCGGACGTAGTGACGCCATCACGCCGGGACGACGTCATGACGTAGCCTGTTGCCCGCAGGTTTTGCACTCGGACTGTTTCTTACATAATAATAATAATAATAATAATAATAATAATAATAATAATAATAATAATAATAATAATAATGTTTTTATTATTATTACAGTTAAATGGAAGAGTGTGCCTTGGCCTTCATTCCGGCCTGGTTATGGTGTAATTCTACGATGGGCAGTGTTTGCAGCTGTGCGTGGGTTTCCTACACAGCAACTGACGGCGGTTATCATTCTGAAGTAGGCCTCATGATTATGGCTAAAATTATAAACATGATTCTTTTTAGTCAGTATAGTGATCACGATTATGTATCACGATTATTAATCAACCATTAATTAACCAATCACTAGACTGCAGTGCTATCGCGTGACCTGTGCAAGCCGTCATTGGTGCATGCCTGTGCGTTGCGGTGATGATCATTTTTTAAAATCTTTTTACTAAATTATTCCCCAATAATGGACCGATCTGGATCAAACAATGACTGCATGCCGGGAGGGCCCAAAATACAAATTTTATTTCTATGTCTATGAGTGTAGCAAATTCATGACATCCATAGACTACTGGCGTCAGTTTTTCATAAAACCCCCCCCCCCCCAAAAAAAAAAATTTGGGGCTGGACCCCTAACAGTTATAATAAAAGCAAAATTCTTTGATAAAATAAATCACTGCCAGGTTTTTCATGCAAAGACCAAAATTGTACCCAGAGGGAAGGCCTGAAAAATATTTATTTTCAAGTAATCACATCAAACATATTGTGTGAACTCCTTTAATTTCAGATTTACTCAAATCAAGAGCACCTTTAGCAAATAGAAGAAAGCGCAAATAGAGACAGAATACATTCTTAGAATATATTATTACTCAAAGGGATATTTTTGTTATTATGCTATATATATATATATATATATATATATATATATATATATATATATATATATATATATATATAAAATACAGTATACACACCATACACATTAATATAATATTTATATATTCATTTGATTTTATTTGGCATTTTTTCTGTAGTGATTTTTATATATTGTACTGCTGTTAATGTTTAAACTTGACTGTAACTTTCATCTTAAATAAAAAAAAACAAAAAAACAATGAAACATAGTCAAATCATTTAATGGGCACTTAAAAATACATAGAAGGAAATTAATCTGGATTCTGTTGTGTGTCTGTGTGTGTGTGTTTGTGTGTGTGTGTGTTTGGGTGTGTGTGTGTTAACTGAAATTTACAAATATATTTCTGAAAAAAAGAAGAAAAAGCAACTTAAAGTTTCAATAAACAACATTAACAACGTTCAGCCATCACTCATAAAGTTCTATCAAAAAATGCTCCATAAACGGAAGGGCTCCAAATTGAAAACGCTATTCCCGTTTCAACTGTTTCGGTGATTGCAAGGTGTTTGCAGGCTGCTAGATGTTGTCAGCACCGCTCCTCGACCTCACTTCCCCTGATTTCTGTTTGACCCCTGTCCGCTGTCTTCTCCCCCGGCCCACGGCAACAGCGCGACTGACCTGAAGCCTTTGTGTTTTTGTTGTGCTGTGTTTTTCTTGTACGGTGAGCCTCAATCCCATGTCGGCATTCAAAGCCTCCATTGTCCGACATGTTTTTCCATTAAGGCCACAATGGCGCTGTTTGATCAGGGGGTTATGGTATGAGATCGCTCGTTTGATCAGGGGTCATGGTGTGTGATTGGCAGATATGCCGCTTCTAGGTGGCGCTTTTTGTTTCCACCAAAGTGCCGGCGTGACCTTGTCCCATTCAGCACGATGACCGCGAAGCCCCCAGAAAAGGGAATCGAGTGGAAAGGAAGAAACGCTGTGGCCGTCGACTCAAAAGGTGCCTGCGGAGGTCTTGAAGGAGGCAAAACAAACTTAGACAATGTCTGTATCGTGAATTTTATATCAGAATCTATCTATCTATCTATCTATCTATCTATCTATCTATCTATCTATCTATCTATCATGCCTGTGTGTGTGTGTGTGTGTGTGTGTGTGTGTGTGTGTGTGTGTGTGTGTGTGTGTGTGTGTGTGTGTGTGTGCGTGTGTGTGTGTGTGTGTGTGCGCGTGTGTGTGTGTGTGTGTGTGCGCGTGTGTGTGTGTGTGTGTGTGTGTGTTCCTTAAGAGTTAGAGTTAGTTTAAATGATTCTATTATTTCATATTATCATATAAAAGACTAATAGGAAGGGGTTATTGCCGCACTTATATCGTTTTTTACGCCGCAGTTAACCTTGAGGGGACAGTGATGCTTTCCCATTGGGGATATTTGTTTGATAACTTTTATCACAAAAACAAGGTCCACTTTGTATTTTTATATTTGATTATATTCATATTTTTCGTGTTCTATTTTATATGCAATTTCGTGTCCTTGTCGGATGTTGTGATGCTGAGCCCCGCTAAAACCAAGCCGCCTTGTCAGGGGCCTATTTAGGCACTAAAACTGCCAAAGATGTGTCACGGTCAAATGACTACCAAAAGTTGATTGACCTTATGACATTTTGTGAGGCGCTTAACCGTTTAGCATCAGTAGCATCAATTTGCACTCATTCACATCATGAGGGTCTTCGGGCCTTCAGTTACGACTGGCAGCCCCCAAGGCCCTTTGATCAACTGAGCACAACAGCAAGTAATTGAAATATGCAGATCATCTTTCTCTTTTTAGGTAGAGCGAGAGAGAGAGAGAGAGAGAGGTGGGGCGGGGGAGAGGTATCCTTTATTTCTAACGCTCTGCTCCCTGAAAGGTCGTGTACCGAACACTGGGACGTCAAAAAAATCATTTCTGGTTGGTTTTCCAGCTGAACTGTCATGACTAAAAGGAAACCAAGAGGCTGGGAGGGAGGGAGATGGAGGAATGGAGGGGTGCATTTGGGGATGTGGGGAGAGAGGGTTAAAGGGGGCGGGAGGGCTGTGTGTTTGTGTGCGTGTGTGTGTGTGTGCGCGTGCATGTGTGTGCGTGCATGTGTGTGTGTGTGCGTGTGTGTGTGTGTGCGTGTGTGTTGCGGGGGGGGGTGTCCTCCCTTTTGATCTTTTTAGGGCAGCAAAAGAGTCGGACGGCGGGGTGGGGGCGGGGAGGGGGGTTCTCCCTGAGCTGGCAAACACATTTAGCTGGTAATTGTTCAGATCAGACTGACAATCAGTCTTGGAAATGCATGGACAAACAAAAGTTTACAGCTCCAATTGGAAAGTCAACAGGTCTCCCATAAGGCCCGTATACAAACAATGAAACTGTCGAGTCGGAGCGGCGCTTTGATCAGCTGCTTGCGTTTCAATTATCCCGCCCAGTTCAACGGCAACTTTGTCTTTTTCCTTGACGTAATTCAATTGGGAGCACGGCATTTCATTCGGCAGGGTTGGCGCTTTTTTCCATTTAGGAAAATAGCTGACGTTGGACCAGATTTTGCCGTGGCTGCATTTTAATAATCCCAAGAAAAAAAAAAACGGAGAACCATATCTCAGAAATGACACGTAGCGACTCAGGGGAACAAGCACCCCGGCGCCCTCTTTTCCTAACTTCCAGAAGATGGAAATCGTGCCGTTTCGCACCACGCTGAACCGCGATTGACCCCTGTGACGCATGAGCGAGACCCCTGAAGATTTCCCCCCCAGATCTCAAGACGCTTCGGCGCTCGCCCGTGAGCCCGCGTTGCGATCGGGGACGGTCGACTGAAGACGACAAATAAGAGCGCCGGCTTATCAGATGAAGATGAAGGTGAGGAGTGAACACGGAGAAGGTCCCTCCTGAACCTGACCGGTGGATATTTTGAGGATCTGGTTTTGGATGTTGTTAAGTGGTTTTTGATGGAGGGCGGCTTTTGTGTGGGCTTGTGGCATGCGGGGCTGTTAAGGGGAAGGCAAGGTCGCGTTCCCCGGTCACCCCTGCCCTCCTCCGCGGTCTCCGCAGGAGGGGGTGAAGGCAGGGGCTAAATTGCTCCCAAAGCAAATGAAGAAGGTATACTCTGTTTGCTTATCCGGACTTAAGGATGATGGCCGGCGGCTCAATAAAACGGATGAAAGCAAATTTTAACCCCCTTTTTTTTTTTTCCTGCGCCCGAATTGCTCTGCATTTGCATGGCATCACAGGCTGAACAGAAGGTGTGATTTTTCCCACAACCCAGCTCTTCCCCTGGCTTCAAACCGGCTTTACAGTCCTTTGGAGGGAGCTGGAGTCGTAATGCGGAGGGGCAGACAAGGGCCCTAATTCAATCAATTTACCAATACCCCCGCTGGGACAAAATTGGTCCGGTGATAGAAATTCCGCATTTCACACGCATCGTTTCGACGCTCGCCAACAAATTCACCGACTGCATCAACTCCCTTCCCCTTCCCGAGCGGGAAGGGGACAGAGGGTTGAACTTCTCCACCTCTAATTGAGATCAAGTCCTGTGATTCAGTTATCGTCAACACTTGCTGCGGCCGACCGACGTGATGTCCCCGAGGCCTGTGATGGGAAACCCAGAGGGACAAATCCCTCTGTTAATCCAATGTGGAAGGACTTAATCAGATTAATGTCAAGTCTAGTCAAGACCATTTAATTCAGCGCTCAAGGGCTGGAAGGTTTCAATTCATTGAGATTAGGAAAGGGGAAGCTGCACCGTTTCATCTCAAAACAAAGCACAACTCACGCATTAGCGCGGCCGCCATTATTAACTTGTCGGTGATGACCACTCAGCTGTTAACAAGGACGATCAAATTTATTTAGAAGAGCCAACAATTACAATGAAGTATACGTTTAATCATGCCTTAAAAATGCCTTTCAAACGTTCTGTTATTTTACGTTGTTAGGTGTTACCTCCACTGGCCTATGTGTGGAGCAGACCCAGCCTGTCCATAGAAAATCCATCACAGGAGTCAAAGCCAGTTTAGGCAATTTAGAGAACTCAGAAAATTGTGTTTTTGTTATTGTTTGTAAATGGTTTTATTCTACAATGTTAATCGTGTAATTGGGGTAAATGGTGGTCTAATTTATGAGGTTTCATTTATTTATTTATTTTCCATTTGTCATTGATTGTCTACTGGACAAAGGGGCAGATGCAGCAGCTACAGAAGGTGTACAGTCCCAGACACTATGAGAGGAAAATATTACAAATCACAACGAGATAAGCGTTTGATGCAGCCCTCGCTCTCCTGCATTCTGACGGTGACACTCGCACCTTTCTCTAAATGTGTTTTTTCAATCATCAGTGGGTGATTTCAGTAAGTTCTCCAATGGGCCGAATTGTCACCTACACTTAAGATCCCTCTCCGAACCTTAAATGCCACTCACGTTGAGGGCAGTGAAACATTTGCATAGACTTTGAATATACATTAAAGTTGTAAAATACATTTATCATAGAATCAGTTCAAGATTTTTTAATTCTGTAAAATTACATTTAGTTTAAGACAGGTCTTTGCAGCCGTAGTTGCCATGAGAAGGCCATCAGAGCTGAGCCGTAGAGCTCCTCTTAACTCTAAAATAGTTTTTCCAATCAAATTAAGTTGAACATGATTGGTGCTGTCTGCGAAAATGTTTGTAGAACTTTTAACCACCATTATGTTCGTAACTTCACTGGAGTTACTTGAGTATGTAGTATCTTTTTACTTTGTTTCTCTTCTATGTGCACGGGTGAGAATTTGCATGCATGTGGAGTAAATATGAATGCAATTCTGCGATGTTATACCATACACTGACAAATACAACTTTTGAAACTTTTAAACTATAGACTCTCGTCTGCGGCCGGACATTTAAGAACCAAGCCACTTTAAATACTCTGCACCTTGTGAGTCCGTCTAACTTCATTAGATCGATTAGAATTAGGAGCAAGGAAGCGAGGAACAAATATCACGACACTGGCACTCATGCACCTGCACACAGACACGCACACGCACACACACACGCACACACACACACACACACACACACACACACACACACACACACACACACACACACACACAGACACACACTTTGTCCGATCAGATTAGGCCCTGCTGTGGCGCTAAAAGGCGGCAGATGAAAGAATAACATGGGTCAGCACATGAGCAGATACGGAGAGGGACAGTTACAGAATCTGAGGGAACCTAAAGCCTAAAGACAAACAGGCCCTGCTATCATCCCCCAGCAGCCCGCCACCCTGACACTGACACACTGCTATCTGCTGAGAGGGGGGCTGCGGGGGGCAGCGCAGGGTCTTCATGACTTCAAATGACCTTGTTATCCCTGTTGGGATCTGACTAAGAATAACCTCCCTGTTGGCTTTCCCTGGTCAGGTTTCACATGGGGAAGATATCTCTGCAGGTCTGTGCTTCCACCGCTGGGTCTGGATGCTGGTACGATGGCCATTTATATATTCATGTTTATATAAATAATTTGACAATAATTTTATAATAATTTTTTTTTGTGGGGGGGGGGGGTGATTATTGGTGCTTTCATAAGACATTTACACACAGGAAATATAGGAGAAACTATCATTAGTAATGTGGCTACTATCACCAAGCAGGTAGAGAACAGCTATAATGGTCTATGAAGTTTAAAAAATCAAATGACTTTACTGTAAAGCAGCCTGAAAGACAACATTTTACTATGTCACAATATCACGATATATTCATAATATTCCAGATGATATCTAGTCTCATATCGCAATGCTGATATTATACCAATGTCGCATTTTACCGAAATTAAATACATTACTTTACAGCAGTATCATTACATTTACATCGATAACATATTCAAATATATGAAAAAAAAGGGGTATCCGTACAAGACAAATATTGTATTGAATGAGTATGTTTAAATATGAGTTTCTGTCAGGCTATCTTTCGCTATCACACACACCAATACACACTTTGGGGGAAGGGTTTGAGGAAAAAGTTGGTGGCACACCAGAATGTAGCAAAAAAAGTTTAATATCAGTATCCTAATGTACATTTATTACACATTTTTTAAATAAATATTCCATCCTTAAAATTATTTTACACATCCTCAAATAAAAATATATTTATATATGTATAAAAACAGACATACAGGGTTCGACTGAAACGAGAGGCGTGGGGAAGGGTGGGTAGAGGGTGGAGGTTAGGGGGAGGGGGAGGGGTTGAGTCTTTACAATTCAATGCATTTTTCTACACGTTAAATTTACAAATCGGAAAAAAAAGGAAACCTGCGATTATCCGATGTAGCTGCCACATTTTTACATTTAACGTGTTTTTTTTTTTTCCTCTTTAAAGCTTGTTTCGCTTAAGCTGTGTCAGACAGTATCACCCCGATCACAACAAGCCAGCAAGTGTCAAATGGTGCTAACCCCAAAAACTCCCGATGCCCCTGCATGGCGCGGACTCTGTATAGAACCGTGTGTGCGTGTATGTGTGTGTGTGTCTCTGTGTGTGTGCGTGTGTGTGTGTGTATGTGCGTTAGTGTGTGTGTATACGAGCACACTGTTCCCTGGCAGTGCTGTCTAACAGGGCCCTTCAAGTCTCCTTGAGCAGCAGGCGAGAGAGTCCAAAAAAACAACTCACACGGTCCAAAACACCCAGACGAAAATAAAACAAAACAAAACAAGACAAAACAAAACAAACAAAAAACACCAATCGACTAAGACATCAGCATCCCCAATAGGCCAGATGGCGAGTTGTGTGCACCTAAAAAAACAACAACAAACCTTTAATTTTTTCTTTTTTCACTGATCAGTACTAAAAGTCTGGAGTACAAAAATAGATTTTGTGTTTTTTTTCTTTACAGCTTCTTTTTGTTTCACTTGGACAAAAATAGAAAAAAAAACAACCCCTACATATTAAGATATGGTAACGCTCACTATAAAATAAATCCCACGTCTGTAGAGGTTTTTGTTTTGCGGCGGAGCAGAGGAGTGAACAATCGATCGATCGGTCAGTTAAGTCAGTGTTTCTCCCGCCCGCCTCGCCTGTCCCTGTCCCATTGGGCGCCCCCTCCTAGCGCTCCTCGGCAGAGTAGCGCGTGCGTTTAGTCCTTCGGCTGAAGGGGTAGTGGATGAAGTCGAAGGGCCGGTGGTGCGCCGGGTGGGACGGCTGCTGGCCCTTGGGGAGACGCTTCATGAAGTGGACCTCGCGCTGGTGCTGGCGCGTCCGCGAGCCCTTCCTCGGCCGCCCGCGCCGGGTGAAGGCCATGTACCAGCCCTCGTAGCGGGCGTTCCTCAGCGCCGTGTAGTTGTTCTCCAGCACGATTTCCGTGAAGATGCAGTCGCGACCCTGTCCGTTTTTCTGCGGAGGGCGAAAACAAAAACAGACACAAGCTCCGATTAGAATGGACGGATGGATGGCCAGAGAGGATGCTGCGTGTGTAGGTATTTACAGATGGGAAATATCGCAACGAATAAAGGGCTTCCTTCTCTTTGTAGACTGTTCCTGCATTGACACAAGCGCGCGCGCACACACACACACACACACGGACACTCGTACAAACACATGCACACACACAACCCTCCCCATACACATGCAGCATATGCTACAGTCATTACAGTCACAGATCAGAGAGAGGCAGATGACAGTAAGCGATGACTCTTCCCCCCCCTTTCGCAAACACACACCATCTTGTCTGGTTCCGAACCCAACACGGCTCACTGGTCCTGATGGGCACACTGTCCCAGGACCAGTGTGTCCATTCCAGAGACACTGTGCTCCCTAATCGGCCCCTAGTGTCTCAATGTCACCCCTGTTTCGATCCCCCCCGTTGAGTTGTCATGAGACCAACACAGTCAAGCTGAAGCAGCCCAGGGCTCCTGGATTCGAGTATCAATCAATAGAACCCGAAGCCCCGTCTGATGGCTCCTCTTGTGTTTGTTCAACCAAGCCCATCTTTGAGTATGGTCGTCAACTTTAAATATCCCAATGTCAGTGACAAAAAAAATGCAGCACGGTCTGCCCGGAGCTCTATTGGGGGACACGCTGTAACGCCTCAGAGACGCGGTGGAAAAAGGCTCCACTGGCCAGCAGAAACCACCTCCACGACACCCGGACCCATAGTGATAACTACAACAAAAAAACAACAACAAAAAAATAGAAAAAGCGCAGCGCGGCGCGGACCTACGGCAGCAAGCTCCCACTTCCTGGAAGAAAAATAACGTGGTGTTATAAATAGTCCAGCGAGGGGGGGAAAGAATGAATAAAAACCCAAGCGCATGCGCAATACGTATATGCACAAGTATACATGCGTCCCAATGCCAAACCCACTCGCCGTCGGGCTTCATTCCCTTTCTTTGTCACTCTCTCCCTCTCTCGCTCTCTCACTCTCTCTCCCTCTCTCTCTTGGGCAGGCTGCGACGGGGCCGGGAGGACGGAGCGAGGTGGCTTGGGGCAGATGGTGTGCGAGGCGGGGTGCTGGTTGGGGGTGGGGGTGGGGTGGGTGGGGGCGGTGCTGGGGGTTGTGTAGGAGAGGGGAGGCTGGCAGCTCTGTTTATTAAGCAGCACAGTATGAGAGGAGCATCGGACCGTCCGGAACCTCCAGCGTGCATGCACGCACGCACTTCACACACACAATACACGCATCGACGACGAAACACACGCGCTCACCAATACGCAACGAATAAGCTGAACCGGGGTGTTTAAGAGCGTGGAATTTGGCCGTAATTCCAGCGACAAGTAATGTCACAACATGAAGCCACCTTTCTTCAGGAGGAGCCGCGTACCGAACCTGCAGCGTCGTCTCTGCTGAACTCCCGCTCTTCATCGAGGAGATGAGTTATAATGTGTCTTTACGGCTGCTGCGCGTTGCCCTTTCGACCGACGCCGGTCACTGGACGTGAATTCTAGCCGAGCATGCGCCGTGATGGATGGCGTCCTCACCTTGCCAATGAGCTTCCCCCTCTTGTTCATGCAGATGTAGAAGCCGGTCTCAGCCCCTTTGATCCGCACACGGCTCCCAAAGGTGTCTGTCTCCACAATGAGTTTGGCTGCGGAAACACATGGGGAATAAAAGGAAACGTTGATTTTCACCTCTGGACAACATTTGGGCTACAGACGGCAGATTGGTGAGAACGACACAGTGATTCCATAGTGAGAACTGCAATGTTAGATGTATCTCCACGTGTGTGAGTGTATGTACATATACATAAAAGCATTAGAAAAACTCTATAAAAGAAGCATCCCCGCCCCCTCGCTCTACACACACACACACTCACACACACACACAGACAAGCACGCATCAAAACCTGTGGGACCATTCCAGGGGATTTATGCAAGCCCAAATTCTTGCAAAATGATAAAACCACGTGTCTTCTCAATTCTTTGAGAGCTAAAGAGGCAATCCTGGCAGGCCCATCAAGAATTCCTTTTTCGAATAAATCTGTGTTGACTTCACACATAAAGACCCACATTTATCTCTTT
Organism: Zeus faber; assembly: GCF_960531495.2. Classification (NCBI taxonomy): domain Eukaryota; kingdom Metazoa; phylum Chordata; class Actinopteri; order Zeiformes; family Zeidae; genus Zeus; species Zeus faber. The sequence goes on along the minus strand of NC_137202.1, from coordinate 11,319,573 downwards.
ATCCATCCCAGGATGTTCAAAGGGGCGCTGGAAAACACACAGCCCCGCAGTCAGAGAGAGAGAGAGAGAGCAAGAGAGAGAGAGAGAGAGAGAGGGCATTTGATGTTGTTTTTCAGCCGTAAAAAGGACATAAAAAGCAATGTCACTAAATTACGTTGGGGTTTTTTTTGGAATTGACAAATGAAACTAGACCACGTCTCAGTTTCCACCTCTCCGCATGTCTAGACTGGCCTCGCTAGAGTGCGTTTAAATGAATAACAGCAAGTGGGTTGGATTGTTTGGAGACTACAGGTCATTAGCAGGTCAGAAGTAGGTTTGTGTAGATTTTTCACTTTCACTTAATTTTCATTTCATCCCGAGTTCCTACAAGCGTACAAGCGTTAAAAACCAGGGACGTCCATCACTAGGAATGGTCACGGCTCTTTCCACCCACCCACTGACACACCACTACAAGTTAGAAAGTTGCGGCTGTGGCCATAGCCAACGGTTGTGGTCAAAGAGAATAATGAGCCTTGGCCAAAAAGATGTCTCTTTCCCTCCCTCCCTCTCTCCCTAGCTCTGACTCTCTCTCTCTCTTTCCCACTCACTCAGACACACACACACACACACACAAACACACACACACACACACAAGCATGCACTCACACACACACACACAAGCACGTACACACACAAGCACGCACACACACACACACACACACACACACAAGCACACACACAAGCACACACACACGCACACACACACACACACACCTACGCACACACACACTCACACACACATACATACTTAGGATGCCTACACAGGTGATTATTTTTTATATCCTATAAACTTTTATATCATAATATTAATTCTACATATACCTGATAAAAATAAGATTCTTGTGGAATTAACTATGGCTGAAAGGAAAGTAAAGCCCCGACGCTTCTTTAAAACGTGTGCGTGAAGGCCTGTTTGGGTTCTGGATCTGGAAGGAGGGGGATAAAGAAGGAGCTATGCAGAAAATGCTCTGGAGGTAGAAAAAAAAAAATGAAACTAAAAAAAGTAGGATGACTTCTAATGGCTCTTCCAGACCTGCGGCCCTCTCTGGAGGATCACCTACAGCACGATCTACAATCCATTTCACCTTTTTTTTGGCCTCTTTCTTCTTCCAACAATACTGGTGGCATGTAGGTTAAATTGTGATTTAAAAGTCATATATTGAAAAAAAAAGAGCTTTAAGTTCAGGAGTTGATTATACACCATTTACTCATTTTGAATAGTAATTCAATAATTTGCCTTTTCATTTATCTGTGATATTTTATCCAATTGACAAGTTTACCCAATCTCACAATAATGTTTACTACGTTTTAGGAGAAAGATTTTTTGACATTTGTGTTGAATTTCATAGATAGATAATTCATCACAGAGTCACTGAGTAGTGGAATACCTTTTATTTCACTATATAAAATATCTGAAAAGATCCCCCAATAGTCTAACCTACATATTGCTGGACAGATTTTTTTACATTAGTGTTTACATTTCATGTGTTATTACCAGTTCATCAGAAGCCAAACATGCAATCAAACACCTTTCATTTAATTAATTATAGAAAACAAGTGAGAAATCCACCCAATGGAGCAAGAAAGTAATCTCAGATTAAACTATTCTGATTATAAATCATAGATTCAGATTCAGATTCTTATCTACATTTTAGGAGACGGCTTTTTAAATTTGAGCTGAATTTCATAGTGTGGTTCCTAATTAATGTAGTCCAATGCATTTCAGTTTTATTATGGGAAATAACCAATAAAAATAGCATGTATATTGTATCGTAAAAATATATATATATCATCAAAACACCCAAAAGAGTGTCCAGTCCAAGAAAGTCCCCACGCCACCATTCAAAAAAAACCATCTCAACATCTCTCATTGGAGACGTGGGGATGGGCACCAGAGGGGGAGAGCCCTTACCGTGCACGTCTCCGTCGTCCGCCATGGCGTTGATCTTCTTGCTGGGCAGGACCTGGACGTGCTTGCCGCTGGTCCGGCTGTACAGCTGGTAGGTGCGGATCAGCCGGCGGCTCACACGGTCCGTCACCTTGCTCTGCTCGCTCACATGCTGCGTGAAATTAGGCGGGGACTGATTGGTTACCTGCAGAAATTCAGAGGACGTCACCACAGTCATTCACACGGCACACGGGCTTCATTTTTTTATAGATACATATTATTTATATTAAAAAAATTATAATTATTTCACACTAAATTGTATAAAAAAAAAACAAAAAAACTGTAACGACGAGCCTTTACAATCGCATCACAAAAATCTTAAAGTTGGGACTATGAAATAGTCAAAAAAAATCTATATCGGGTCTTAAAATTCACCCACAGGATAAAAATCGGCATTATGAAATCAGCTACAAAATAAAAACTGAAACGTGCCTATAAATTCACCGACAAATAATAAAAAAAAAACGGCTATAAATGCACACACAAATTCAGAAACGGGACTATCAAATCGAGTCAAAAACAGGCCTTTGTGATTCTATTGCTCGACGCATCTTTTTTTTTTTTTTGTTCGCTTATTCGCACCTTGTCAAGCAAGGTGGTTGTTTTGTCTCCCCAAGTGACAAGGGTAACAAGTTGCAGTCGTTTTGCCAAATGTAATTAACGGGTTCCAAAAAGACGCAGTGTGTGCGTGCGCGCGTGTGTGCGTGCGTGCGTGCGTGCGTGCGTGCGTGCGTGATTACGGGTTGTGAGTAAAGAGGAATGTCCGCTTGGCTGATGTTGCCAAATTGCCGAGGAACACTGATAAATAGTGGCGAGAGATAACTGGAGCAAATAGACAACTGTTAGAAATTCGAACAAAAATGACAAGAACCACTGTATTCAAACCCATCCCCTGTCTGCTCCACTCTCGTCTCTCACGGCCCTTAATTGTCTTTGGGGACGACGTGATGGAATGAGCAGAGACGGAAACATTGGTCCTCATATTTCGAGCCCTACGACATTTTTCACAGGACCCGCTCAAACTCGAAACTCGCTCCGTGCCCACGCACGGCAGTATGTTCACCAGATCCCTGCCAGCCGTGGCTCGCAGGCCGGTGCGCAACGGGAGCCATCCCATCGTGCTATGTATCCCAAAATATATGAGGCTCCCTCACCTTTACCCCTGCTATTACATTAGGTACCTTTATTCAAAAAGTTAAAACCCCACAGCCACCTCTCCAACCCGTTGTATAAATATACCCAATATACCCAAGATAATGAACATATAAAGATGTAAAAAAAATGGTACATACCTGTGCGTAGTAGCAAAAGGCGAATAAATGTAAAAACCTGCAAACAAAGAAAACAAACAGGTCAGCCACTGATGACAAACACAACAATAGTAAATCAACCCGCAGACCATCGAATAAAACGGGGACTTACAGGTAGCTCAGTGGCGATGGGATGTGTCTCATGTTGATGCTGAAGTGTTGTTGAAGCTCTTCAATTCTCAAAATAAAAAATAAATAAAAACAAACTGTCTCGGATGCCACTCGACTCAAGTCCAACGATGTTTTATTGCAATCCCTCCAAAAAAAAAATAATAATAATAATAGTAATGTCAGAGGTGTTTAATGACCCAACTGTGATGGCAAACTGGATGCATTTCTTTCCAGCGAATCAAGGTCCCGACGCCTCAATAAATGACGTCACAGTTAGAATCAGAAACAACCCCGTTCGCAGCAGAATGCACAATAAGTTGCATCAACAAATAAAAAATAAAAATAGTGTCTCTTTTGGAAGGCGACGCAGAGTCTTAAGTACACTTGCAAACGACGCAGCCTCTCTCTCTGCTTTCAAGTTTTGTGGGGGGAAAAAAGGAGGTCATCCGATTCCACAAGATGTCAGACTGTCAAGCCCGATTTGTAATTCCCACAATGAATGATGCCTCCAGGTTTTTTTTTGTTGTTTTTTTTTTTTTGTGCGCCAGGTTTCAGTGTGTCCTGAGTGGGTTGAGTGGGATGTTGCTCCTCTGGTCTCCTATCGCAGCTCTGGCAGGACGAGCCCTCTCCGCTTCTCTACTCCCATCCCAAAAGCTCCGGTGTTCACACCCCCCGGTTTTAAAATGGAAGGCTGATCTGCTAAGAACAAGCCCCCTTTTTTTTTTTTTCCTGTGGAACAAAAGCGGACCCCCCCCCCCCCCTCTCCGCCTCCCCCTTCATTAAAACATCTTTTCACCTGAGAAATCGTCCACCACCACCACCACCACCACCACCACCACCACCTCACTTGCTGGGGGGAGCGAGGAGGAGTCTTTCACGCATGTGCCGCATGTGACCAGTGCGTAATGACGCGCCCCGTGTGCCAAACTGGAACTGGAGAGAAATTAAAACGGGGGACATGATTCTAATGAAGGGATGTCAAGGCATCGACTGTCAGGGATAATTGGGGGGTGTGTGGGAGCGGGTTGGGGTGGGGGCTGAGACAACCAAAATCTATCTAATTTAATTTTCTCCAGATTCCTTGACCATGGCAACATTGGGCTGTATAGGCTACAACATTTCCAATTACGCTTCGTATAAATCAGGGACGCGTCGTGTTCTTCGCTTTTGTGTATTGTCCGAGCAAAAGTGTGAGACATATTAAAAGGATTACAGGCGATTAGTGTTTTTTTTTTTAAACACCCCTCCCTTCATTTGATAGAGAGAGCCGCTTAACAGCCTCTTCTCGCCTTAACGAGACGCGCTCTTTTACGCGCTGGGCTTTTAATGCGCCCAGAGTTGGGGTTGCATTAACAAAGAAAAAAACAACGCGCGCATTTATGGGACATTAATCACTTATATTAATGGGTTTAAACCCCGAGCAAACTGAGTGGGACTGAAGGGTGAAAGTATCAAAAGTCACTTCTATAGGCTCAAACCGACCGGGATGGGACATTCACACCTACTGTGCAGGGCCCAGTTGTACCTACTTAACTTATCACTCCACAAATGAATGGCTTCCCAGTTTTGTTTCAGAATTGTATACAGACAAACGCCAGTGATGGCCCTGAAAACTTTCGTCAATAAGGCTCCTGATTGAACGCACCATTAATTAGTCTGCATCATTCCAGTGTGTGTGTGTGTGTGTGTGTGTGTGTGTGTGTGTGTGTGTGTGTGTATGTGTGTGTGTGGTGATGGGGGGTTGTGTGTGTATGGGAGGGGTCCCTGAAACTCAATTTCAGGGAGACACAGAAACTCAGTTTGATTAACACCATTAAATGTATCACTCAAATCTGACGTGGTCCATTGAGCATATAATCACATTTTGGTCCAAAATTACCTATATGAAGTACATTAATGAAAGAAATTCAAACATACACAGCAAATGATCTGCATCATCTACTATATCATTATATCGTCCTCGCTTGAATCATTTTGATCAACTTCTCTCACTCTCTCTTGCGGATGTTTTATATTTATTGAATGCACCTGAAATGATCGTTTGTGGGTTTATTGTCATGATAATGAGGGAGGAGAATCGCCAGCAGTAACCATCTTCGACCAGCAGTGGGCGCTACAAAGGAGCTCCTTTCTCGTCCAGAAACACCACTGTCCAGTGAGGGTTATAGAAGGACTTACCAAAACTTATTGATATGTTACTCAAAAGAAATAAAGAAAGAAAGAAAGAAAGAAAGAAGATGAAAGCAATAAAGGACTTCCTTTATAGCTTTCATCTTATTTTGTGCTCTCTCTCTCTCTCTCTCTCTCTCTCTCTCTCTCTCGCTCAATTAAACTACGTTAAATAAAATAAATAAATTAAAAGGGGCCTTATTGGCATGGCAAGCAAGTGTGGAATAAAAGAACAAAAATAAATAAATAAGATGTTCATCCATGGAAGAATTGTGATTTTGCTGTTAGAAATATATAACCCCCCTCTCTATGTTTATGGAGTTCTACCAACATTGAAGGCACTTCATCTGTTATGTTCTCCAATAATAGGCCTCATGTTGCTAGATGGTTTGTTTTTCTGATTCCTTCCCTCCCTACCATTAGCATCTTCTGCAGTTTGTGAACACATGTGTGTGTGTGTGTGTGTCCATGAAAAATGTAGTTTTGAGGCACCTGTTTGTTTGTTGTCATATTCAAGCTACCTGCATGTAGTACATATGTGTTTTGTTTGTGTGTGTGTGTGTGTGCGCGTGTGTGTGTCCATGTGTGTTTGCGCGCGCGCGCTATCACCAGTGAGAATGTGACTGACTGTGTGACTGTCGTGTCTGTTAGTGTGAACACGACTGAGAAATCGAACCTTAAAAATAGTTCACTGTCCTTTCAACTCATAAAATTACATACAACTCATTCTACATAATTATATGTTATTCTCAATATGTAAAACACATAGATAGAATTAGCTCATATTTAAAATAAATTGTAGTAGCGTCTGTATATGTCTGTGATTGAGTCACATCTGACTATGTGTGATTTTTTTGTGTGTTTGTGTGTGTGTGTGTGTGTGTGTGTGTGTGTGTGTGTGTGCGTGCGTGCGTGCGTGCGTGCGTGCGTGCGTGCGTGCGTGCGTGCGTGCCTGTGTGCGTGTGTGTGTGTGTGTGTGACGAGCGGCAGGTAGCTGCCACTCTGAGGCCCAGCCCAGGGCCCGGTCCGCCCTCCCCTTAACCCCAGGAGCCCCGCATCCATCAGCAGCCCTGCAGGGGGGCCACACACACCCCTCCCCCACCACTTCTAGCCTTCATCCCCTCTTCCCACTTCCCTCCCGCCTCACCTCTCTCATACTCTCATTCCGCTTCTGTCTTCTCTCTCTCTGTCTCACTCTCTCGTTCCCAATTTTTCAACTCTGCACAGTAACCCCTGACTCTCTCTCCTCTTCAAAAATCAAAGTGTCAGCATTTTCAATTTGGAGAGTTTTTCACGCTATGCTGACTCACAAATCAATACTGAATCCTGTTCAAAAACAATGGCTGAATGGCGACAAAGTCCAAAGTGCAATGTCGCTGCAATTTTGCAATAGCTGATATGGTTTTTCTGCTAAATGCAATATAAAGTTCACTAGAACCTCTCATTTCATAGCATTTTAACAAATTACAATATTGGAAAAAGAATTAGAGTAGGTATTGCATCAGCAGATCAATGTTGACAGAGGTCCCAAGGTCTCTCTGTCTGTATTATCTATCTACTGCTCTCCATCTTTTGTGGCCTCTCATTTTTCTTCTCTTTATCGTTGAGATTGTCATCCTCATTGGCATCCTCCTTTTCCTCATTCCCGCTCTTCGTTTTCCTCCTCGCACACTGACTCACTCTCTCTCTTTCATTCCCTTACTCGCCATCTCTCTCTCTGTCCCTCTGCCATTTCAGCCCGGCATACCAATATGTGGCCATCTGCCACCACCAGTCACCCCCTACACCCCCCCAACACACACACACACGCGCACGCACACACACACATACACACATGAACGCGGACGCACACACACACACACATAGATACACACATGCACGTGCACACACGCACGCACGTGCACACACACACGTACACGCGCACACGTACACGCGCACACGCACACGCGCGCACGCGCGCACACACACACACACACACACACACACACACACACACACACACACACACACACACACACACACACACACACACACATTCTAACTCCCATCCAAGCTTCTTCCTTACCTCCATTGGCCTTATCCTAAGGTGGATGTGCGTTGTGTTTTATAGACACCTGCACGACACCAATAATAATAATAATAATAATAATAAAAATAATGATAATAATTTTAATAATAATACAATTAATAATACAATAATTCAATTTTCAGAGTTTACACTAAAAGCTGCATTGGCTGCTCTGGGATGCGGTCTACACAGCGCAACTCTCCGAATGCGAATGACCACCCAGAGAGGAAACAGGACTCAACATCGGTTCATGATGTCACAAGTGGAAGTTTCCAACAACACGGTTCCACTCAAACGGACTGAACGCTGCATGCCCCTCAGAGACATTTAATCAACTTTTGAAACCTTCGGGACGAAAATAAAACGGACACCATTCAGACCCGTTGATCTGGAGCTGCAAGCGAACCCCATGTGTGAGGGCACAAAAACGGAACGTTTTTTGACTCGGAGATAAGTAAGGAATGTCAACATTTCAATTCCGCCAGCTGACTATGCATGGCGTGGGTAAATAAAATGATTTTATCGCGTGTTTATCGCGCATGTTCGTATCGCCATGAAAATACAATTTCTGGTGCGCCAATCGACAGCTCAGGCATTTAAGTGGCACCAAAATATGCGTTGTGATTCAGTCAGGGAGATAAATATCAAACAAAAAGCTGGGTGTTGTGTCACGTTGTCCCAACCCAGGGCAGATTATATATATATATATATATATATATATATATTTTTTTATTTGTACACTTTATTTTGCAAAGTTTCAGTGCAACCATTTTTATTTATTCTTCTCCACGTCCTGCTCGGCAGCCTTCGCTCTCTTGGTGCGGATACCAAAAGAGACGAGCGTTGGGACGGGCTGAACGCAGGCCGGCGAAAGCCTCGAAGTCCTTCTCGTCGTCGGTGATGGCGTGCGCCTTCTCCTTCACGTGCACAGTTTCTGATGGGCATCACTGGGCCGCTGAGCTGGGTGGCCATCTTCACTTCGTCCTCAGTGCTGTCTCCCTTCTTGGCGGCAGACGCCTTCCTGGGGAACAGGATGAGTTTGGAGCGGTAGACCTTCAGACGCTGCACGTCGGCCTGTAGAGACTCTGTGGATCTGTTGCGGCGGCGATGGTCGACAGAAACGCCGTCTTTTTGTGAATGCCAGCAGCCTTAAAGCTCCTCCAGGGTGAATCCACATCCAGCACGGAACTTGGTGTGGTACCTGATAGTGGGACACTGGACCACTGGCCTCAGAGGTCCAGCAACAGGACGTCGAGCAATGCGACAGGCCTTCGCCGAACGAGCTGGTCTGTCTGCGGATCTTCCCTTGCGGGCTGGTTGAACCAAGTGCGGACTCCTCCTCTGCCAGTCCTTGTGGAAGTGCGGGTCCAGAATTATTCCATTCCGCCTGGGGGCCACGGCTGCGTACTTCCCGTCTAGGGCGGAAAATGGCCATCAAAACCTACAGGTGACTACATAACACAGACAAGCCATCAACTGCCCACCCGCTGAAATCTAAACATCTACAGCGCAGATACTCCCCGGAGCAACCACTACAGAGCGATGCAGTCTACGCCACGCA